>NC_085976.1:6947635-7264927 GCF_910591565.1 Cydia splendana
TTAACTAGTAAGGTGCAGGAGGGCAATTTAGACTGCGGAGTAATTTAAACTAAACGAAATATCTTCCATCTTTTACATTATCTGGCAAATGAGCAGATTGTATATATGTCGTAGTCAGATCGTATAATCCGCCGTATTACATTACGGCTAGCCGTTATCAAAAACAGGGGCGTTTTGAAATGCGGCGGTTCGACGATTAGCCGGATTGTCATTGCGATACGTTCTTCAATAAGGCGGCCAACGTTTAGCCGCATCGTACTACTATTTTAGATTGTAGAGTGACCAGTTCTTTCGGTCGCCTACGTAACCGGAGTTTGACAATGTTTGCAATTTAATTTATTTTTACCATGGTCCCACCGCACTACATGTGTTTCTTTTCCAAAACATTTCCTTCATAACTTAAATAGACGGAGCCCCGCAAGCGGGGCTCCTATTTCTGGGCGGTTTGCCCTTCGGGCATCTGAAGCTACCTAACGAACCTAACCTTTTTTGAAAAGAAACAGTCCGAAGAACTCCAGATTTGATGGACACCCCAGCGTTTGTCAGGCAGCGCCACGGGTGTTAAAAATGGGAACTAAAAACTGTCAAAGCGGCGGCTAATGACTCGCTGTATTACATTACGGCTAGCCGTGTTGAAGAACGTATGGCGCCGAATACATTCCGGCGGATTCTCATTCAGCCGCATTCAATCCGGCTAATCGTTAAACCGCCGCATTTCAAAACGCCCCTGTTTTTGAAAACGGCTAGCCGTAATGTAATACGGCGGATTATACGATCCGACTGCGACATATACACGGTGTGGCCTGTAACACGAGCAAAGAATTAAAACATAGATTGTACTCCTCAAACGGTGACACTTTTGTTCAACAACTTTTAAAAATTATGAAGTATTTAGACTCCCTATTTTTCATACAAAATAAATATTATCTTCAATGGACGCCATCGCCACGCCATATTAGTGTGATTGACGTTGCTTGTCACGCCTTAAACATAACAAAATTCGCAATACATTGCGTCTTAGAATAAACTTTAAAGTGTAATAAAAATCAAACCACAAGTTATTTTTAAAAGTCGCTGAACAAATTTGGTCAGTATGAGGAGTACAGCCTACAGTTTAATTTTTTGCTCATGTTACATGCCACACCCGGTATATAATATTGAAGCCTGACTTTCATTGTTGAATTTGCGTAATAATAATAATACAAGTGCCATGATATTTTACTTTTGCATTGATAAATTCACGACTTAATTACCTTTATGATAAACATTTTGACGCAAATAGATATATCGCGAGTAAACTATTTTGCTCAATCATTCAATTTACTCACAATAGCTTTGGTGAATAAAACATACCTATCCTTTGTTTTCCTGGATTTGTCCATATAAAAGTCTTATCTCTTTTGCAACAATTGTAAAACACACATCAATGCCAACCTTAGTTAGCGCGTAAAATACCCACGCGGTCTTGCAATGTGAGCCTTATGTGGTAACCATACGTTCCTTTTTCCAAGCGCACGGTACAAAGTAAGTCGGAAACAGTTATAGATGACATGAAACTTTATTATAGAATTTGACGTGCTTAATAAATCTGGATGTATGCGTGTTGTTCGAATTCATTTGTCAAGAGTAATAAAACGCATCCGGGATTTCGTTCTTTATTACCGCTGTATTTACGTTTCATATTTGAGTGTTCTTTATGGTATCGCTTCTTTTATTGAATTTGACTTTTATTCATTAAATAATTTGGGCGCCCCTTTTCCTCGCTTAGCTCTTCCCTTTTTGCATACTAAATGTTTACGGTATTGCTTTGCCAATTTTAATTCGAATTTGTTTTTCGAAATTAAATAAATTGTATGTCTATTACTTGCTAGGATTAAGCTTTACTGAATTCGCAACGCTTTCTTGTACACTTTCTTGAACAAATATAGTTTTACGTAGATATTAAGTACCTAGTACTAATTAAAACGAGCTGTGGTAATAGTTATTCCAGGTAGGTACTAACGAAGTGGAAATGGTGCTCTTGAAGCAGAATCGAGGTATTCATATTCAGCGTTTAATAAGAGTAGGTACAAGCGACGTACTGGAGAGATATTTAACTCTTACCGATTAAATTTCGAATAGTCCGATAATTTTACAAGTTGAAATTTTGTGGTGGACGGGGATACTCGTAAAATATTTGTGCAAATAGGAGACGTATTCACGGATGCACGGACGGACGGACGTCGGACGGACGGACAAACAACGGAGTAACTAATAGGGATTTTAGCGATATTTGATACAGAACCCTAAAAATCAAAACATCGGTTACGGTCTGTAGAATTATGTTACTCTTAATATTTGTACCTACTTCCTGTGTTTCGTCCATTCAGTATGTATTTATCTATATCGATGTCAGAATATTTAAAATTTAACCTACATTATTATACTCTTCAATATTACCTACTTTATGTTGTAACGTAGACATTTTCTTAAATTTTAAATTAATATTTTTGGGTTGAATTCCTTTTCTTATTTCGATGATTTTAACAATATCCCAAACTAACTCGATTGGTTGCACTTATTTGCATAATCTGTTGCATTCAGATGCACCTCTTTATGCTTATCTGTTGTCGGGGTTGTCATACGAGTAAAAATAAATAAAACTTGAGATATTTAGGTTGTCACTCCAGGAAAACTTTGTATGATTTAGATATGTTTTTTAGGTAAGAGAGAATTTAGATGTTAAATAAAACATAGGAATTACAGACTCCAAAAAGGGGGCTCTGAAATGAAACTTTATTAGATTTATTGATAAAATATATTTATTAGGCTCAGGAGTGAATTGTTAAATAAATCAGTCAGAATTTTCGTAGGATTTGTGTCTTCAAGGGATTGGCACCCTACTTTTGTTTTGGCCTTTTGTACTCAACATATGAGGAGGTCATTTTGAGATGACATGCACTTTTGATGTGTGGACCCCTCCGGGGACGCACGCTCGCATGAGTACTATTTGTGGTGAGACCACACATTCGCCATGTTGGTCGAAATGCTGGAAGCAGCTCGAGTCCTTCGGTGTGCTCCACTGAGTAAGTACAAATGAAATTTAGGTGTGATCAACTCCACAATGGCGCGAAACGTTGTGGGTTCGTCCTTAACCAGGTTTTTGGTTCTTTACAGAGTTGACTCCTGCTCGAGGGTTGGGAGTGCTCCGCCAGAGGTCCTAACAGCTTCCAGTGCGGAGCCGGGAGCTTGTGAACTTTTTTTTTGAAGAGCTTGTGAACTTTCTTTTGAAGAGCTTGTGAATTTTTTGGAAGAGCTTTCGATTTCTTTTGGAATTTATTTGAAGATGTTCAGAAGTTGTAATATGAGGCTGTGGGATCTGTACCACGCCATCTGCAGCGGCCGGCTCCAACCAGGTTAGCGGCCAGCTTCCCGGGGAAAGGCGAGTTCGCTCCCCGCTGCTGCAGTTCCAGCAGCAGTTTTTGAGGTCGGTCTGTTGCATAACTTTTGAGTGGCATTCGCCACCAACTATAAATTTAAAATGGTTAATTATGATTTAATTTTATTCAGTTTGAAGTTTTGAAAGTTCTGGTGCATAAAACTTAGGTATTTCGAAATTTAGTTTTTTTGTTTTTAATTAATGGGTGTAAACCCTTATAACTAGAACCTGTGAAGCGACCCAGCTTTACCACTGAGCATTTAACAGTAAATGATTAGATTAATAAAGTTTGTTAGATATAAATTTGTTTAATTGTTTCTCCTCCTAGCTTTCCTGCAGCAAGGTTTCCGTTTAGTCTATTTAATTTAATTTTGATTTAATTTTATTTTGTTAACATGGCTGTTTCCATTTTCCACAAGCCGGAGCTTTTCATTTATTATTTTACCCCCTTACCAAACAGCCGTGTTACAATGGCGCCCAACGTGGGGCCCGAACCCACGACCCTGAGACCACACATTCGCCATGTTGGTCGAAATGCTGGAAGCAGCTCGAGTCCTTCGGTGTGCTCCACTGAGTAAGTACAAATGAAATTTAGGTGTGATCAACTCTACAATGGCGCCCAAGGATTTTCATGTTTCTAAATAATTACTTGCTGGAGGAAAAGCCTAGACTTATTTTTATGCACCAGAAAATCATTTTGTTTAACTCACCTTTTGTAGAGTATTTTGTTACATTGCAAAGATGTTTTAGGTATTGCATACCATAATTTGGGCATTTGCCTACATTTCTATTGAATTTTGTGCACATTTACATGTAATTATTTCTGAAAAAGATTGAACTTTGTGTGACACATTTTGAGGTTATAAAAATTTGCTGACTTGACAGATGTCAAAGCACATGTTGCATTTTTAGTCAATTTGGATACTATTTTGAAGTTTTGACACTAGTATTTCGTTTGGTTTCACATTTAACATTTTAATTTCAATTAAAAATAAAAATGTTGTATTTTATAACATAAAAAAAGAGAACACAATTTTGCCACTTGGGATCACATGTTATATTTGTATTTAGTTTAGAATTTCATATTTTAAGAGAAAGATTTGTGAATTTTAATAGAAACTTGTCACTTTATTATTTTTATATGTTTGCTGGAACTGCACTTTTTTCAATAGTTTGTATATAAATTTTGTAACTTTCTACACAGAGATTTGTTTTGTACGGTTAAGCCTAAAGGCATAGTAATTTCACCACATACCAAGTATTGTTAAGGAAAACAATAGTTAACACAATTAACATAATTTAATTTCATTTTATTACACAGCACATTTGTTGTAAACATGAAGCACCAGAAATTTCAATGCAGTAGCATATTTTAGTATATTAAAGTTGAAACGCAACACTCAATTTCACAGCTTATTGATAATATTTGTTTAGGAAGGTCAATGCCAATCAGGAGCTTATCCTAGGTCCAAGCAGCTGTGGAAGCGGTGTCGGCATTTTGTTTTTCAGAGCTCTCCGCATAGCCGCAGGGGAACCAGTTTATTATAGAAGTATGGTCTGGCAGTAGTGTCCGGCAAGCTTCTTGTGGTGTTTCATAGTGATTTAAACTTCTGAAAGATTGAAGATATTCTTCTTTGGCGTGCTAGCATATTCAGTTCCAGAACAATTGACATCATTTAATTTTCAAAATTAGCAATTCCTGTGATCTGGCTGTCCAGTTGTAGAAATGGCTGGATGTTTTTTGTTTTTGTAGTGGTAATATATCCAAAGTCAGCACGGTTTTGATGTAATCTGTAACAATTTCACTTAAATTTTGAGGTATGCAATACATTTTTGGTTAGTTTATTTCATTTGGCTTTGCAATGACATTTAGCGTTTATTTTGAAGGGAGAGGGATAATCGTGTGAAATAAGATGACTCCTGATCTCATAATTTAGTGTTTTACCTGTATTTTTGGTAGTTTTCGATTAACTCTGAGACGAGTTTTGAGTCGCTGAAATCGACATTTATTTAGCGGTTTCGAGTTTTTAACGATACTCCACACAACTTACGACTTGTGTTTCATATTAAATGGTAATTTTCCAAATATAGAATGGTATTTACAACCAAAATTTTACTCTTGTGAGTTAGTTTAAAGTGCAAAGTAATTCTTTAATGCATAAAATTGTTTTTTTTAAACACAGAGACGTCACTAGGGTGCGTTCGGAAACGCGTAATTTTTAGTAATGTTTTCTTTATTTCGTAACGAGTTCGGCGTTTAAAAAAACGCTCGTTTTTTTTTAAAATGTGATTTTGAAATTTGTTTGAATATTGATATTTATGTAGTTAAATACAATATAGTTATTTTGGTTTAGAACGTTACGAGATTTGGTTTTAGTCAGGTTTTAGTACTCAAATTTAATAAGATAAATTAATTTGAAGTAGTTTTTTTAATTCGGCCAAGATTTTAGTTTAAAATTTCGTTTTGAGATTTGGAGGGAATTTCGAATAAGGCTCGTGGCATGTTTTGGGATTTTGACACAAGTTTTTGGTAGGTTTTCAATGAGGTGGTATTTTCCAAGGCCTCGCCTACACAAGAACGTTTAGTTTCACGGTTGTCTCGTTTGGAGTGTTGGGTATGATGGTAAAATATCCAATCACGACTTTATGCACGGTACGTGGTGAACAGCACTGACTGTATTCACTACTAATTTTGTTCGGGGATGGAAGAACGGGATTTGAAATGCGTGAAGTATGGTAGGGGCGACAGATGAGATATGAAAGGTATGGTGAAGTGTGTGAAGTATATTTGGGGCGAAACAATTTGCTCACTTTTTAAGGTCAGAGCGAGTCCTTAACATGGCAAATTTGGATTTCGGTAGTAGGTTTCGAGTGCTTACCACACTCGAGCACGGTTTTGTGCAATTTTGCGTATTTGTGGCTACGCTTTTGGTCGGTATGGGGTTCATACCCAGCAGTTACCATTTTTGAGGGGCTGTTTTAAATTGGGTTCTTGCTTTTTTGTACATATCGACCGCGGTACCCCTTTTGGTTTGGTACCTCTTTTTATCGTGTTGACGATCCAATGTGCCATTTTTGAAGGCGTTGGAACGGCACACGGTGTCTCCGCCACCTTTTTACGCCTGCTACCGCAATGCAAGTCAGCCAAATGGTTGAAGTTTTTTAGGTTTAGTGTGGTTTGAGAGTTTTGGGGAGTTATCCTTGGACGCACGATCCCTCGTCTTGTACCAGTCGTCGTGCCGCCAAGGACGACAAACCACTCACCTGCTATGTAATGTACCTCGTTTTGTTTAGGTATACCATATTTTCATATTTTTTGGTATGGTTTTTTTTGATTCCGGAGAGTTGGGTGGGGACAGGTGTACCTTACCAACTCAAAGGGCCGTTTTGGATTTTTTAGGGTTCTTTGATGATTGTTGTCTACCTGAAGGGTTGGGACAAACCTTAGTGTCCTCAACCGGTAGGGTTGCAACGAAGGTTTTAGTTGAAGGCTTATAGTTAGTGGACTATAGGTCTCATTTCGCCCGGTCTAGCTGAGTTTTTTGAGGAATGCTGAACATCGGTCCTGGCGGTTGGTTTTGGCTTTCTCAGCACAACAAGCTTTTATCGCGTTGTACTGGGAAGGCCAACGGTTTGTTTACGGGTTGGAAGGATAGACGGAGGTTTTTTTCTATGTGCAGCGCAGTTGGCCGCATAGTTTTTTTTTCACCTTCCGTGGTGTTGACGTGGGTTCGAGATGTTGTTTAGATTTTTTTTGTTCGGTCAGAACAGCAGTTTGTTTAGATTGATTAACGTTTGTATGATTTCACTTTTAGATTTTGGGTAGTTTGTTTGAGCATTTTTGGTAAGTTTGAAACTCGAAGTTGCGTCAGACCTTTTGTTGAGATTCTAGGTTTTCTAGATCAGTTTTTTGAGTAGATTAGTTTTCTGGCTCTCATTTTGTGTTAGTAGTGCAAGTCGCTGAGGACAGCGAGCGGTTCACCTACGTTGAACCTTAAAATCGGGGAGGGAGGTATTGTAACGTAGACATTTTCTTAAATTTTAAATTAATATTTTTGGGTTGAATTCCTTTTCTTATTTCGATGATTTTAACAATATCCCAAACTAACTCGATTGGTTGCACTTATTTGCATAATCTGTTGCATTCAGATGCACCTCTTTATGCTTATCTGTTGTCGGGGTTGTCATACGAGTAAAAATAAATAAAACTTGAGATATTTAGGTTGTCACTCCAGGAAAACTTTGTATGATTTAGATATGTTTTTTAGGTAAGAGAGAATTTAGATGTTAAATAAAACATAGGAATTACAGACTCCAAAAAGGGGGCTCTGAAATGAAACTTTGTTAGATTTATTGATAAAATATATTTATTAGGCTCAGGAGTGAATTGTTAAATAAATCAGTCAGAATTTTCGTAGGATTTGTGTCTTCAAGGGATTGGCACCCTACTTTTGTTTTGGCCTTTTGTACTCAACATATGAGGAGGTCATTTTGAGATGACATGCACTTTTGATGTGTGGACCCCTCCGGGGACGCACGCTCGCATGAGTACTATTTGTGGTGAGACCACACATTCGCCATGTTGGTCGAAATGCTGGAAGCAGCTCGAGTCCTTCGGTGTGCTCCACTGAGTAAGTACAAATGAAATTTAGGTGTGATCAACTCCACAATGGCGCGAAACGTTGTGGGTTCGTCCTTAACCAGGTTTTTGGTTCTTTACAGAGTTGACTCCTGCTCGAGGGTTGGGAGTGCTCCGCCAGAGGTCCTAACAGCTTCCAGTGCGGAGCCGGGAGCTTGTGAACTTTTTTTTTGAAGAGCTTGTGAACTTTCTTTTGAAGAGCTTTCGATTTCTTTTGGAATTTATTTGAAGATGTTCAGAAGTTGTAATATGAGGCTGTGGGATCTGTACCACGCCATCTGCAGCGGCCGGCTCCAACCAGGTTAGCGGCCAGCTTCCCGGGGAAAGGCGAGTTCGCTCCCCGCTGCTGCAGTTCCAGCAGCAGTTTTTGAGGTCGGTCTGTTGCATAACTTTTGAGTGGCATTCGCCACCAACTATAAATTTAAAATGGTTAATTATGATTTAATTTTATTCAGTTTGAAGTTTTGAAAGTTCTGGTGCATAAAACTTAGGTATTTCGAAATTTAGTTTTTTTGTTTTTAATTAATGGGTGTAAACCCTTATAACTAGAACCTGTGAAGCGACCCAGCTTTACCACTGAGCATTTAACAGTAAATGATTAGATTAATAAAGTTTGTTAGATATAAATTTGTTTAATTGTTTCTCCTCCTAGCTTTCCTGCAGCAAGGTTTCCGTTTAGTCTATTTAATTTAATTTTGATTTAATTTTATTTTGTTAACATGGCTGTTTCCATTTTCCACAAGCCGGAGCTTTTCATTTATTATTTTACCCCCTTACCAAACAGCCGTGTTACAATGTAGCTCTTTCTCTCTTTCTAAAGAGCTCCACTGCTATACCTAACGAACTTTCCTAAAAACTGCAGCATTCCATCAGTGTCGCTTCCGTACGCTATTCTTTTGATTTTTATGACAATGCTAAATATAAGCCGTGTTTTCACTGCAGTTTTTCCTTTGCGATTCACGGAACATATTTTAAGCGACACAGCGTGCTTCATGGGTCATTCTCAATTTCTTTCGATCTCCTAAAAACACTCTAGAAAAACGATTGTATTATAAGTTCCTATATAGTTAAAGTTCATTGTATTTTTATAATTCGCCTTCACTAATGAAGATTAATTTATTGTATAATTAGATTTTTTATTTTCAATCATCTCAAATTCACAGTTTGGTTTTCAAAAGGGTCGCTCTACCGAAGATGCAGTATTGGCACTTACTAAAACAATCACTGAACATGTTGATAACGGAAATAAATGTCTGGCAGTGTTCCTTGACTTAAAAAGGCATTTGACACCGTTTCTCACTCCACACTTATACACAAACTTGAATCCATGGGTATTAGGGGTAAACCTTTGGAGTTGATGAAAGACTATTTACAAAACCGTTCTCAGAAGGTGAAGATTGGTAGTCACATTAGTCAAGCAACCCCGATATCCTTTGGAGTGCCTCAAGGTAGTGTTCTTGGCCCTACCTTATTCCTAGCGTACATCAATGATTTAACAAATCTTACCGTTGAAGATAGCCGTGTTTTCTCATATGCGGACGACACCGTGATCGTTTTCCATGGTAGCACATGGGAATCTACCTACAAAAAATCTGAGACAGGCCTTAACCATATTACCTCTTGGCTTAACAATAACCTTCTGACGTTAAATATCTCCAAAACAAATTACATGTGCTTTTCCAAATATATCACCTCGCAGCCCCCGGATTACCTAAAAATAAATATTCACACATGCAACCCAATTAGTAATTATCAACAATGTAACTGCTTAAAAATCAACAAAGTCACCTCTACCAAATACCTTGGAATAATACTGGATCAGCGACTCTCATGGCATAAATATATTGAACACATTAATTCTAGGGTTAGAAAACTTGTCTGGATTTTTAAAAAAATAAGATACATCGCCTCAAAACCCTTACTGAGCCAAATTTATACCGCACTTGCTCAATCTATAATAACGTACTGCATCACGGTCTGGGGAGGAGCCAACAAAACGAAAATTCTACAGGCAGAACGAGGACAAAGGTGCCTACTTAAAGTCATGTACTCCAAACCCTACCGATTTCCAACTTATGAACTATATAAAATCTCAAATAAACTCACTGTTAGAAAACTATACATCCTAAATTCTATCTTATATCTACATAAAACACTTACATACAAACCACAACTTTCATTCCGTCGACGAAAGCATAATGCTGTCCCAACACCATATGTAAGATCTTTGTTTGCCAAAAGACAAAACACGGCACAATCTGCTCACTTGTATAATACTATAAACAATAAACTATCAATTTATCACTTACCGCTATCTAAATGTAAAATTACTGTAAAAAGATGGTTAGAATCCCTTAATTATAATGAAACTGAATTACTTATAAACTGAAACGCACGCACACACACACACACACAACACACACAAATACATACACACACACAAACACACAAACACACAAACACACACACACACGCACACACACACACTATCGTATAGTTAATATTAAACAACAATAAATATATTTAATAATTAATAAAAATATAGCATACCTAAGCTGAATTAAAATTATGTACATACATTAATAAAGAGCGGGTTCTCCTGATACAGGTATACATATACTTACAAGGAGGACTCAAGTCTAATTGTATACAAATTGTACTGTTTAACACAATAAACATTTTTCATTTTCATTTTTCATTTTCATTTCATTTTCATTTTCATTTTCAAACAAAAAGCTCAGGTAAGGAAGTATAATGAAGCATATTTATATCACTGAAGTTCGAGAGGAGGTTAAGCTAGCCCGGACCAAACACGATCCGTAATTATATCCCGCACATAAATTCATAGACAGCGAGAATCATTGAGCCATTTATTATTGATTAGTCGTATGTAGAGTTCAAATGCTTAGCGCTTATGACCTCCTGGTTCTGAGCACAGCGTTATTAGTTAACACGGTTTATGAGGAGTAAATTATAATCCGGAGCCGCAAATGCCTTTGCTGTGATATTAAATTAGGTATTCCGTACTAGCTTTTGTAGATTTGTTAGGCAAAACCACGATCGTTCGTACCTGGTTAAGTACACACAAATATAATAAGCCTATTATGATAAGTAAGCCAATGGTTTTAGTGAACTTCAATTTGAATTTTAAATTTAAATACACGTACCAAGGCTTGCGAAGGCCGAAGGCCAAGTCACCTGAGAGGGGGAAGTTGGAGCTTAAACACGACCCAATACCTACACATATAGTTTAACATCTTAGGTTCTAAAATTATATTTGACCACTCAAATAGAAAAGATTAGGTAGCCAAATTAGCGTACTTCGTCCATTTTGAAGCATATCAGCCGGTAGGTTGGTATGCAAGAGTAAGTATTGATAAAAATAGTTTTTAGAGGTATCAATTATTGTAATTTTCAGATAGCTTTGATACGGTGACAGATGTAATCTCCACACAATTTATAATACAACCTTAAAACGCAGTTTCGCAAAATTGTATTAAAATGATAGCTTGACAGCTGCGTACCCGGGCGTTTTCCGAAAAAAATATTTGGGTCAAATATCACTGTCCCACGACTTTGGTATACTTTTTTACCGTCAAATACTGTTTTAAAGTGTACTACATGTATACAAAAATTATAAAGTGATTTATTATCTGAGTATTTACGGTAAAAAACTGATTAAATGGTACTTTTAAGTAAAGAAAATGTACAAAAACTGAAGAAAAGGAGATGATTTTTGAGTGTCCCATGCACACTTTGCCTACTTTGGATCCAAATATTATATATCTGCCTCCTTCTAGGCCCGAACCTGGTTGTTGTGTGATAAGATCGTATCAGCCAAAATCTATTTAAAACCTTATTTCTTAGCACCTAAAGGAAAGAAATATGCACAAAAATTTAATTTATTGTTGTCCTTCAATATCGACGTAGTGGAAATTTCCACCAACGTCACGGAGTATTTACCAACTTAGTAGCAAAAATCTACTAATATCATACGCATTTTTATATGATCGTAACTTTATGATCCCATAATTACCCGGTGTTTAGGTTTTACAAGGCAATTGGGCTCGAAAAAAGCAAGGTGTAGGTTGTGCGTCACGTTGTGCAGAAATTTGTTTTCCACAACGAACTGAATTAAACTGGAGGTAAGGAGCCAATTATTGACTAAATATTTTATGAATTTCGTTAGATTATTATGTGTTGTATGATATCAAATAATTATAATTAAGAAAATTCAAACGATCAGACCGCTATTTCGCTTTATTAACAAACCGGCATGTCTACGTCACATCCAAAACGTTACGTGATGTATTAGTGGAACAAAAAAACGTGACGTATGGAATGAAAATGCACGGTTTACATGCCGTCATATAGTAGGTAGAGTGATATTAAAAAGACACAAATAATTTTATTCTAGCTATATTCTTCTAACTACTCGACCTACTAGTAACTACTTAGCACCAGTGGCGGCTCGACCTAAGAAGCGCTGGCAGGCGCAGGTTATGCTTTCGACTGCAGCAGTATTGCAGCACGACAATACTGCTGACTGCAAATGTCAAAAATCTGGGCAGCAACATCTATTTTGATTTTGTAGCAGTAATGCAGTCGGCAGTATTGTCGTGCTGCAATACTGCTGCAGTCGAAAGCATAATTACTGCAGGAAATTTCAAAATCTGTTAAACTATAACAATAGGTATTAATTACTAAATTATTTAATTTAGTACAACATTAAGTAGGTACTAAATTAAGTAGCTATTTTCCGCACATGTAAACCCTTCATAAACCCTTCGTTCCTAAACGAGATATTATGGTCCATAACGTCACTTTGTCCTACTGTGGCTGTGATTGATTTTATTAGAATTTATATTAATTATTAGGATAATTGATACTGATTTCGATCTCATTTGCAAGAATAATATATGATAATTATTAAAAACAACTTTTTATAATACCTTTACCGTACGTTTTTTAAAACAAAATGATTGCAAAGCAACGATTAAAACGAAAAATGTAACGTATTGGAAAGACTTCTTTAAATAACTTAATTGTAATACTTAGTATTGCAGTTGTTATTCGTTTTTAGAAGATTATTATTGTTTTGTATTTCATTAAATAAAAACTGGTTCACTTAAAACACTCCGATCTTCACTTAAAACCTGCCTAAAATTTGTAACGTAATGGATCGTCACATTGGCTGTCATTCAGTTTAAAGTGATTTATTAAGTATATAAATAATGTATATAGAAAGAAAGTAACATTTTCATAAAATATATAAATAGTACATTTAATTCAACCCATTTTTAGTCAAAAAAAATTGTTTTTGGTGTGTGGAATTCCATTACGTTACGGACTCTAATTCTATCTACCTAAGCTATTGGAAAATGTATATAAAGTAAATACACTGAGTTGTTATTTTATTATACTATAGAGACAACATATCAAATAATGAAATTGTCGCAATCACGACCTGGTCCACACGAACAAAACGTCGTAAGCGCCGTAAAATTCATGGCGCTTACGCGTTTAGGTCGCGAGATTCACGCTCCGCTTCTATAGTTTGATGCCAAAACGGCAGCAATTCATGGCGCAAAATACCGATCATCTGTGCCGGTTCTATACGTTAGTAATAATAGTTCAATGAGTAGGTACATAATTATAATTAATGTACTAATATTGTTATTATTCTAAGTTATAATTTAGTCGACACAAATACTAGTATGGAATCATAAGCTTAAAACAGTGTAGGTACTTATTTAATTTGGTTTACTCTAGAGACAATATGTATACTTACCTTTTTCGCTTATTTTTATTTATTTTCCGATATCTCCCTTTTTGTCTTTGAGCCGAAATTCCAGCCCAAGTTACCGTAGTGCGGAAACAACAAAGCAACGAAGATCTTTTTGTGCCGATAATTGCCAAAGGGCAAATTCATGGAATTTGATTTAAAATTTACAACTTAATTATCCTAAAAAAGATTAGATATGGCAAAAGATCCGATCTATCTACAAGAAAAATATAAATTTATAAAAAAGAAAATTAATCACCGTTAATGCTTCTTTGCCTGGCAAGGAGATGGCGGGATGACTTGGACGCTTTCTACCCCAAATGGTGGGAAAATGCCGATGACAGGGGTCGAGTGGAGAAAACGACGGGAGGCCTTTAGTTTGCCCAGCAGTGGGACACCAAATTAAGCTAATAAAAAATAACCCTTTTTATGTTATTGTTCGCAGACACTAGTTTTCATGAAAGTGACTTTCAACCCGGAAAGAAATATATACCATGTTGTGTGTTTGGCTTCCTTGAGACGATTTTTCTTTACCAAAGAACTACACTAAATAAAAAACGTACGCGTACTTACTCTCTACTGGTACTCAAAGTTAATAATTTAATACATACTTAATCTTCATTTAATACATTCATTCATTTAACCACAATATCACCCGTTTTTATAGCGAAGGTATAATGTTATTTTTATAGATTCCTAAATTTCTCGTAACTAATAGGTGTTTTAGTTACGATGTATAACAATTGAATGGAGGAACATGTTCATCCTCAAAAGCCATTACCCAATTTCTTTGCAAAAATAATAAAATATGAAATTCCTCGAAATCCCATCGGGAGTAGAAGCAGGGGAAAAATGTACGTTTTGTCATTGACATGGGGAAGACACTTGAGTAGCCTTGTTGTCAAGCGTAGTTGATTCTAACGAGAAGGTACTATCGCATTGCAGAAATCTTTTTATGCCGTTATAGCCTGATAAAATGAAGCAAATCAGACCGAAGAAATCAGAATCAGTATTTTGCTTGTATCTCCAAAACCATAAAAATATCTCTTTAGTCACTTCTACATTAGTATCTAGGTACTTACTTTAATTACATTTTCTATAAATGACGTAGGTACATTACTATAAGTAAACGCTTTTGGATATTATTTGTTTTGTTTGTTTGTTTTGGATATTATTTAAACACAATTTTGGAAAGAGTTATTAGAAAGAGAAGAGCACATTTTGACTATCAAACTTAAATTTTTAGAAGCCATCTAAATATAAAAACAGTGTGGATTTTCAGCAAATCACGATCGTTCTAATTTATTTATGCGCGCGCAGCATATATCAATAACAGATTAATCTAGAAACTGTTGACATTAAGTACTTACCAACAAATTTGCTACGACACGTTGCGACATAAAACATATCACCGGCCTAAACATACGTAACACCCAACTAAAATGGAGGGCATTGCTCACTGAAGTGCGTCGTGCTATCAAGAGAGCGGACCTCTATTACATGCCGCGTTAGGCAACCCTATAGCCCTACAACTAATGCTAAGCCGATCTGTCTGTGTATAGATACATGCATAATACAGATTATCGGAAATGCAGTTGCCATTCGAACGTCACTTTCATTGTTTACAAAAAAATGCCAATTTTTTTGTTAGCCTTTGTGTGTGTCCCACTGCTGGGCAAAGGCCTCCCCTCTCCCATTCCAATCCTTCCTGTGCTGAGCAACATCCCGCCAATCCCGCTGAAATGCATCCAAGTCGTCCCGCCATCTCTAACTTAAAGTAAATAAATAGTAGACACAAAATTAATTACATCAATTAGCATTTCTGACTTTTGCTGTCATTTTAGAGATTTACAGTAGACGACACACATCAAGTGCATATAAAAGTTTAAGTGATTGGATTAAAAAATTCCTTTATTTGACTAGATGCTCCAAAAGTTAAATTATAAGAAATTAATTCCAGCTTGGTAGCAGGTTCAAACCACCACTTTCACATGTTCAATGTTCATGTGGTGTTTCTGTATAAGTTTTATGGAATCTGTGCTCATGTGTTAGGTACAAAATGTCCTTACACGTGCCAGGGTTGTTAGCGCGGTATATGAAGTGAACGGAATTATAAAGTGGAGTGGAAAATTAAGCGAAATAGACACTCTGGTTGTCTTTAACGGTTTTGATAGCCCAACACGGAAATTCTGGAAATCGGAGGTTAGTTGCTCTTGAGTATACCTATGTGATTTGTAGTGCTTTAATTTTCTCATACTTATCTATAGGCGGATGGTGGCGGTTAAGTATTTATATAGTAAGTATAGTTACAATTGCGTTCAGTAGTTTAAGCACGGCAAATACGCCAACCTTGGACCAGTGTATGACTTTGTTCTGGTTGCGGCGAGGCTAAGAAGAGGTTTGTAAGAAGCTGGCTAGGGAGATTGGGCGCCAGTTAAGGTACAGGGGCTCTTATCTGGTCCATCAAATATCTTTAGCCAATCAGCGTGGCAACGCAGCTAGCATATTTGTAATGCTTGGGACAGATAGGGAACAGTTCGGGACTTTATTGTCAAAAGGTTAGAATAGGACCTATTCTTACCTGGTAAGTAAGTTTTGATGAGGTATGTTTGCGGGTTTATGTATTTATAGGCAAAGCTTGTTGTGTATAAGTAGTATTGTTGGGTGTAGCAACTATAACAAAACATGTAATTGAGTTCATACATAATAAAAAATAAAATAAAAAGAGCTTTATTTCATTCCTTACATTACACATTACTTATAGATGTAAATTTCTAATTTATTATGTCAATTCAATGTTTTTTTTATGTTTTTTTTTTTTTTTCATACATAGTTATGTAATAATTTTTTGGTGCATTTTTTTTAAATTGTTGTTACAAAGAGACGGAAATTGCCGAGCGCACAACATTAAATGTTGTTGGCATACCGTGCCTTTAAAAACGTCCTTCAGTAATTAATTTCGCTTGCGAGTACTTTATTTCAAGCATTTAAAATGAAACATTAGCCGTTTGTACGTAAAAATAAATTGTTCGATGCAGAAGGGCGCGCAAAGGGTCAGCTAATCTAGGAGTTAGGCTAAAGAGCTTTTACGTTGCAGTTATTCCAAGCTTTGTCGGTTAAACGTTCCCATCTTTTACTGTTAAAAAGCTTTTAGGCCGAGCTTATGGCGCTATTCATTTGTTTACTTGTCGCCGGTTGTAGTTGTTGAATTATAATTACTTAAAATTAACCACTTTTAAAAATTTTTTAGGGTTCAGCACCCAAAGGGTAAAAACGAGACCCTATTACTAAGACTCCACTGTCCATCTGTATGTCCGTCTGTCTGTCTGTCACCAGGCTGTATATATAGACAGTTGAAATTTTCACAGATGATGTATTTTTATTGCCGCTATTAAACGCGCGCATTAAACCTATGCAATTTTTTGTTTGATTACCTTCAATACAGATTATTGGTTTTTTTAAGTTTATCGGTAAACAATTACTGGACAAAACATGGAGTGTTATTGTTTTCTGCATTTCTTTTAGCTGCCTAGACAGGGGTGAAAGTTGAAAAACTTAGAATTCAATTGAGTCCATAAATCAAATCAAATCAAATCAAAAATATACTTTATTCATGTAGGCCTAGCAACAAGCTCTTATGAATCGTAATTAATCTTAATCTAATTATCAGAGCAATTTATTGATGTTAATATTATTCCATAATAAAATTGGATTATTATACATATCTATACATAATTAATTATATCTATACTTGATAGGTACATTATTGGTAAACCTATTTTTATTTGAGTATAATAGTGTCATAGAAGTCATTTATTAATTTCCACTACCTACAGGTTGTCTGGATGAGATCGCTTTTTAGCGATAAGACCCCCTGTTGTTGCCGGAGTTGTTGTATTCATTGTATTATTTTCTGTGTTGAGGTGTGCAATATGTGTTAACAGTGTGTATTGTATCGCCATTCAGCAGCACAAGTTTCTACTTTGCTACAAGTTTTGGGCTAAGTGATTGATATTGATACGTGTTAAGTTGTTCATAAAGTGTTTATTTGTATAGTCGCCATCAGATATATCGAAGCGGCCAAGGTGTTCACAATATCTGAACACGCGGTCTAACGCCTTGACAATAAAGGCGTGTTCAGATATTTGTGAGCGCCTTGACCGCTCCGGTATATCTGATGGCGATTGTACCCGTCGATGGCGATGTAACGATGAGACAAATTAACTTTTCCAGATCCCAAATATTGGTTAAATTGGTGTTAACTTTACAATAAGATCGTATCCGAACGTAGAACAGTTATGTTATAAGTTGGGTAACATTGATACTTACTAAAAACCGTAGAATCAAAAAAATAGCTTTATCTTGTTTTTATATTCAGAATAAAACCCCATAGGTATATGTATAACTCATACCTGTTTGAAACTGGGGCACAAGGCAAATATGGTTTAAGACAGATCTTGCCTTTCCTTCTTAGTTTTCCCTCTTGGGACGTTACGTCATAATTAGGTACGAATTTGGTTTTCCTTGTTATTATTGGTTAGATAGAATAATAATATAATATATTATTTTCACAACGCCACCTCGTAAAGACTCTCTTTATTACCTATTCTGAAACAGATGAGAAAGTTACATTTTATCCAAAATAATGGCAATTTGCCTTTAGTACCGTTTGGTAACCAAAATTTCGTAACCAGCTACAGAATGGGAATCAAGATTCTCAGTTTGTAGCCGGTTACGTATTGGGCCAGCGTGTTACCATTTGGTAACTAAATTTCGTAACTAGCTACAAAATGGGAATATAAAATTCCCTGTATGTAGCCAGTTACGAATTGGGCCAGAGTGGTACCGTTTGGTAACTAAATTTTGTAACCGGCTACAAAATGGGAATCCAAAATTACCTGTTTGTAGCCGGTTACGTATTGGGCCGGAGTTACTGATCGGAGTTTATTCTACCAAATCGAGGCTAGAACGGTGTACGGTCAGATGATAGAGTCGAAAAGTGGTAAACCACTTTCTTGGCTGACTGTACATACGAAAGCACTTCAGACTTATTGTCATTGCATACGTTTATTTTAAGTTTTAATGATAATTTCTCGCTGACTGTACATTTTATCAAAACCTGTAAATGCCAATTGTCACCACTTAAAAAGTTATAGATGGTTTCTGAAGATCATTTTCGAGTGACAGCAAGCTGCCTTTACTGCCCCATCTCAACTTTGCACCCTGTATACAACTTAATGAGTCACTCAAAAGTTCCATTTTGTAACCAGTTACAACGCGGGATATTTTTTCCCGTTTGGAAGCTTGTTAACCAACCGTGGCTACGAATCGGTAATTCAAAAGTCCCATTTTGTAACCAGCTACAACCCGGGATTTATTTTTCCCGTTTCGGAGACAGTTACCAAACGTGGTTACAAATCGGTAATGGAAAAGTCCCAATTTGAAGCCAGTTACAAATTGGCATTTCTTTCCCGTTTCGAAGCTGGTTACCAATTTTTAGTTACCAAACGGTACTAAAGGCCAATTTGTTCATTAATTTCGATTTCATTTGAAATATTTTACGGTTAGTATTATCCGCACGTTTTTGTGGTGAAAATGTCACTTGTTTACGACTTGAGGTAGTGCGTGGCAACCATTGACTGGCTCGTGATTACCTACGGGCCGCGGGTACCTATGTAAAGCCTGACCAGGAATATATAGTTATTAGAAATGGAAATAGAAATAATTTTATTATATAATTTTATTACGCGCCATGTTGCGAAATCTCACTGGAACTATTTTTTTCATACTATACCTGTCACTCTACACACACATGAGAAAGACAGCGCCCTCTTTACAATGATCATACATTACTGGTCAGGGTTTACCTACCTACTTGCAGCGCCGCGACGCGACCATGCAGTGACCCGCGCCTGCCTACTACGTCTGCGTACGTCAAAAAGACTTTATGACCGGATATATATTAATTTTCAGTTTGAATTCAAACTAATTTCTCCAAGTATTGGAAGCTATATGAATCATCAAGTTGGTAATTTATGGGAAAAATAGGAATGAAACAAAAGTATCTAAGTGTTTATGTTTATGCTTATGCTAGTGGTCCCACGAGTTTACGTAATTTCATTGTATTCTCTCTACTTATTTAGAAAACCTCCCGTTCATTAGCTCAATATAATAAAATGTTCTCAATTGCAGCAACGATCCTGCTTGCTGCGCAATACGTTTCGGGTTGAATTTCCGGTCGGGACAGTAAAGGAAATGAAATTTTCTCAATTTTAACGTCCTCTGGACGTGCTGCACAAGCGTAACAGTGATCATGTTCTGACCCATGCGCTTCTTGCCCTATCTTAATGATGAGACCACTGGACAACTCACATCGTCGCTCGACTGAAACTCGTTAATGAATTCAATAATTTAGAGTGGAGAATGGAATTTGAATTGGATCAGTGAATTTCTAGATTAAGAAATAACGTCTCGTTTTGGCCATAAAATGTCTAATTTACGAGTATTTCGCTTTAATTAAACACGAGCGTCACTTTGAACTTCGAATTCCGAAATATTGTGCGACAGATCGCTATTGCGATAAACTATTCGTCGACAGTAGAGTTGTTCAGAGACGAACATTTTGTTCGAAAATCAATCGACTGATCTGAATCAAATCGGTAGGTAAATTTAAAATTACCTCCGACGTTCCGAAGACGCCATTGTCCCCTTGGTCTTAGAGAAGACTGTTTTTTTAACTACCCGCACTTGGTCTTGGTCTTCTTCATCAATTAACTTGCGAAACTCACGCAGCTATAAAATTTTGATGTCGACTTTAGCCAGCCTTCTTTAAAACCATGAAGACAATACCGTCCTTTAAACATCGCAGGTAATTTCAAACCTTAATTATACGCAATTAAGTCCCGTTTCCTTAAATGATAATTCGTCACCACGTCGAATATCGAATAATGAAAAGGTGTCACAAACATGATCACAATTGTGTGGGTTAGCTGTCTCTCCGTGTATAGTGTCACATACACGAGTAAAGCCTGTGTTACGACCTGCGGCTGAAATATGGCACTTATTATGTCTGATGTTTTGTCCAAACTTTTTAGGAGCCCCTTGAGGTACGAGGAAATTATATTATGTCCGCTCCGAGGTTTCCGGCTGAGTTAGAAGTTTTGGGAACATTGTCCATGATTTTCAAGCTTAATGGGTTAATTTTTGATTGAAATTGTTCACGAGTCAACGCGAGATTTATTGACAATAAGTACGTTAAAACAAAAGATAGGTACATTAGAGTTAAAAAGTGGAACTACTACTAATTTAATAAAGGGCTAACAAACTAATAAATTTAACGATTAATAAATACCTAAGAGTTTGATCATTTGTTTTTATTTTTTTTGCAATTAAGTAATTTTTTTTATTGTGAGTTTTTCTTATGTAAAAAAATATAGTAGGTACCTAGAGATCTAAGTTAACGGTTTGACTGAATTACTGTAAATACATGAAGACAAGAATATTATCTTAGTACGTTGTTTTCTTTTAATCTTAATCTCGTAACTTATTAAAACGTCGGACCATGTTTAATGGAACTTGACAAGATGGATGATATATAAAAAAAATTACCTCCGCTCTTGGGAAAAAACTCGTGGGATAAACGAATTACTATCGAGCGCCGCTTTGCAGCAAAGGAGATGCCACTTTTAACACCTAAGGCACGTAGTACCTAGTAAATATGTACAGCTGGTAAATGTACATATTCATTTAGGGCTAGTACTCGGATTTTACTATTGTCGCGTTCTAGAACGTTCTAACCTACTAGATGTCCCGTTAGGTGTGGGAAATTATAAATGAATAGGCAGAAGAACGGTGCAAAATATTTTATTTTTACCACAACCAGCTCAGATGGTAAAAACGGGTAAGATGTCGTGGTTCGCGCTAATACTTTATAAGGATCGGATTCCGCTAATCGTTTGCAGCCGAAGTACTCCCCTGACGGTGCCGTGGTGGTAGGCGCTGGTGTTTCTGGTCGGCGCTGAGTTCAGCGCAGCTCGGAACTGCGTGGCGCTGAGTCGGGGAAAGGGCCAGAAGCACGCCAGTAGCAAAACGGCAAGCGGGCGGCAAGCAGGAAGCCAACAAAGTCACTCTGGACTTTGGACCCTGGAACGCGCCGTCAGACAATGCGTTAGAAACGGTCCATAAGCCTTTGTGAACACCAACGGCAAGCGGGAAAGCACTATGGTAGTTGTGTTGCCGTGGAAGTTCACAATTCAGATACGGAGATTACAAAAAGGCTAAGTAATTTAACGAAAGAGAGAAATTTAAGTGCAATTATATTTTTAATACAAAATGGAGGGTCGATTGACAAAAGGCCATGATGACTATGAACAAAACTATAGTGAAGAAGTGATAAATCTTTAGTTAAATGGCAATTACTATGAAATGGTTGTGATTTCGATATGCAAGTTAAAATTCCAAAGCAATAAAATAGCACTACAACATTCTAAGCAACTAGCATATAAAATGTATCCACTTACCCAATTCGGGGTACACTTAAAAACATAATTAAACACCACAGTGATTTTATTATGGTTGAGGAACACGTAGGGACGAAGTTAAAATTCGATTACGATTTCGATATTTGATCCGTAGCAGAGATCGATAATTAAGCGACGTGCGTTCCACTCAACTGCAATGGTAAAATGAACGAGCCAGCGACCGTGCGCGATGACACAGCGCACCGATCAGTGCATTCGTTCATGCACTCGCGAATGTGAACATTATTGTGAGTGAATGTTATAACTATGGCGCGATATATTTAAATTAACCAGTGTGATGATGATTTTATAATCTAAATTACCTAGTTTTAAGACAGTATTTTTGTATATTTTAGTGTGTACATAAGTTTAGTATTGTAAATATATTTTAATTAGTAGTAGTAGTAGTTCTTAAGGTCTATTTTTACGAAACATGTAACGTATTACGTTACACTATAAGTAATCAATTATCATTCACTTGCAGCTTTCGGCTCTCAACGAGTTACATGGTACTTTTATGGAGCAAATGTACCTAACTATTCTAAAAATACAAGAAGTGATTTTGAGATTTTTGTGAGTGAGATCTACAGCCACTTTCGAGCTACTTTCTTTAGTAGTGCACAATAAAGTATTTTATTTATAAATATGTATAAAGTGTTACATATATATAATCATGATACAAAATATATATTTGAATTTTGCTTGTTATATTTTAAGATCTCATCGAGTTTCAGGAATGTATGTTACATTTAAGTAAGAGAACAAATAAACTACCGCGTAAAAAAATCTTCGACTTTTTCCTAATCAGAACACGATACTTACCGTCCTTACCGAATATGCCCTTAACCGGATCCCCACAATTTTTGTTACACCTTGTATACTGATAAGTAAATGTTCAAAACCGCGAAGCGTCCGTTGAATATCAAATGATGCGTCCTACATAACTTATTGATTCTAATCCCGATTTGGAATAACGATTTCAAATTTATCGCCTTATTACCAGTCTAGTCCTTCTCAGTAGCTAGGTTTTAGGTAACTAGGTTAAGAATTACGGCCTACCACGTTAGAGACTTCGCTTACGGTATGACTTCCAACCGGTTATATCACATTTTTGAACTTTTTAGTGACGTTGACAAACTGTTTCAAGTTTATAAAGTTTTTTTGCTAGTAGTTAAGAACTTGGAAATATTCCTCAAAAAGTTAAAATTCTTTGCTAAAGCAGCTAAGAGGTGATTAAAAAAGTTTCTTACAAGCTAATAACTAAAACCGATGAATAAGAAAGTGCTTCTTTGGGTCCTTTGAACAATTTTAATTAAGTACTAAAAATGTATACAGCACTTAGCAAAATAGGGTACCTAATATAAAATAACACCGAAAGGCTAATACATTTTAGTGCTTATTTTTTTTCTTTCATCTATATTAGACGCTTAAATCATAAAATTAAAAGTGATTTATTATTTTAAAATTCATTTCATTTTGATTCGATTTCAAATATGGTAGTTCAAAATAATTTATGCTTAGGAGATAATAAATATTGTATTATGTATAGTTAACTAGAATAACTAGTGACTTGAAAGCAGTATTGAGATGTTGCTGCATACCTAATGCGTTTCGCATGTAGGTACCAATTAGCGTAAATGATTCTCAAGGTTATATCACAAGTTTTACCATAGCCAATTGTTTGATAAAAATCGGCATCTGTGCCCTGGTTATCAAAAGCTTGTAACTTGTAATACAAGTGGAAGTCCCGTTCTAACAAAAGCTGTCTAAAAGGGACTTCCACTTGTATTACAAGTTACAAACTTTTGATTAAACAGGGCCCAGAGGGGCTACCGCGAAAACCGAAATTCGCAAATTGCGGGGATCTTACTCTTCTACTCCAATGAAGGCGTAATTAGAGTGACAGAGAAAAATGCCCGCAATTGACGATTTTCGGTATTGGCGGTAGCCCTACTGGTCGCTCACTGTGGTCAGAAAAAAAATCTTTCCGCAAACGCTTTGATTGTCGATGTTTTCTCCAGAGAGTATCGTGTGAGGTTCTTCAATAAATAAGATTATCTACTAGTTTCAAGGATCTGTAACGTGTATATGACACTTTTAAATGTGTACTTCTCAGTCTATAGGTTATTATGGTATATATTTTGCTTTCCACTAGGGAGGGTGTAACTAGACGCACTAGCTGATCTAGTTAACATAAATAATGATTGACACAGCTGATCAATCGATAATATTTTCATAAACTTTAAAACCTCAATTATTATATAGTATAGTATAATAATTGAGGTTTTATATATATATATATTATATATATATATATATATATAGTAGGAAATCGAGGGAATTCTATCTTGAGTAGTGAGGAGAAACTTAAAGCCGCTGATATCAAAATACCTATTTATATATATGAAGTAGC
This sequence comes from Cydia splendana, assembly GCF_910591565.1. Lineage (NCBI taxonomy): Eukaryota > Metazoa > Arthropoda > Insecta > Lepidoptera > Tortricidae > Cydia > Cydia splendana. The sequence continues at coordinate 6,972,410 of NC_085976.1, forward strand.
AAAAGATGTTTCTGCACTTGACGTATCGGAGTATGTTAAAAATAAATCTGGTTTAAATGTTACTGTGGCTCAAATGAAGATGAAAGTACAAAAGGAATACAATGCTTTTAAAATCTTTGTTCCTAAGCATAAACTGAGCTTATTTTTATGTGATGATTTTTGGCCTGAAAATATTGCCTATCGCCGTTTTATTGATTTTGGCCACAAAAAGCCAACTACTGTGAACAATTCCATGATGAGGCCACCAAATATTTTGAATGAGTAGTTACACAAAGTTAATCACATTTAACTGTAAAAATGTTGTGAGGTCAATTGAATGTGTGAGAAGAATGTGTAACGTAGCGGATGTGATCGCGCTGCAGGAGACCTGGTTGCTCCCGCATGACCTAGCGTTCCTGGGAAACATAGACGACCGCTTCGCGGCTACAGGTACCTCAGCTGTTGACACGTCGGTTGGTGTGCTGCGGGGGCGTCCCTATGGCGGAGTCGGCCTATTATGGAGAAAAGACCGGTTTCCTAATGTGCTGGTCGTATCGTGCAGAAGTGTGCGTCTGGCCGCTATCAAGGTACTGTCAAACAATCGTTCTATCTTAATATTTTCAGTGTACATGCCCACCGCTTGTAACGATAACTTAATTGAATTTATAGAATGCCTAAGTGAAATAAGTGCCATAATTGAAAGTCAAAGTGTAGAATCAGTGTTTATATTAGGCGATTTTAATGCGCACCCCGGGGAACTTTTTGCCACAGAACTTATGAATTTTTGTGAAGAACAGTCCTGGTCGTGTTTAGATATTGAAAGGCTGGCGCCGAGTACATACACATTCGTGAGTGACGCGCACGGGTGTCAGCGGTGGCTGGACCACTGTCTAGCCACCAGCGCTGCGCGTCAAACAGTGCACGGCGTGTCAGTGTTATTCGATACATACTGGTCAGACCATTACCCTCTCCTTGTGGAATGTAATCTTACCATAATAAAACCTAAGATTGTAAATCATATTCCTGCTAACAATAAGGTTATATGGGGAGAGCGTGATGAGGCTCAAATTAGACAGTTCAGTAAAATGTGTGATTGTAAGCTGCGGGAAATCGATTTTCCTCCAGAGTTAAGTGCATGTGCTCATAAAATGTGCATGAACAGCAGTCATAAAACAATTTTAAAAAATATGTACAGAATTATTATAGGCACATTAAGTGAGGCATCAATGAATAGTTATAATACTAAGGTGGTAAGACGGGGTAGGAATATTACGGGCTGGAACAAGCATGTCCGGGGGGCTCATGGGAGGGCTAGGCTTTGCTTTCAAACCTGGGTATTGCACGGCAAGCCTGCTGCCGGCCGTATTTATGAGGAGATGTGTGAATCCAGACGATATTTCAAATCAAAATTAAAGTGGTGTCAGAACAACGAACAACAGATTAAAATGGATATGATTGCTCAGCACCATTTTGATAAAAACTTTGGAAAGTTTTGGAAATCCACAAACAAACTCAACCATAGGTCTGGGCTTCCTGTGAGCGTCGCGGGTGTGACTGATTCGTCCGAAATAGCAAATTTATTTAAGAGTCATTTCAAGGTCGAATCGCCACTGGGTCCAGCGTCACAGGAGTTCAACGCTGAAGACTTCCCCCCCGAGCTGAGTGTCACATTCACCGCTAAACAAGTGTCATCAGTGATTAATAATATGGTCCGAGGTAAATCGCCGGGGCATGATGGACTCAGCGTTGAGCACCTGAAGCACGCTGGAAAACATCTGCCCAGAGTACTTGCCATGTTTTTTACACTCTGTCTGAACCATTGTTATCTGCCCGATGAACTAATGCAGACTGTTGTAGTCCCAATCGTCAAAAATAAGACGGGTGATGCCTCTGATCTGTCTAACTATAGGCCGATATCCTTGGCTACCACCATTGCCAAGGTACTGGACGGTCTACTTGATGCCCAGTTAGATCAGCATATCAAATTAAATGACGCCCAATTTGGCTTTCGGCGTGGGCTGTCCACAGAGAGTGCTATCCTGGCCCTCAAGAATACCGTCCAGTACTACACTAGTAGGAATACACCGGTTTATGGTGTGTTCCTGGATTTATCAAAGGCATTCGACCTTGTATCATATGATATATTATGGGCCAAGTTACGAAATGAAACAAGTGTACCTAGGGAAGTGATAGCTCTGTTTAAATATTGGTATTTACATCAAAATAATTTTGTAAGATGGGGTAACACAGTCTCGAGTAACTATAATTTGATGTGTGGGGTGAGACAGGGTGGGCTGTCTTCCCCAAAACTGTTTAATTTGTATGTCAACCAACTCATCGAGGAGCTGAGCAGTACCTATGCCGGATGTCACATTGACGGAGTCGCTGCCAACAATTATAGTTACGCTGATGACATGGTGCTGCTCGGCCCTTCAATCGACTCGATGAGAAGGTTGATAAAAATATGCGAGTCCTATGCTGTGGCCCATGGACTCAGGTATAATGTCAAAAAGAGCGAAGTGATGATTTTTAAAGCCGGTAAAAAAAGTTATCCGACGGTACCGCTAGTGGCACTCTACGATGCCCCTTTAAACTTTGTCACTAAGTTCAAGTACCTGGGTCACTGGGTCACTGACGACCTGAGTGATGACATAGATATTGAGCGAGAGCGTAGGTCGTTGGCTGTCCGATGCAACATGTTGGCCCGCAGGTTCGCGAAATGTACTGTACAAGTAAAGACTACACTTTTCAAAGCGTACTGTCAGTCATTCTACACATGCAGCCTGTGGACCAACTGTACGCAGAAGGCATACAACGGCCTACGTGTGCAATATAATAACGCGTTCCGGGTGTTGATGGGGTTGCCGCGATTTTGTAGTGCCTCTGGTATGTTTGCCGAGGCACAAATTGACAGCTTTGCGGCGATAATGCGCAAGAGGTGCGCTTCACTGATGCGTCGCCTGCGCGGCAGCCCCAACAGCATTCTGAGCGTGTTTATGGAGCGCGAAAACGGCCCCATGCTCAGCCGTTGGCAGAGACTGCATGCAGTTATTGTTTAGTTTTTAGTTTTACTTTAGTCTATTTTTATGTTATACTAACACTAGTAATAAGGTTTTAATGTTCACTAACAATGTATGGACCTTTAGTCTGAAATAAATGATTTTTATTTATTTTTATTTTTTTTATTATGTACAAATGTTAATTAAAATAAATACATGTAAGTAACTATAATGTATGCATTCAGTAAATTATTTTTAAATAAAAACAAAACATTCTCACGAGAAATCCGAAACAACAAACAAAAAACTTAACAGAGTCAAGTTTCGTAGTGGGCCATTAATCAGAAAAAGTGATTCGCTGAAACCAAAGAGAATGGAATGTGTATAGAGAATGACTGTCGGTGAATTTTGTAGTCGCGAAGGTTATGCTGCCATCTGTTGACGCAGTATTGAAACATAAAACTTATATATTTACATATAGACATAAATGATTTTTATTAATTTTGGATCGTCATGTGCTTTGATCCGTGTTTTTTTACATTGATGTGAGTTAGAATTGTTTAATATCAAGGGAGTGGCGCCATCTGTTAGAGAGTAACTTTGTCTTGATTTCCGAGGCAAGGGGTTTCTTTTGACTTTACTTGTCTTATGGGAAGCACATCTCTTTGCTAAAACTACTCAAGATTGGTACTCGAGTTTAAAGGAAATAAATAACAAAGATCTTATATTGAAGTGCGCCTAACGCGTCAAATGCGTCAAACGCGTTTCGTTAATGTCTTTTATGGTTATAAATACCCCCACGCCAAGCTGGGAACTGGATTTTCTATTTTTGTCCGTCGGATTGTCACGATCTCTGGCTCGCCCGTAGACGTTAAAACAAAGGTGTTATTTTGACGATTGGATGTTTGACTTTACGTAGCTACTATGCTGCTTTTTGTCAGACTGTTCAATTGTTAGTTCAGTGTAAATACTTACGTGTGTTTTGGTGTTTTTTGTGTTTTAGAGCCAGATTAGTGTCTGATTGCACGGTCAATCAACCGGAAACGCCTAACCTAGCGGCGGTAAACAGGCTTTTCCGGGAATCCAGTAGAGTGTTAGGTCCAGGTCGCGAGAGGGGCCTGGCGTCAACCTTTTTACCTACACAGGTGACGATTATACCTCTTACGTTCTCTTCAAGGTCTGACAGAGGGATGTGAGGATCTCACGTGTGGATCATTAAGAGTAATCTTTACTCACTGAAATCTGTTGGTAATTGAAGAAGCGTGGTCTTGTTATATATATTTATATATTCACATTTTATATTTGGAATAGGGCGCCTTATTCGTCAGTACCCTTGGCTACGGCCTACACTGCGGAGGGAGGCAATCACACAGACACTAGGGTTTGCAATACCTCGGTTTTGTCGGCCGAACGTTTACAGCTTAAATTAGGGTCCCTCTTACACACACTCCTCCCTGTAAAGATAGAGGTTCGCCTCTAGATTTACACATTAGAATAGGGACATTGGGGTAGAGTTAGGGTAGAGTCATTATTTGGGAGTTAGGGTTATTTATTATTTCTTTCTTTATTATTATTTGTTCTCTCACATATATTTTGGTTACACACAGTGTTAAAATCATTAGAGTGTTAACTGTTTTAAAATACAGAATAAAATTAAAGTCTAGTTTCAGTAGCATATGGATGGGTTACTGAGGCTCGTACATTGGATGTGATTTAAAGGTAATACATTATTGTATTGGGTGAGATAGGGGAACAGAGTTGTTTGAGGACATACTAAATAATTTTGTTATGGGGAGCTGGTGACAGGCGAGGCAGTTCACTAGTGACAATTTGAGCTTTTCTATATCGGGGTAACTAAGGGTATTAAATCATGTTTAATAGACGATTGCTTCAGTATTCCATACATTTATAGTAAGAATATTCAGATGAGTTTCTTGGCGTTTCTTCTTGTCTGAAAATAGGTTCCGAAACGCAGATAAAAGTAAATATTACATAGTGCTTAGGAATACCTATTAAAAACAAAACAAAATAAAATAGGTATTATTTAGTTTAGAGACCCGTCTTCATCCGAGGCGTGACAGTAGATAAAGTATGTTTGTACGTATTAATATTTGCATCATTTACATATAAATATTTTCCTTTAGCTAGCTAGGTTAGCGAATGGATATAAAAGGAAAATATAATTACAAACAACAAGGGCTTATACTACTGTTCATGGTAACTGGTCACGGTAGGGCTCGGTAGGAGATAAAATCTAAAAAATATAATTTATTATTTATTCTTCATATGATTTTGTTTTTCATACGATAGTGTTATAATATATAAATTACAGTAGCAATATTTACAATTACATAGGGTATTTTAGGGGTAATATTTTGAATCCAAATCTAATCAGTCTGCACATAAAAGACGATGGGTACTAAGGTTCACAATGTATTAATTTCACTAGACGATCACATGGCCAAATTAATCTATTTTTCTTAATTTATAATCAATTCTGGTTGAGTTCTATTAAAGTAGATTAGTTAGTAGAGGGTTAAGGTACAAGGGCTGTATTGGTAGTTCCCTTAGAAAACTTTGCATAAAAATGTTATCGACAATTTGATTGCACTGTACTAACTGTCTACTTCCGTTCTTTGCGGCTAAAACTTTCTGTTTCACATAATTAACTCTTAATTGAAAATTTCTAATATGAATTATCAGACTAATAGGCCTCTCAGGCAATACCCAGATAGTGAAAACTGAGCATCAATCGTCCGGTTGGCCGGCCCTTGTTCGTCGGCTCGTTAGTGAGGTGCGGGCTGAATGTGACGCCGAGAACAGAGTAGGGCACAGAGCGGATTGATGTGTTTGCACTGCTAAGCTACGCTTGTAGCGCTACGTTACTGCCTTGTAGCACGGTTTTAAGCTGCAGCATAAATAGCTACAATATGCCGTGATTAGGGCTCTTTTCTTTCATAACTCATTTTCTACACGCTTCTACGAACTAAATAAATTCAATATATTTTTGGACTTAAGGTTATAAGACTTGTTTGCATTTGAATGAAAGTAATATACCTACATATTACTGGGAACATATGGTTATGGCATACACACCTTGGTGTTTAATATACATGATTCTAGTACTTATTTCACTAATCTTTTCACGAACAATAGAACACGTCACGGTTATGAAAGTTAGGTTCTTTTTAAATTTCTCTTTTCAGTTCATACACGCAGCATATACCTCTACAAATGGTATACACAAAGTGTTAATAGGTAATTAAAAGTTGTATTAATTATTTACTATTAAAAAAATAATTATTATAAATGGCTTGTAATGTGTAGACGAAAAATCAAGTCCCATCCGTTTTACACGATAATAGGTATTTAATGTAATAAATATGGAATACGCTTGATGCATATCACCGTGGCCCATCCTTAGGATTTGCACCGCTATCTAGCCAGGCAATTAGGATGGTTTGCGACCGCTCCACTGCCAAATGATCCGTAATTCCGAACTCGATGCGCGCCGCGATAAGGCATACGTAATGCCCGCTTATGGGTTATCATCAGGATTTAGGGATCGACGGCCATTTTAGCACAAATTGTTCTTCTTCGACCTAGCGTTTTCCCGGCCTGGCGCCAGGGTCCGCTTTCCTGCTCAGTCTTCTCCACTTTGCCCGGTCTTCGGCATCCTCGGGTGTGAGATTGTTCTCCCCCATGTCCGCTGTCACGACGTCCAGCCAGCGTTTCTTAGGCCTACCGCGTGATCTAGGGCCTTGGACAGTGAGATTGAGGCATCTATTTCCGACGTAGTCTACCGGTCTGCGGGTATATGGCCATACCATCGGAGGCGACTTTCCTGCAGCTTATCCGCTACATCACGGATTCCGAGGCTGCCACGGATGTGTTCGTTACGTATGCGATCTAGTCGCGTAACGCCACACATCCATCGCAACATCTTCATCTCCGTGACGTGAAGCTGCTGGACATGCCTTCCGAGGACAGGCCAGGTCTCGCTACCATATAGTAGGACTGGTCGGATGATGCTCTTGTACACAAGGCCCTTTAGCTTCACCGGTATCCTGGGGTCGCAGAGGACACCGGTTACTTCTCGCCATTTTGCCCAAGCAGCGCTAATTCGGGCTTGGACGTCGTGATCGATTTCACCCGATTCGTGCAGCACGGACCCAAGGTATTTGAATTTATTCGTTTTCACGACACAATCGTCTCCTACCTTTATGGGGTCGGGGTCCGTGCCGCCACATGCCATGTACTCGGTCTTCGCAACATTTAGTTTCAGACCGCCGTTCTCTAGCGCACCCTTCCATTGGTTCACTTTATGCTCCAGTTTCTGTTTGTCCTCATCTGTCAGTGCAATGTCGTCAGCGTACATCATAAGCCATGGAGATGGTTCGTGAACTTTTGCTGAAACTACGTCTAGCACTACGCTGAACAGAAAAGGACTCAGGGCTGAGCCTTGGTGAACACCAACTGTGATCGGGAATGGGTGAGTATCGCCAACGGCGGTCCTTACTATGGATTCCGAGTTGTGGTACATGTCTCGGATAATGTCAATATAGGTTTGTGGCACATTCTTCTCCTTCAAAGCCCACCAGATTACCTGGCGCGGTACGCAGTCGAAAGCCTTCTGTAGGTCCAGAAAAGCCATATGCAAGGGCGTTTTCTTTTCCCTGTAGGCCTCGACTAGCATTCTTAGGGCAAAGATGGGATCTATAGTGCCACAGCCAGGACGAAACCCATACTGACATTCCGAGACCGTGCACTCTTGCCGGAGCCTTGAGTCGATAACGCGCTCGAAGAGTTTCATGGTGTGACACATGACCTTAATACCTCGGTAGCTTCCACAGTCCTGTACACTACCCTTGCCTTTATAAATTGGCGTTATAATGCTCGATCTCCATAAGTTGGGCATTTTGCGGCTGGTGAGGATGCGGTTAAAAAGGTCAGTAAGTATGATCACACCATGAGGACCCATCGATTTCCACGCTTCAATCGGTATGTCGTCAGGACCCACGGCCTTTCGGTTTTTCATGTTGCGAAGGCAATTTCGCACCTCGTCTGGCGTAATAGGGGCAACAAGTCCAAGATTAGGGGGCAGTTCCGGAGGAGACACATTTGCGTGTTGCGTGTTCAGCAACTCGTTGAAGTAGCTACGCCACCTCTCCTTCACTCGGAATACGTCGCAAACCAAAGTGCCGTGGGAGTCTGTGATACACAAACATTTGGTTATGTCTTGTGTTGACTTCTCCCGAGCCTTTGCCAGACGAAAGATGGATTTTTGGCCCTCTTTGGTTTCCAATGTGTCATACAATGGTGACAATTGGTCTTGCCGGGCTTTGGCAACGGCTCGTTTTAGCACAAATTGTTATATATTATTTATTACCATCAAACATTAGCTTTATTGAGTAACGGGGAAACAATAATTGCTTTGCATAAGGCGTGTAATTTTAAATCCGTAGGTTGCATGTTTGAATCTTGGCTTAAATATTATTTTCTATGATAGAAAAAGTCATAAAGGAAACCGGTCCTTAAGACCTAATTTTCTCTCTGCAAATGGCAGTAATTTTCGTAGAAACTAGTACGGCCAATAATTGGGATTTGGTTACTGAGCAAAGCCAAAGCTCCCTTATCGCTAAATGGTTAAAGGGCCGGGACTTATGCTGATAAGATAAATTTACTGGGCCAAACTGGGAATAAAACGATAGGTATTATAATCTTTAATTCACTACCTAGGTACATCTACCAAACCAATATACGTGAAACAATGTAACACAAACATGCATTATTAAGGATAGATATAAGAAATATCAGGTTCTTAATATTAATAAACAAGCAAGCCAATAAAACACATACATATACACTGCTTTCATAATCCAAATAAGAGTGCTACCTACGTTCACTACAGTACTACGATTAAAGCTGAAATAGGTTTAAAAGGAAAAGCTAGTGCTTCTACTACGATTAAAGCTATGTAGGTAGATTCAGAAAATAACCAAAGAAGATAAGATGGGAGACTGGACTACATATACGATGCAAAGGAAAATAGATTCAGTAAAGATCAGCGCTGGAAGTCGCCAGCAACATGCTGAGATGAGGCCATTTCGTGACACTTTATTCTCACTATGTTCTTTTTACAAGCTTTTATTTAGTTTCACCTGTCCGTTGTCTATCTGTCTGTCGGTCTGTAATCAAATCTTGCAAGTTAAAAATTTGATGCACTTCCCGGTTTCCGATTGAGCTGAAATTTTGCATGCATGTACAAATCGGATGACAATGCTATATTATGGTACCATCGAGCTCTGATCTGATGATGGAGACACGAGGTGGCCATAGGGACTCTATGATGAAACAACGCAACCGAATTGTGTTAGAGGTTTTTAGAATTGTCACGAGTATTAGTTGTCTGTCGTAAGAAAAGTACAGTAAGTTAAATTTTTGCCAAAAACTTATTATGTATGTCTTTGTCTACTGTCTGTGTTTTTCGAATAAAAAACATTCTGTTCTATTCTATTCCATTCTAAAGTGCGTGTCTAATGCGTAACTACGAGTAATGTAATAAGGGACTGTTACTTATGATAATTTTAAGCGAAATAGGTTTAGAGTGTGCGAATATAAAGTAAGATGAGCTTTTACTACGATTAAAGGTGAAACAGATTCAGAAAAGTGCCAATAAAAATCAATCTGGCCTCTTAATACGAATAAAGTTGAAATAGGCGTACATACTTACAATACAACTCAACTGTAAACAGACATAATGTCAACAGTTCCAATATAAGTACTCTTCTTCACTTATTTCCAAGTAGCCTTGAAAAAAAGATTACCTACATCGTTTTATCTAGTAGGCACTTGAAGATATTGTTGCCAAATCCCTAAAATTTAATATCGAGTTATTAATTTTACCGTGAAATTGCTATAGATAGACTTTCGATTCATTATTTCCCAAAACAATAGAAAATTCATTAAGGTACATTGAACTTCAATAATATTTAGGCTTCAAAATATTAAACCGGTGTTCTTCTAATTTGTATACGCTATGCTCGATTTTTAGGGCCCAACAAAAAACACTTATAAGGATCACTCATGGGTCTGTCTGTCTGTTTGTCCATCCTGCATCCGTCTGTCACAAACAATTATCTCCGAAAGTAATAGACCGAACGGGATAAAATTTTGTGTACCAAATTATAAAGATGTAAGTCGGTAATATAATAAAGACAATAGAAAATAGAAGAGGAGTACTAATTGGACATCTGCTACGACACGACATGTTCCTAAAGAACATCATAGAAGGAGAAATAGAGGAAAAGAGAGGAAGAGTGTCATACCAGAAGGTTAAGGATTTGGCAGAGGACCGGACGAGTTGGAGATTGCTCCACCAACAAGAGCATTGCTCTTAAATATAAAGAAGAAGAAGAAGTCGGTAACCAAAATAATAAGATGAAGAAAATCCAGACGCGCATGACTTTGGCGTAGTTTTCTTTCGCCCGTACGTCTCGCACATGCCAGTTTATGTACGAATAAGTATGAGCGTAATGCGAGCCCGAATGGTAACAAAATGACATCATTTTGATATTGGAATGTAAGTTAGAATTAGCCTCTTGGTTGTGTGTCCCTCAGATTCAAGATGTCGTTAGTAGCACCCTCTAATCACAAAAAGACGAATCCACATAAAAGACCCATATTCTCCCAACGTAAATAAAACCATCAAGTTACCAGACCGTTAACCCTGAGCCTAAACGGCTAACAAAACTCACTAATTACAACTAAACTCAATCTGATTGCAATATGAAAGCAATCAAGTACAATTAGAGGATGTTAAAAAGAGGGTTCGTCACAAGGGTCGGCTCTAACAGTTCGCAAAATATTTTGGACTCGATTCGTCCCTTGTATAACATGACCCCGAGACTCAGAGAAACAATACGTCATCGGAGGTCATAATATATTGGTACCAACAAAAGGATTGTTACATACTTATAGATACATTGCTCAGCAAACGCATTGCCTCTAAGAGCCAGTAAACATGTGATCCCTGATAATGAATAATTGTCACATACATTAAGGCCAAGTTATAATAGGCGAGACCACATAGTAAAGATAAAATATTTTGCGAATGGACAGAGCAGAATTGAGGTCAGAGTACGGTCCAGGGGTCAATTATGTCCGGATGCACGGATGGGGTCTTTATATACCATCATGGGATAGGCACAGTAATAACGCCGGGCCCAAATCTATTAAAAACGATTTTGAATTGGCTTTAAGACATTTGAAGGTCGAATGAATCAGGAAGAAATTACTACTCGTACGTACGTATTTTAAATCGGAGGCTATAAATGAGTAGTACTAATGCGTTTTATGGGATTTATGTGATATCTGGCAATAACTATTCGACGGGTACATTTTTGTTGCTGTTAGCTTACACATAAAAAAAAATATCATGAAGAAATTGGACACCAAACTCCGGAATCCCATTAAACCGTGTAGCTAAATAAGAAAACTGACCATGTGTCCTGGTATAAGAAGGATGTTAAAGTTAATAATAATCAGGTACTAAACTTTAATGATATTTTTAAGTATCTTCGATAGTTTAACAAAGCATCTACCAATCTCAACTAAGCGCGACCAGCAATAGCTACAGCGCCCCGAAGTTCGCTCAACTTTCACAGTGGCGTTACTGTTAACGTCTGAAACTTCATCATCTATCTCAGAGTTTCACTTTAGATGGTTCCTGGCAAATTTGCTACCCATGCATAAACACGTGTTTCAAAATCTAAACTTTACATGTCGAAGTAAAACTTAATACTAACCTTAATGAATATTATAACGTTTAAGATTATTATTTCGTAGTGCGACCATAAAGTATTTAAGAGTGCTAGGATCAAATTTATAGATGATAAAATGGAAAAAATAATTACAATAAAACGCAAAGGTCAAGAAAGATGAAACACAGATAAAGATAAAAAGGAATCCAAAGAATACCTTTAGGTACAAGGTACCGATTTAAACACATTTCAGAGCTAAGATACTTCTGCCTAAATTCAACCAGTCCGTGATAATTCCATTCCTTTTTTTCCTAAGCGTCATTTGTCTCCAGAACTTCTATTACTGCTGTATGTGTTGATAGCTGCCGTCAGCGAGGTGGATATTCAATTTTCCGGGACGCGATTACGCACTGTCGTAATGTAGAAACATTACGATTAATTTCCAAGGAGTATGCCAAACCATACTTCCGAAATCATAATCGCACTTTTGCCAGTATTAACGGAGATATGAACAAGATTGTCAATCAAACTTAATAAAAAACATTGCCTGTACCTGTTTTTCAACACAGTTTAAGTAAATAAATATAAAGTAAGTACAAAGGTTACGTTATTATGTAAATTCAAACTGCACCAGCGTTTCTGTTGACAGCATTGCTGCAAGAAATGCCATTACTTATTCCAGGCATCAACATTGATTTCAACATGCTGCAGTAGCCAAAGAGGTAATTTTATGATGGTATTCATAAAAAAAATAAGATAAGATAAGACCTACATGGCCCGTAATTAATTCGATTTTACAAAGCTCATTTTCCCAAGCACATTAGCGTGCAATTACATAATATTTTTCCTGTATACGAGTACAATGTACATCCCAATATTATTAACTGCATTCCGCAGTTCCTTACGAAATTCCGCTCCCGGCACACGACCACGCTCAACATGATTAATGAGAGCGACGACTTATCTCCGGGGTCCATGCGACAAAAAATCGTTACCGGTCGCAAAAATGTAACGCCGCACCTTTGCCGAAAAACTGTTAATGATTGCACTCAATCGGGTTTTTGCAGGTGAGTTTATTTATCAAACCGACTAGCGACTATTATCAAACTTTATTTACTTTGCTTTAGGGTGGTGGTATTCCACCTATCCAATTTCTTTATCCAATGTGTATTGCGTCTCACATTTTGCTTAATGGGAGAGTGAGGACCCTTAGGAACATAATCTTGTAGGTAATGATTGAAAAGTTTTTTTTTTATTTGGAACTCTGGATTTAACCATCCACTTCTTATTGAATGAGTACCCATTAATTAACATGGTGTGTTCAGTTTTGGAATTGGAAAATATCAACATCAAGGCTTCATCATATTAACTTCCTAAAGGTGATATTTGGATGATGACTGCAACAATTGCAACGTTACTGCAGAAATTGATACAGTTGTCATCAATCTGTTACGATTTATACGTTGTAACTGTAAATTTCCTGATATCGCCCGCGTCACCTCTGCAAGTCGCAACAGAAATTGTTTTGCAGTCGCCATTCAAATGTCACTTCAATGCTGAACATAGAAGACATTGGGGTAGCAATTTTCATTACTGCTGCGGTGACATATTGAACGTTCTAACGCAGTAAATTGACAGTTACAGCAGCCGCGTCCGCCGTCCAGCCCGCGACAGTTATGCAGTTGCAGTTAACATTCGAATTTCACCTATAGACTACAACAGCTACCGAAGGCCAAATGGGTTTGTAAATATGTATACTTCGTTTTAATATTTTCTGGAACCCGTCAGTTTTCACCTTAATTGGTATGTTATGTTGATACCACCCACAGTTATATTCGTAGTATATCACATGCCCACGTGCGCCGAGCGGGTGACGCATGGTGTAAACGTGTGTGGAGAGCAGAGTGCCTGCTCTTCCGCAAAAATTGCCCTGGAGGCTGTCGTAGTTAAACGTGTTAAAGGTAGGGACAATTATTATATGTTTCTACAATAGCTAGAGAATAAATTAAGTATAGTAAAGAATTAACGCATTGTGACTAACATAGGCCTTAACGAGCAAATTGAAATAGTTGCGGTATCGGTATTAGTAAATTTCATTAAGTCTTTGTGGGTGATATGTTAATATTATCCACTATCCGGTGAAGTTATTTAATATTTATTTGTTATTTATTGATATCAATGTTAAAATTTATTACTTTACGTGAAAAAGTCATCTCAGTTGAAATAAAAAAAAGTGAGTGAGGTAAAATTGGTGCAGTTCTTTATAGAAACCTTTCTCTGCATAATTATGTACCAGTCAGCATACAAATATGTACGTAAAAGTATTTTGGACGAGTTAAGGCAAATTGGATCGAGATCGATGGATTAAATTTCATCTCGCCTTAAGTAATACTGCGTCAAAAGCACTTTTTATAAAAGATACAAAGAGATTGAATGTACAGCTAAATTCAGTTTGTATTCGAAGAAAACACAAGGGCTTTTGAAGAAACTTCAAACGTAATTTTAGACTTCTTGAAAATTACTTTGCAGTATGGATTTATATTTCCTCCACAAATTAATAATTCTATTACAATGAAAACCCAAGTAGGTGCCTAAATAAACTAGTTCGGTAGTAGGGCTACGCATTCGCTATCTGAGCTGCTTTGCATCTAAGTATAAAGAATTACAAAATGATAGAGAACTAATATTAACATACATCAATCGATCCGGAAACAATCTTCACGAGATTTGCGAATTTATTCATAACCCATCCTAACTCGAAGACGTCTCATCGATCTGGCGACGATTTCTAATTAATGGCTGACAGTGTCGCCTGCACGTGACGTGTGACGCTCAAATCTGTGACGTCGCTTTGATGGCGTTTTAATTTTCTAACTCAGAGCTGCAAAGTTCAGAATGGGAGACCTGAGTTTATTCAAGTGTTTTTGGGACAATTTTATTTTATTTTTATTGGTAAGCTGTCACTGCGCTGACAATATCGCAGAATGTCAACATGTCTCAAATATTGATTATTACCTTTGGCTTCCAAACCTTGTTCGAAAAAGGGCTCATAATACTTAACTAAATTTTTTGGGGTTACTTACGAAAGATTTGATTAGGGCGTTCCATCAGAGCATCTTAGCCTTTTTACCTTATGTAGATCTCCGTCTCTTTCGAATAAACAAGTCAACCAACTTACTCACCAGTAAACTGTGTCATCAAGAAGTTTGTAACCCCGCAAAAACGATACAAGTTTAATTACTAAACATTACATTGTAAACAGCTACACCAAAGTAAATGTCACTTTGATCCTCGCGCGTTGACAATGCTTCGCCTTATCTTGCATTTATGATAAATCGTGTAATTACTGGAGACGCAGTAAATCTCGGGAGCCGTGTCGAGATGTCGCCTCGTACACCCCGGAGTTGCCTCCTAGCACCTGTTCACTCTACGACGATAAGGGCTTAACTATAATAGAACTTCAAGGTAATTACGACGTCCTGTTCTTAGAAGGTAAATAAGCGGCTGCATTGTACTGGGGTTATTAATATACGTGGCACTTGATTGTGAAATATTACATTGGGATCAAAGATGGCAAAGGCGTGATTGGCAAGGAGTATAATATGTATTGCTGCTAATATCCTATTTATATTTAACGTAGGTACATATAATGCAGATAAATAAAATTAGAATAATATGATAATAGGTTTTCCTAGAGGTTATACGTTAATTTTCTGATTTCAAAGAAAAGATCAGAAGGTTAGGTACATGTTTATACAAAGATAAGGAAAAATTTGATACTAAATTCGTGGTTCTAATATGGATAAAAAACAATTCCAGGAACAAGGAAAATCATGAAATTCCTTAAACCGTTTCTTGAAGGCAAAAAATATTTTCAACCCAATTCACTCCGTGATCTCAGCGATTCCAAATCTCCTACAGTGATTGCCGCCAAATAAAATTAGTGAACTTTCATTCTGTTCTATCAGCTAACAGATATTTTATTTGATGTCTAATTTTTAATTCGATATTTTAATTTTTAACGATTTTTCACGATATTTTAATTCGATTTGAATAAGTTCTCGAACCACTCATTACCACAGATTATATAATAGTTCTTACGAACAGATACTTATCTCTCAAAGAAAACTCAAATACCTACCGTTTTGATACCTACACAAAAATACAATGGAGTGACCTTCAGCGCGCCGCTCCCCGCACCGCGCGCACCGGCACAACGCTAGGGTTGCTGACGCTTAGAAATGATAAATAAATACCTACTTAAACAGCGGAGTGAAATAAAAGGAAAGCTGAATCTTACATTATACCTAATATTCCGTTTACACGTCAGTGTTTGCGAAATACTCATTTTAAAAGGTTATATGTCCCTGCAGTAACCGTAGTGTTTACGCCGTTTTATAAACCGCGCAATGATCTCAGCAAGAATTAGTTTTAAAACTTCGTGTAATTTAAAACCAGATAGAGATTAATGTTACAATAAAGAAAATTAATAATAATAGAGAACCCATGAATACAGGTAATTAATTATAAGTAAACCAGATCATAAACGAGTACTTACCGGTGGAAAGTTAACTTACTGTCGTTAAAATAAACATTTACCAAAATAAATTAAAAAATTGCTACCTATTCCAAATAGATAGATACATTTGTCGTCATGTTTAATTAAAGAAATTCAATAGTACCTACGTAGCTTCTAACTATCGTAAAAATTGACAGTGTGGCGCGCGGTGACGTGCGTGCGTGCGCGCGTGTGGCAACCAACTGGCTTGCTTGTCTACCGTGAACGGTAACAGATTCGTAGGTGTAAATCCGAGCTCGTGCGGAGAGTTCCATAGGCCTGTCATTACTTCGTGAATCAATATTGTTTCAGTGCTTGTCAAGTTTTCATACGATATGTTTTGTACGATATGAATAAGAAAACTAATATTAAATTTTTCCTTGCAATTTGCTATATCATTTTTACCTGCATGTTTCTTTATAGTTAGCTAAATTTATTTGTTTGTACCTACTGCAAGCAATATCATTATATTTACTTAGAGTGGTAGAAATATAATTTGCATCGATTGATCATGAAACTTTATCTTTACTCATTCCAAAGTTCAAAAGAGGTGTAAAATGCTTTGCCGCACGTCTCATCCATATAATGGGAATAACTAGTTATGATACTTTGTGTTTCTGGGATAATAATTATAGACGAGTTATTAGGTAAATTAAACTTTTTGTCGATACAAATCGTAGTTACTTTTAAACGATTGTTTCCTTAAAATCTTTTATTATTTTAATATTTAATACACTACGAACTGAAAAGTTGGAATACATACTAGGAAAACTTAGAAATTCAAATGTAGTTATTAACTGGGTTCAAGATTATGTAGCTTAAGTATACTTCAGGTTTGCTAAAATCGAACCTCATAAGGTAATAAACTTATGTACATCACTTTAGTGTTCGTGCCCCGAGTAAGCATACGTATGAAAATGAGTGACAAAATTGGTATATTTCATAATAGCTTGTTTCCGTCCAACCATTGTTGAAGTGGTCTACGACAAATACAAGTGAGTCTCTTAACTTTAAACTCGGGTAAATCCATCTGTCAGACTATGCGATTTTGGTATTAAGAAAAGGTAACAGGGTAGATATTTGCTGAAAGGGTCGAATGGATTTACCCGAGTTTAAAGTTAAGCGACACAAGTTCACGTTATAAATGACATTATCGTCACATTACCGATTAACCCAAGCTTTTGAATACTCAATTAAGATTTCCAACAACAGCTACCTAGAGTCAACCCCAACATCCGAAAGCACAATTAGTAACCCGCGACTCCCGGCTTACGTTGCATAAACCCCCAAGCAGTAAGCGAGGCGCGGGCTTACCCTGCTGCTGGCTTACAAATCTTCGGTAAGCCGCAGAGATGTTCGGTGCAGGATTTACGTTTTATTAAGCTATCTAGAAGCATCGATCACTAGAGAATCTCGCCCCGCATTAGTCGATGTTCGGACAATTTGATTGGGGTCTATTACACACGAAAATGGCGCTTTTAGGGCATTTTACGTAACTCACGGCGTTTAGGTTAATTGATGTTGAAACATATTATTTATTGAGCAGATGATGACCACTAATTCTTTTAACTAACTAACTAAATACATTAACTCTTGTCACTTAAGCAGTAAGTGTTACGCAAATGTAAAATATTTCAGTTCGGTTAAAATGTTTCAGTAGGTTATTTGTGTGTTATCTTAAATCCCAATTTAACTAAACTAAACTTACCCAATCTACCGGAATCTACTGACCGGAAAAATCTGAAACAGAAAAATACTTACTTATTTTAAAGCATCACAAATCGGATTTTACAAGAGATTTACTTTCTATGACAAAGAGGTAAAATAGGCCCTATTTTACCTCGACTATGATTCGAATCGAACGTGACAGAAGATGGACTAGGTACCATAATTATTATGATATCGCATCTCTGTTTAGTGGTGAAGTCATGGCAGCTTTGTTTTTTCTTAAACGACATTTAGTAGATACTAATTTTAAAACCTGTAATTTCATTTTTTTTTTAAATAACAGTGTTTAAGCTTTAAGTAACAAGTATTCAATCGGCATATACAGGGTGACATTTAAGTCGTGATCAGTAATATGTTTTTCTAACTCCATAAACAACAAGCAATTTAATGCCCCTACTCTTACTAAAATCAGACAAGATTTTTTTTATTTTTTTGTTTATTTTTGTCATTTATTTTAGTTTTACAAGTGGTATTTAAACAGCTTTGTAAGATATTTCAAATGAAAAATTAAGTAAATTTTATTTCCAACTGGGACTAATGACAAAATTGATGTCAATGACAGTTGCGATTCAAAGAGGCGATTCAATTTATTAATTTAAATATCGTAATAAGCCGTTGTAATATCCTAAATCCACTTATAAAAGTAAAATAAATGACAATAAATAAACAAAAAAATTTAAAAAAATCTTGTCTGATTTTAGTAAGAGGAGGGGCATATTGCTCGTTGTTTATGGAGTTAGAAAAACATATTACTGATCACGACTTAAATGTCACCCTGTATAAAACCAGGAAACAATAGAAGCGCTCCTAAAATAGCAGTAGATCCTTTCAAAATGGGTGGATTGACGACTGGAATCTAAATAATTGATGAGCATTCCCGGATCCAGACCAAGCGGGTGTCAAAGAAGCTCCCGAAACGAACGTTAATAATACATAGCCCGTATTAGCATCCCTACTACTGCTTTCAACTGTTTCTCGTAGTTTCTATAAAGCTCGGTTCATTACTTTGAGGTATTAAACGTCCTTTCACAAGTTGACTAACTGCCGTTTAGTGTGATGAGACGTTTAAATTCTTCAAACAAAAACCTCACTTTTGACACTGATACATCTAATCCATATAGTTTCTAGATCTTTTAATTGACTTATCTTAAAGTTCGAATCGGACCGTAATGTTGATAAATCTAAAAGCTGAGTCATTTATTGAATAGATTGTTGCTGATGCTGACAATTATATAACAGACAAGTGTTCGTTCAATTTTAATAAAGTCATCATTCGATCAAAATATGACATTAATTATGTTTGTTTAATCTGACATTTCGGTATTAATCTTAAACTAGAACAGGTATTAATTACAATAATTTTGATTAATTTAATTTGAACATGGTTTAAAATATGTATTCAACGCGGTCTTGGTTGTAATACAACTTCAAAGAAAACGTTATATAAAAAAAAATATTAACCTTGTGAAAAAATATTTAAACAGGTTCATAAGTAATTGAAACGGCAAAGGTAACATTGACTTTTCCCTTGAAAGTAATGGTCGTCAAAAAATATATAAAAGTTATAAATTTGATTTACGCGCACCTAAAGGACGAGGAGGGAATACAAAAAATACAATGACGGAGGCTCACGAGAAACAAAAGAGCGCCGGAGCGCAGGAAGGAACACAATAAAAATAGATGTCGCGCAAATAATTGACGCGGCTGTTAAACTTCGGGTGGAGGCCGCGCGGGGAAGTTTTGACTTATTGGCCCTTCACAATAAAACTCGCCCTTTTCTGTAAACAACAGGAGATTTGACGCCGTCTTATCCGGGTCAACTGTCAGCTCCTCGCTACAGTTAACAAATTACAATGCCTCATTGCCGCAGCCCTCCGGGGCACTCGACCCGCGCTGCTTAATTCAATTCCCTAAATTGATACTGATGTCCCTATTTAGAACTACCTCTTTTGTTTCTTCAACCCGCTCTAACATAAACACTAATGAGCTTGCCATTCCATTTAACATCCATCTACAAATCGTCGATTAAAATCAAAGTTAAACGCAAAATTAACAACTCTTGGCTTCGTTAACGTCTCTCTTCAGTGAAGTTCTCTAAACTTTCGGAGGCGAATGGAAAATTTTAAGAAACGCCCCGCGAGTGCTTTGATTGTTTAGCGATAAATCGGAAGGAATTTCGAAGAATTACTTGAGTAATTCTCCCCCGCAAAGTTATTTTGTAAATTATAATGAAGTAAAAGATGACGGTGAATATTTGCAATCTTATTAAAATGAAGAAGATTAATACGACATGATCACATCCACGGTGGAGTTGTATCAAATCTGTAAATACCTATAGTATAGCAATGGTTATAAAAAGTTAATCCTCCGATACTAGAGTTCATATGGAAAAAGTTAGTGGAACACTTTAGCGAATGTCCCGATTTCGACACCCCTCGCCAGGGAAAAAGCAAAAAAGTTTGACTTATTGGCGCTCAGCAAACTTTTGCGTAAACATGTTAGGTTTTTTTAGGGAGACATTTAAGCAAAACCCGGCTAGTTTTAAAAGTTTTTCCCATTTTATGAAATGACAAGACTTTACTACAAATTCATTTTAGGAAATAAAGCTTCGAGATGTTTTCCGTCAAAATTGACTTTGACAAATGATTGGTGATATTCTGATGGTAAAAAATAAAGTTTAATTATGTGATTTTTTTTATTAAGAAGCTGAGCCCAAGTGCAATGTATTTGATCTGAAGGTAGGTACTCCTATGTGTATGATTATTCCTCATAGCCGTATTTTTTTAAGCGCTCATTTATATTATTAAGGTGAAGCTATTATTAAATTCATTACCTATGATATAAAATAAATAAAAACCGGACAAGTGCGAGTCGGACTCGCCCATCGAGGGTTCCGTACTTTTTAGTATTTGTTGTTATAGCGGCAACAGACATACATCATCTGTGAAAATTTCAACTGCCTAGCTATCACGGTTCATGAGATACAGCCTGGTGACAGACGGACGGACGGACGGACGGACAGCGGAGTCTTAGTAATAGGGTCCCGTTTTTACCCTTTGGGTACGGAACCCTAACAAGACTGTAGGTACCTAATAATTTAAATTTTAGTAAAGTAGATTATTTACCTGCCCAGCTAACTCAGATAAAGTTAAAATGAAACTAAATACGTACTGAGTGAGAGATTTAATTTCATTGTTACGAACAATATACAACACCGCTTACTACCTACCCAATTAATTTATATTAAATGTTATTTTCCTTGGTCAAGCGCTGGTGGCCTAGCGGTAAGAGCGTGCGACTTTCAATCCGGAGGTCGCGGGTTCGACCCCCGGCTCGTACCAATGAGTTTTTCGGAATTTATGTACGAAATATCATTTGATATTTACCAGTCGCTTTTCGGTGAAGGAAAACATCGTGAGGAAACCGGACTAATCCCAATAAGGCCTAGTTTACCCTCTGGGTTGGAAGGTCAGATGGCAGTCGCTTTCGTAAAAACTAGTGCCTACGCCAATTCTTGGGATTAGTTGCCAAGCGGACCCCAGGCTCCCATGAGCCGTGGCAAAATGCCGGGACAACGCGACGCAATTTTCCTTGGTTGATCATTTCAACGATTTAACTTCCGATATTCTTGGTTCCAAAATCATTTTAAACTCAACTTAAGAGGTAGGTACCTAACTTCAAAAGATGAGACGCAATCCTTTGCGTTCTTTTGAAGTACATAAGTCGTCCCGTGAAGGTTGGCAGCGCGGCGGGCTCCTTACACAATGTTTGACCACTACAATGCTCTCAGGAGACTGTGCGGTAAATATTTACACAAACCGAGGGATCACAATAATGAGCCGCCGGCTTCTTCAAACGACCGACTGGGCCTAGTATACAACCTTGGGGTGAACTAAAGTGTTTAATAATATATATATTATAGTAATGTGCAATTCGAGAATAAATCGTCAGCGAGTGCCACTAAGGTGCTTTAAGAATACGGATACTAAAGCTTCATTTAAAAGAAAGGTGTCGAGTTTCTAGATTCCATACCTCGGTGCCAAAGGCCATTGGAGATATTATTTCTAATCTCTCGCTTTACTTTATTTCCAGCGATTGTTTCACTTAGTAATCCGCAATAGGATAAAAGAAATCCTTTCTGTTAACGAAACTTTCCCCGTATAATTGGTATAAATAAAGTTTTGGAAGTCGAATGAGAATATTTGCACTGTAACTCCGCCCTCGTTCTGATTCCTCCGTGTTGTTTCGGTCGGTTGGTGTTTAAAACTTCTCTTGCTTGTTACACCTCATGTTGTTGGCGGAGAAACTTCTTAATGAAAAGTTTTTCGGGAACGAGAAACAAACAGTTTAAGAACACCCCATTCTGGTTGCTTAAATATACTATATGTATCCTTGTCGCTCCAAGTTACGGAAGAAGTGGGACGGGAATTTTGTCGGTAAGGGTTTAGCAGGGAAAGCTATTGGAGTCGGCGTGACTTGCAAAACTGTAGGCTCCATTGAACTGGCTTACTTCCGCTTACAGACTATTTAACGTTTAATTAGCTTTATTGACGCATGAAAATCAGGTTTTAAAATGCTTACTCATTTTTTTATCAGCCGAAAATATTCATTATTTTATTATTTACTAGCGACCCACTTAGCTTCGCACTTATTAACAAATTATACATCTAAACCTTCCTCAAGAATCTATTGATAGGTGAAAGTAGTTTTTGAGTTTATCGCGAACATACAAACACACAAACTGACAGACGCGGCGGGGGACGTTGTTGTATATATGGTGAATTGATTTATTTTCAACGTTCTAAAAATAAAAACGCTTTGAAGTAATTACGAAAGTTTTTCCCACAAGCTAATGAGGTATAATTTTATATCATGAACTAATCAGTACCTACGCAGGTACAGTCCAATAAAGTGTAGAAAATAATTCACAGCAGCACTAAGCGTGAGCAGATACCATAATTTGATTTTGTAGTTTCACAATGCCTTGGTTTTAATGTAATGCTGTGTTACTTATTTGATCAATTTAGTAAAATAAAATAATTACGGTTCCGTAGCCAAATTGGCAAAAATAGAACCGTTATAGTTTCGTCCGTCCAGCCCGTCCGTTCGTCCGTCCGTCTGTCTTTAATACACTTTTTAAGACGGATTTGGCCGAATTTATTTACCAAGAAAATAGTACTAACCAGAGGTACACTCTATAACCAAGTAAAAAATACAATGTACAAGGTTTGACTGACTAATCGACTATTGAAGATGCAGTCCCAGCTAATTCAAAGTTTTCACTCGCCGGGGCACACCTGTGCAATCTTTCCGCTATTTAGATAAAATTGCCCGGTCACTAGGTGATCAATCATCCAGAATTAGCAGCCAAAGTTATAACTCACTCAGTCGTCCGATTTTCATATTTTTGTGCGATTTTTTTTCTACATTGTGAAAAAGATTAGGCTACAAGTTGTAAGATATTTTTGTTAACATTTGTAATATTTAATTAAAGTGATTCTAACTTTATTCTATCTCTCTAGATTAAATATCTAGACAGATATTTAAGTGTTGGTTTTAAATTTAAATTGTAATTTTTCCTGTAAAGTAGATAATCCAGCATATAGCAGTAATTATAACCTTCAAAACTTTTATGACACAAATTGTAATAATGAAATGAATTTAAGCTAATTATTTTTACAAAGACGTTTGAGCAGTGCTTATTTAGCTCTTGTCGTCATCTCAACTCGAAAGTCAGAGACGGAAATCTTAAATCGCAACTGAACTCATTTCGAATAGGCACAACAACGCGCGCACAGACAGAGATAGGCCCCGTCACATAACAATGCCTGCCACGCGCAGCTTCGTTATTAATTTCAAAACTGTTTTGTACACGTTAACATTTACCCGGCTGTGATACACGACACACGCTGGTTTGGGCGTGTTTATTGTGTTTTGTTTTATCCGTAATATTGTTTAAACTGTACATTAAGTGAAAACATACCTACTGTTTGTTTTGTGTTCGAAATTTGGGTTTACGCTGTACCTGTGAAAAGCTGAGAGGAAATTATTTTCGTTGACGAGTTATAAAGTTATAATTTAAATTATTCCTTAACAATCAGGTTTCAGGTTTAAGTGATTCTTTGAAATGTCCTTCAGCTTAGCTGGTATAATCGTTCGATTTGTAGCTGGCCCCGAAGGGCTAATCCTTTGTCTATTGTGATGTAAAACCGCGCGTGCTTCTACCTTGTTAATTCCCTCTATAGAGGATAAAGTAAATAGTAAGTAAGCCATCATTAAGACCTCATTTTAAATCCTGGTAAGAATTTGTGATATGACTTTGAATATTTTGTTTCATTAATGATTTCTATATACTTTGATTATATTGCATCTGTTTATGTGCTTGCATGCCTATCTAACTATGTAAGACTGTCCGGAGTTTCATTTTTTACTTTTAAGAATATTTTATTATATTTATAGAATTATATTATAACTTTAGAGTTTAGACATAGTTTTTTGTTAATCTATAAAAAAATGTAATCACCAAATAATAAATTATCATCGGATTTAAATCGGCTGTTGCTTTACCGATACTACAAATCCCTTAGTAATTACACGAAGCATGAACAACCAGTTACTATTAAAAAAATTCCAGTAAATTGAATATTCGTTTCAAAGACATTTCAATTAACCTTGAGCCACTAAAAGGTTGATCAAGGTCCCCTAGGAGTTAAAATACATACCCGGCAACATTAATTTCAAGCCAGATAAGAATGATCCAATATTCAAAACTAAATCATAAAACGGTTTTAATAATGTTGGAGCCAGGTCGTCGACTGTAGACGAGGGTACGGGAACCCTTGGGATGGGATAGGAGATTGCAGCGTTTTCACGAAATTGAACAACTAATATAACGTAAGTATATGTAAATTAGACGATGACGTTGAAAAAAGTTATGATTAAAAAGCAGTGTAAAGAGTTTGATAGAGAACAGACCCTGCTCTCCCTTAATTCAAAGTTGGGAACGTATTTGAAAACAAAATAACACAGTCTCGGCCTTACGTGATAAATAAAAAGAAAAGAAAAATTCAGAAAAGTAATCACAGAATAAACTTTTATTTCGAATCGAATGAAGTTCATTTTGAATGTTTTACATAAGTCCTTGCTGTTTATTTATCTGTCGTATCATTATCCAAAAAGATTTTAAGTATCTATATACAACTTTGTTACTTAACTTACACTTTGAAACTTGCAAGTCTATTAAGGTTAATATTAGGTCATTACCTATGAAATTGGCGTTTTGTTCGGAGAATTTCAACGAAACACGAATTTCCATACAATTAATTTTGCGGATATTTTTTTGATGGCTAATTCAAACCAAACAAAATTTTTCCAGTAATTTTTGACACCTTTAAGGTATGTTTTCAATATCTCCATTTCTTGAAAATTGGTACCATTAGAAAAATATAAGTAATTTTAATACTCGAACCGACAGCACATGAAAAGACCTATTTTCAAGGCTTAATTCTGAACACTTAACAATAAAAAATAACAATTAATTGTATGTAAAATCGTTGTTTATTGAGTGCACTGTAGTTTTATTGTAATTGTGTATGTACTTTTGTAAAAAAAAAAAACTAGGATCAGACTTACATCTATGAACAAAAACGCCAATTTCATAGGTAAGGACCTAATATTTAAGCGCAAACTCATTTTAAACCAAAGTTATTTAAAAGTACTTTATAAAAATTCTTTATATAAAGCCTATTTATATAAAAGTCGTGCATTACGTTAAAAAACCTTCCTAATACTCTCAAAAGGACATACTCCGACAGGCAGGTTATTGCGTTACGTCAAACTGCCTTCAAAAATAAACCTTTGCAGGAAAGCTTTGCATGCGATCCGTCAAAGGAGCAGGAAATTAAAGAATTGAGAGCCCGCGCTTGGGTTATTGAGAGGAGGCGAGGTGTCGCTTCGTCTGAGATTACGAGAGGAAATCTTTTGTTTTTTTTAGAGACTAAGGAATTTGAAGTTTGTTTAAGACCGATTACCTTATAAATTTGGTTATTGCTATGTATGTAATTGACTTTATAACTTATGTTGGTAATTTCGTTATTAAAGTTAACAGTAGGTAGGTAATAGCTTACAAAGAGCAGGGGAAGTCTTAAATTTATATTCCCGTTAATTTCTACTTTTTTGGCAGAAATTATTTTGGATTTATATTTCGGCTTGTACCAAAATTGTAAATATAAGTACCTACCTAATAAAATGAAATAGGAAAGAGTAATTGTATTGCAATAAGCTGGAGGTATTTGGCATCTCCCACTAGTCCCACTAGTTACCACCAAGTTGTTACTAATGGTAACAACACTAACAACTGACTTTTTTTCTCACTTTTTACCACTGGTAAGTTGGTAACAACTGAAAAAAAAATCCAGTCGAAGGTATTTACCACCGAAATGAGATGGTGCTTTCTTGATAAAAATCTACTGGTAATATATCACCAAAGGCTATTGAAGTGTGTCATCATTTGTTCAAATCAAGGGCCTACTGCTCTATAGACTAGATACCACGATAATGAGCCGTCGGAGTGCTTCAAAATCGACTATCGTCTCTAATCAGGGCCTCATTAGCATACCTCGATTGTGATCGGCACTCTAAGAAATCCCTCGCCTCGAATATAATTAATGATACCAGCGCTTTGTCTTATTTTGCAGAATAATTACAATTTTATGATCGACTAAGTTGAAATTTCTCGTCTGGAACCGATAATCCGCTATCAATTAATAACTTGCTGGAGAAAATCTTTTTACATTAGTTCAATATTCAAATACTTTTTTTTATATCTCGACAGTGACACAAAGGACTAAGGCCAACGGCCCTTAACACATTCTCTGCTAGCGCGTACTTCGCGCTACGAGCGTAGCCAATAACACGGAAAAAACCGTAGGTATGTATCGAAAAGCGCCTACAAAATCTGCAAACACAGAACCTGCCTAGCGGGTCATTGACAGTGAATGTGTTAATTATAAGCGGACTCTGGTAAACTTATGTACTCACAATTAGATACAATACTATGTAGGTATACATACATACAGAGTAACAAGCTTTAGTCAGGGCAAGAAACTTTCATTCACATCAAGGTGGTCAAGATTACAGGGAACCGCTGTATGTTTCTAGACTATTACTAGTGTGAGCTTAATCGCTAAAATTGTGATTTTATAATAAACACAGTACACTCAGTTGATTTAATAATGATTAACTCTACTTACTTTGCTACTGCCAACTTAAGTCGTTTGAAATGATTAAAGTCAGTTCTCACCAATATGTAGATAGGTACCTACCAGAAATTACATAAATTAGAACCACACTGGGGACACTAAGAGCGTTTCTTGCGCTATGATTTGACTAGGAAGTTCATAGGTACAATACAAAGTTCTCACTGCAGTTTCTTGTAGATAAAGCTTATTTCTCCCGCTTTTCCACAATCTAAGTGCTCTCACTCAAGAAGCCTTAAATATAAAATTTTCAGCTAGTCTTTAATATTTCGTGACTATAGTCTGTATCTTTAGGTATTTAAATAAAAGTAAAGAAACAATTTTTACATTCTCGGGTAGTTATAAGATTTATTGGTTAACCAACCAAATACAAAACCGCATGGATCAGTCACTGAACGAACTGACTTTAACCTACATTATTTGAACATGTAATGTTTTCATCTACCCTCAACTGGCTTATGGAGCCATTTCAGGATAGATTTTGTTTACTTTTATTTAAATACCTAAAGATACAGACTTTGTTCGAGAAAATGTTGTGGACAAGATCGCGGGGAAAAATGGTTCATCTGCGAACTAATTCCCGGTTCCTATGGTTCTATGGGACAAGGGGACACGACCAGTTGCTAAGGACTATATCTTATAGAGTTGATTTGAACCTTATGGTAGAGAGGAGTCACTGGGCTTATAGCCAACTAGCCTCACTTACGTTTCCACATCTAGTTATCTATGAGAATACAGCTCGTGACTACACTCTTGACAGCCGACTATGGTAAGCCAGATGCAAATGAGACCTCTCACTAGTGTCCCACCCGATCACTTGTCGGACAACAGAGGTTTTCAGGAGCGCTCAGGTACGTTAAATTGTTATTTCACTTCTTACTAAACTACCTGTTAAGTAGTTATTAATGATCAT
Source organism: Cydia splendana (assembly GCF_910591565.1). Lineage (NCBI taxonomy): Eukaryota > Metazoa > Arthropoda > Insecta > Lepidoptera > Tortricidae > Cydia > Cydia splendana. The sequence continues at coordinate 7,000,606 of NC_085976.1, forward strand.
AGCAAGTATTCACAACGGTATGTCTCAGAAATTATACAAATTGAAGCCAGCCACCGGACACTTTGAGAGAGTTTCTTGCGCCGTGTGGTGTCTTACGGAAGTTTATGAACGAAGTTTGTAACAGTTTCTTGTTTCGTGAACATAGTGTGGGAAAGTGTTCATTTGATTTTGAGGACAAATAATGCTACTATCATTATTTGTCCTCAAATTACCGGTCCGGTCAAAGTACCGTTTGTGTAATTAAATATGTATTGTACAAAATGCGAGAGTTTAAAGTGTTATTTTAAACATATTGGGGTTGCAGAGACAGGCAGGCAACGCGTGCAGATGCAGCATCAGCCAAAATGTAAGGACTATCGAAAGTTGATGGAATCTAAAATAGGATACCTATTATGTAAAAGTGATAGACATTGAGCTATAGGATAAAAACTAGATTCGTGTCTAAGAAAACGGTATCCATTTTCATTTCCGGTAGACTGTGACTAGCCCTCGTAAGATGAACTCCCACAAATAATCTAAGATTGCTCAGGGAAAGCATGGGTGTAAAGTGCTGAGGGTGTCACTGGACTTTAAAAATAAAATCAAGTCGCCTGTATTTCATTTGTATTATTCTATTTTGAATTTGCCCTTCGCCTCGATAAATTCAACGGCGTACACACAAGTAAATATTAAAGGCTTCCTTGGAAGTAATTTGAACAAGCCCCCTTGGGATCCTGCCCAGTGTCCCCGGTAAGTAAGCGAGACTACCCAACATAGTCGGACAAACGAACCACGACCGAATAGGGTTGCTACGCTTCTCAACACTTAGGTATTTGACAATCGTTTGAGAACTGAGGGTCATATAATAGAGGAAGTATTATAATTAAACATTATACTGTGTAAAAGGAACAAAATATTTAAAACATACGCCAAACAATCGTACAACGTTTACATATTTCACAAAAAAAACTTTAGAGTACAAACGATGGACTTAACCATGAGGACCATTTCTCAAGTCAACCATGAGGCAACACGAAAAAATTGTGGTCACCGAAAGTCAACTGGGTCACCCATCTCTGTTGGTTCATGTTTATTTGTTGTCGTGGCTTTATAGCCTACGGTCTACATACATTTTAATATCTAAATTATATAATTTTATTATTCGCCAGTGCGTCTCGCTCGCGCCAATACATCCACGAACAAATACGAGCGAAATGCACACGCGATGATAAATAAATGACATCATTTAAGGGGCCCACAGATTACCAGTTCGCCGGACGATATCAGCCTGTTAGTTAAACGCAAAAGATGTCAGTTCCGAACATCTGACAGGCTGATATCGTCCGGTGAACTGGTAATCTGTGGGCCCCTATAGATATCAAAATATAATTAGTATATTCAAATTGGCATCCTGGTATATAAGAAATAACTGTAACTAATAGACTTTTCTAGCATATTTAAAAATATTACATAAACGTTGACGACGTGACTCTATGAACATCTATGCATTTTACTGCAGACTCTAATTGCAACTTAGTTAAAATTAAGAACTTTCACACTAACCATTAATTTAATTGATAAATACTATCGAAAAATTGGCTTTACTTTAAGAACCCATCAACGTGCACACTAGCGCCACTGCTAAATAATCGGGATTATCCCTTAAACAGGTAGTGTATCTATAGCTACCACATAGCAAATGTTTTTTTTTTGACGAGCAGTGAAAAGACAACGATCACAAAAATGTCATTACCGTAAAGTCTATAAATTGGGCGATTTCCGAACGCAAAAAAATGGGAGGTGTCAAAACAAATTTCTTTGACATTTTAGTTGTCAAGTTCAAATCGACAATAAATGGCCGTTTTTATACGTTCCTCCCGATATAAATGTGTGTTATGCCGATAAAAAATACAGAAAGTGCTTTGCGTTGTATTTTTTTGGTTGAATATTAGATAATGTATGTGGAGTAAATCATAAGTTGAGTGCAACCATCGCATATCAAACCCCTACTATTTTCTTGGAGTTATGATGAGTCAGAGGACATTTTGAAATGACTATAGTTATAGTAGACCCAAACCAAATGGACGACCGGGGTCATAACTCTATCTCACTCACCCTACCTTCACCTCAACATTCTCTTGCGTCAGATCCCAAAAGATGAATAACATGCACGGCTACTCTTCTTCTCTTCTGTTTTTCGTAGGTAATTACACGCACATAACTATTGGAGCCGACCGGCATATTGAGAAGTGACGACAAGAGACCTGACGGGATGTTTTTGATTCCGTGGAGTATGGGGCGGGTGCTAGTGTGGGATGCAACCTGCGTAGACACGCTGGCCCCGTCACATCTCCACAGAACCTCTGCGAGGGCGGCAGCTGCTGCAGAGGCGGCCGACAACGCAAAGGTTGGGAAGTATCGCGGTCTCGGCGCCGAATACAGTTTTGTTCCTTTCGGCGTCAAGGCCCTGGGTCCGTGGGGTCCCAGGTCTCAGGGACGCAACTGGGGACCCAAGAGCTGGCAGTTACCTCGCTCAACGCTTCAGTCTGGCAGTTCAGCGGGGTAACGCAGCCAGTATCTTGGGGACCTTGCCACAGGGGCCTTTTTTTAGATTTAGTTCAGTTTTATTTTACTTTAGAATAGTTTGTATTTAGTTTAATTTTAATTTTAAGTTATCGAACGAGCGAGCGAAGCGAAGCGAAGTTCTTACATTCGACTTGGATCACGCGGCTGGCTAGCGGCACGTCCCGGCATTTCGATGTTTTTAAGCTGAACTGTCAGAAGATAGTTTGATACTCAAGAACTTAAGTAAATTTGTTCTAATTTAAATTAAATTGGATAAACGTGTTGTTGAGGGCATTATATTTTAGTCATTAAATTATGAGCAGACTCGATCAAGGGATTATTGCTCGGAGTAAATATCTATGGAGCCGCCATTAACAGGCGTTCCCCTCTGAAAAAGTCCGCGGCCGCCGGTCAAGGAGGTTATACAAAACTAGTTGCCACACGTCATACGCCATTCAGCAAACGTCAGTCTAAGCGGAATGATAGGAGCCGAAAATGCCGAATTGCAGCGTTTTCTCGTGCAAAATGAGATCGGAAACGTCTAGTCTACAAAAAGAACACGTTTCTTATCATATGTAAGTACTACTACATCTAAATATTATCAAATAGTGCATTAACTTTGCAAATAACTAAAAAACATTGTCAATCTGACAGTGATACCAGTGATATGGTATTAGATCTAATTTAGGGTAATTCTAAAGAAGACCTTCTAAATATTAATTAGGTACGAGTAGAATTTCTAATAGGGAATATTATGCGATACTCTGCGTAGGGGGCGCGACTACCACAATCCATCACAATCTGGGGGTCCGCCGCGGAACAAGAAAATTTAAATTTCGTTATCTAACCTCTCTATCACTATTGCATATTTGAGCGATAAAGAGAAAAGAGAAAATTTACTAGCTATGTAGCTTAATGCTACACTCTGGCGGCAGAACATTGCAGTAATACGCCCTATTTGCGTTGCTTTTTATTATATAATTTATGTAACACATTATTTTTATATAACACCTTGATTTCATATCAACCTAATCTATTTAATCAAATAAATAGATCTATAAGAATAAAGAAAAGGGGGACGGGGGATCAAAAAGTAGTCGAAAACATCTCGCGTGATTTGTGCACCTCCCCCTAAATAACGTAAAATTACCGATAGACTATTTTTTTTAAATTAATTTTTCCTTTAGTTTCTACATATAGCCGGTCAAGCAGATCTTGTCAGTAGAAAAAGGCGGCAAATTTGAAAAATGTAGGCGGGAAGGGATATCGTCCCATAGAAAATTTGAATTTCGCGCCTTTTTTACTGACAAGATTTGCTTGACCAGCTATATATTTTTATTTAACATGTCAAATATTTTATTAATTTAAGGTATTTACGGCTGTCACTTTCCATAAATAGGCACTTTTAATTTATTACTCTGGTATCACCGTACCAATATTAGTGATGGGACACCATAAAAACCAATATCGGTAAAATCGATATAAACATAATGAATAATATACAGATGGTCAAGCAAATCTTGTCAGTAGCAAAAGGTGGCAAATTTTAAAATAAAGTAGGCGCGAAGGGTGATCGTTCCATACAAAATTTGCTTGACCAACTTTATTATTATTTTATTATTACTTAGTAAGAGGGGAGTGGACGGGGTCTGAAATAAACAAACATTAGGAGGATCAATATTTCCATCTTTTTTTACGCCGCACACCCAGGGCTCGGAAACCATTTTATTTTTCAAACCGGTTTCGTTCATTCACCAGGGAACGAAAAGGATATCGTTTCTGTTTAAGGTTACTGGTTAAATAACTGTTCTATTGAGATACTGATTTATGCCAAATTCGTTCGCCTTCCGATTTTGTGGAACGAAATTAACCGGTTAAATTGAAAATATCGAAGCGAGATAGAATGGTAAGTGCTGCTATCACTTTCACGTATGACAATGAGTTTAACCGAGAGTCTCTGAAAGCCAAGAGTAACCGGTATTATATCGTTCCATGCGAACCGGTTAGGTGAGAGAAAGTAATTTCTTAATTCGGTTTCGATCAATATAACTGGTTTCCACCAAGATATCTCTTGGCATAAGAATAAAAATCTTTTATTTGCGATAAACATTACCAGGAAACGCTGCCATTTCATGATCAGGCTAGCGACTACCAGCCATATCGTTAAAACCTCATCGTTTGACGATATGCCTGCCGACGTTTAGGCACATAAGTAGAGTGAGATGTTCCTAGGCAGATCATTAAATGCCGCCATTTTATAATCTGCCTAGCGAACATCAGCCATATCGTACAAACCTCAAGGAGTGATATTCCTAGGCAGATGATGCCTAGTGACCACCGTGACTGTAGTGACTATCGTGCTAACTTCGAGGTGTGATATTCCTAAGCAGATCATGAAACGCCGGCATGTCATGATCTGACTAGTGACCACCAGCCATACCGTGCAAACCTCAACATTTAGGCATATCGAATAAGTAGGATGTCCTAAATTTTAGCAAATGATAACCATTGAAATGGCTTGACAGCTTTCTTATAGTACGTGTTTGGGTAGCGTATGATTTTAGTACCTACCTTAGGGTGGTTCAAAAAACATTTTTTTTTATTTTCCTACGGGGCACCCCCTTATTATGTTACACTTATTATGCTGATAAAATACACTAAGTTTCGTAATTTTATCTCAACTACAAGGGGGTGCTCAACCACTTTGAAAATTTTCAAACTTGTATGAAAATATAAAAAAAATTGAAAGTTAGTAAAATGCTGGTACAAATACTTGATATTGTATTATTATTATAATTGATAAAATCAGAAATTAAAATTCATTGTCAATAAAATATCGACAATATTATCGGCGCGTCCCTCGCACTATCTAGGTTTACTTAGAACTGACGTCATCTCGTTCACGGACAGGGTTGTCTGTGTTTGTTCTTGTACTTGTGTGAATATAGTTTTTGCTAGTGATATAATAGAGAGCTTTTCAGTCGAGTACCATGTTTAGACAACGAAGCTTGCTGAGTTGTCTAACTAAGGTACGAGATTGAAAAGCTTGATTATGTCACTATTGTATACAATACTTTTTCTACGCGTCAACAAAAATAATACTTTAAACTAGTAGAATCATTTAGGTAAACAAACCAAAAGTATAAAGCTATTAAGCTAAGATACGCGAACAGCCGCGATACCTTCATGTCCTTCATACTGGTACGCGCCCCGGCCGCCGCGCCAGGCGCGTTGGTCAACGACACCTTCTCGTAATTCATGAGGCCCTGGTACTTTCTCCGCGCTAAATTCAATTTTTAGACAGTTTTTTTCTCGATTTTGGCCACCGTAGCCTATGGAGACTAACAAGCAACGCTAAGTGGTTTTCGTAGTCAATGGATATATAATATTAAGGGTGTCACATGCGCGTTTCTGACTTATGAACCAATTGTTTCTACTATACAACCTAAAATAAATAATTAATTTGAGCTATGGTTTTGTTTCGTCCTCTTGATCGCGGCGAGCTGTGATTGGTCAATTTCATTATAGTTGACTAAACTGTATCGAAATGAATATTATAGTTGAGTTGGGAGCCCACACACTAAAAAAACCCAATTGCAGTTTGGTATAAGAAATCTTAATTCAAGAATTATAGTCGACGAGTAGAAAAACATTATTTGTGTGCGTTACCTCGTCGCCCGCGCCAAAAACGACAGAATTTTTCAGATAGAAATTAGTGCGCGTCTCCACTCCATAGATATTTACTCCGAGGATTATTGAGGTAGAAGAGCTTAGAAGGCCAAAAAGCTGTTTGTGAGAGGTCTTGCTATTCTGGTCATTTTATTTGCAAAAAACATGGTCGAATTTAGTATCAAATGAAAGTGCTCGGTTTGCACTTTTATAATATCGATTTTAAATTTACCATTTTTAAATAATTAGCAAGATAAAAATAAAATAATATAAACATAATATAGGTATTTGACATTTGACTGGAAATATTTCGGCTTAGCACAGATACATTTATTTTAATCTCTATGATTTCTATGATGACTTAAATCCAGGGGAGGGACAGTCGTATATAAAGCACTTTATTCGAAAAAAATAGCGACATCTATATTACTTAACGATAAACTTTTTTTTTAATATGGCTTCACTTTATTCCGTCAGAACGTCTTAAAAGTCTTGTATCCAGGGCATGGATCAAACAAAAAAATATCTGTTGAACAGATTATTTATGGCCATCGTTGCCATGGAGGCGATTGTCAGAAAAAAACAACGTTGTCAAATAAAACTCAAAATATTATAACACTCAAAAAATATTTGGCGGGTAGATTCACAACCTGCTGCGTGTAATTGTGTTTCGTGGTGTGTTATTCCAGCCGTGTAAGATAGGTAATTTATTTACATCAACAGTCAAGTTAAAAGTTCCTAATCTGTTTTCGTGTAGGTATTACTAAATATCCTGAAGGCCTTTCTTCAAAGTCAAAGTTTTTTATGTTCGCAACATACTTAGACGCTATTTATGCCCCTCCCCCCCCCCTGATATTGACGTTGATATTTCTGGTTAAGAATTACAGATGGCATTTCAAAATGGATGCAAAAAAGTTACACGAGAGGGCTCTCTTTGTCCTATATATTATACATCTACTACTACTCTTTGCTTAAATCTATCAGTCAAGGGCTCCACAGACCTTGCAATAAATCCAGGCGATTTTTTATCCATTCAATCCATTGCCACCTATAGTGCGACATAATAAAATAGTAGAAATTAAATAAAATGGAACTCAAAAATGTCCATACTAAATTGTTGCCATGTGTAAGCATTTTACGTCAAAAATGTGAAAGTTACGTAGAAAGTGGTGCCCTCATTTATTGGTCTACTATAGTTGGTCAAGCAGATCTTGTCAGTAGAAAAAGGCGGCAAATTTGAAAACCGTTGAACGAAGGAATATCGTCCCATGGAAAATTTGAATTTCGCGCCTTTTTCTACTGACAACATTTGCTTGACCAACTATATTTTATATCGCACTATACGAGTACCTAAGTAGGTGCAACAAAGTCAATCGCTCTATAATAATTTTTGGTTAACTGCGAGTTGTCAGTTCGGGGCGAACTACTAGTTTTTATTTTTTGTTTTTTGACTTGTTTTTGTACCATATATATGAATAAATAAAGATTAATATGTTAGAATTATAAATCATATACAAATTCATACATACATACACACATAACTTCACATAAACACTTTCACTTACTTATAACTTACTGAGACCTTTTTAACCTCCTTAAGTCCTTTTGTACTCAGTTGGATTAGTGATTCAATAAAAATTCTTAGTTTTAATTTTAATGTAGTAGCTTTAATAATAATTTGTATTTCACTTAGATCCGCACGTCACAGGCTATAAGCCTAGTGTAGGGATCACTGTACTGTCCCTCTGTAACATCAAGTTATGAATTAAATATATTTTGAATTATATTTGAATTTTGAATAAATTATCACAGTTTTTGTTTTTAGTAAAATATTTGCTCCTAAAGTTTGTGGTCCATATGTAACCTCTGCTCGTTTGGGGCACGTACAAGTGGTCTATATGTGACCACTGCCCTGCAGGGAGTTTACCAGCGTCAACGTACCGGCTCTTCTCGAGCCTCCTGGTATTGTAAGAGACGATGGTAAGAGACCAGACGGAATGTCACTAATTCCGTGGAAGATGGGTCGGGTGCTGGTGTGGGACGCCACCTGTGTGGACACCCTAGCCCCGTCTCATCTCCACGGCACTACTTCAAAAGCCGGCGCGGCAGCAGAGGCGGCCGAAAAATTAAAAAAGACCAAATATAGGGGTCTCGGCCCCGAATACGATTTCGTACCTTTTGGTGTCGAGACCCTTGGCCCGTGGGGTCCGAACGCGTCTACCCTTTTTAAGGATCTATCAAAAAGGATAGCTGACGCCACTGGTGACCGTAGATCTGGCAGCTTCCTCGCACAAAGAATAAGTATTGCGATACAGCGAGGAAATGCTGCCAGCATCTACGGCACCATTCCGCAGGGGGATATTTTGTAATTTTTTTTATTTTAAGTTTAGTTTTATTTATTTTTAGATTTAATTTTTAAGTTTTGTAGGTTAGTTATTTAATTATGTTTTTTTTTCTAGTTATGTATATTAAGTTTGTATGCACTAGTAACTACCTACCTAAATTAAATGTTAAAATGGTAAGATTATTTCTATTAATGAACCCTTCTAGTACAATATTCACTATTTTAAACAGGTATTTATTTTTTAGTAACTATTACTTTTAGACCTTATTTTGCTGTTTACTAATGTAAACACGGATAAATGGCAGTATTTTCTTATTTATGTTGTGATCTTATTATTTCATCGATTAATATGTAAAGAAGCGACTAACCCGTAAAACTACTCTGTATGGCTAGCAGTGCAGTGGCTGTATATGTACCACATGCCACCGTCCGTAACGGGCAGTGGGCATATAAAAACCACAGGTTTTTTTTATTGAAATAATGAAATTAAAAAAAAAACAAGAAATTAGTTTTCTTTTGACGTTATACCGGATAACGTCAAAAGAAAACTAATTTCTTGTTTTTTTTTTAACAAACACTAACCAAAAGTAAAAAATGCGTCAGGCCTATTTAAGGGTTAAATTTAACGAAAGATATTAAAAAAGGGGGCCGCTACGTACTGTATTTTGTATTTCAGTACCTTTCCTCAAAAACGGACGGCAAAGTCGACTTTGCCGTTTAAAAAATAGGCTGCGAAGAGCGGAGTTTATGGTCAGTCAAAAATTAAAAAGTTAAAAACATTGCAGTCTCGATTTTGGGACTGCAATGTTGCATACAAATTCCATTATTTGTCGAGTTCCAAACTTTTTAAAAGTTGAAAAGGCCATATCAAATGAAGGCACAGGCCCATTAAACAGCCAAACAGATGATTAGAGTTTGGCTAGCCAAAAATTGTTGACAGATATTTCGTTGTTGTATGACCAATTCTCTATGATTTAAAAAAAAGCTAAAAGTCAGTTGTCAATGTATGTCATTCATTCAAATTGTTTGCGGTTTATAAGGGGTTTATTTTAAATAATATTAATAATGTCTATACTGAGTGAGGTTCGAAAACTATTATTTAAGCTCTTAAATAATTACGACAATGTGCGAAGTCGACGTGTAGCGTTGTATAACGAAAAACTGCAATGTTTACAACTCCTAAACAAATGTAAACAAATTAGGAGGTTGGTGCTCTACTGCTCTATAAATATTTTGATACTTAGCATTTAGCATATTTGGCATAGTACTTATGTATTTTTTTGGTGATGGATTAATATTACGGTATTATCGAGCTAGGTCTTATTTAAACTACATTTCATTTTTCGCCTTGTTACAATGGTATATGGTGAGAAAGTGTTAATAACATATATGTTTATCGTTGACTGTACTTTACATAGTGGTAGAAATTATGTGAGCTGACTTTGAGTGCATGTCAACGTATATTTAACTTAGGTACCTTACGTGTGCACAGAAAATCAAAAATATTTTCTAGTATCAACACTATAATTCCTACTACACAAAATGTGACCAGCCCAAGATTTTTTGAATTTCCCGCCAAACATTTGTGTAATATTTCAGTAGCCAGACTCTAACCACTTGCTTTGAGTAACTATAGTCTGGCTAGCTAAAAATTGTTGACATATATTTCGTTGTTGTATCACTAATAGTCTATGATTTAAAAAAAAGCTAAAAGTCAGTTGTCAATTTATGTCATTCATTCTAATTGTTTCCGGTTTATAAGGGGTTTTGTTTTAAATAATATTAATAATGTCTATACTGAGTGAGGTTTGCAAACTATTATTTAAGCTCGTGATTAATTACGAGAATGTGCGAAGTCGACGTGTAGCGTTGTATAGCGAAAAGCTGCAATGTTTACAACTCCTAAACAAATGTAAACAAATTAGAAGGTTGGTGCTCTATAAATATTTTGATACTTGGCATTTAGCATATTTGGCATAGTACTTATGTATTTTTTTTGGTAATGGATTAATATTACGGCATTATCGAGCTAGGTATTATTTCTACATTTAATTTTTCGCCTTGTTACAATGGTATAATGGTGAGAAAGTGTTAACATAAGTGTTTATCGTTGACTGTACTTTACATAGTGGTAGAAATTATGTGAGCTGACTTTGAGTGCACGTCAACGTATATTTAACTTACTTATATCCTTAGGCACCTTACGTGTGCACAGAAAATTAAAAATATTTTCTAGTATCAAAACTATAATTCCTACTACACAAAGTGTGACCAGCCCGAGATTTTTTGAATTTCCCGCCAAACATTTAGGTAAAATTTCAGTAGCCAGACTCTAGTACTAATTATTATAATGAGGTACCGCGACTATTGAGCTGTCTCAAATGGCTTGGCGTATTTTCGGCAGAAAAATACTCTTCTATATTAAAATAAAAAAAAAAAGCGGCAAAGCAAACTTTTTAATACTGATACTACTTTTTTCAGTGAAAATATATACGTAAGAACGTTTCTTCTGTAAAATATTTCTAGTATATTTATATTACTTGGACCATTTTTGAGAAAAGCACTATATATGACTCGGCTGGAAGGCTACTTGCTGGCTTTGGATTCAATTAAACGGACTCCCAAGGTCGTCTGTTTAAAACGAATCCTCAGCCTCCAAGTAGCTACTTCCGAGCCTCGACAATAATGTACTATTTTAATACATCAAGCTAGTTTTTATGTTGCTGGATTCGTCGATCTATGAACTCAAAACAAAAACGGCCGTTTTAACTAAATACTTGGGACGCATAGATTGACCAATCCAGAAACATACAAACTAGTTTGATCTATTCAAAAGGTACTTAAATACAAAATACAGTATTACGTAGCGGCCCCCTTTTTTAAATATCTTTCGTTAAATTTAAATAATCACGTGCATTTTTTAGCAGTGGCGCTAGTGTGTACGTTGATGGGCTCTTAAAAACTTTCTTATTTGTCACGTGCGTGTAGTTTTTAACTGACAATTTGTATTTATCCATTTACCTTAAAACAAACAAAATACAGTCTACCTATATTTTACACATGCCACCTTATCGTGTGCTGCTTGTATTTGATGTTTAGATTAGACCCATATTAGAATATAAAATATACCAAAACATAGGTTTATTGACATAGGTCAATCACAAACAAAAGGTAAATGTATTCTACATGTTTGCTTTTCTCACGGTATTGAAAAAGGATAAATTACCGATTAAACCCAGCCTTTACGTAGGCAGGGGTGTTTGTCAGTACTTTCAATCTACTAAAGTAAATTTACTTACCAAAATAAATGTAATACAAGTAGACTCGTAAATAATATTTGCTTGCTGTAATAATTTACAAAACAAATGGATCTTGGTAAATTTGCAAATTGCTACAGCGCTTTTTATTTACGGTCATGTATATACATGAAAAATTCATTACATTTGTATAAATTAGGCACCGTGGCCCCACCGAAAAATCACATAATATATTTTTGTACTGCCCTGATCCTACACATGACTCTAGAAACATTTTCGTATATACCTTAACTAAGTACATTTATAGTTATGGGAAGACGTTTAACGACCGGGTATAGCACATGCATTCAATAGTGATTTAAAAAGCTTTAATGCTGTGATAACCCTGTTCAATGCGTTAATAAATTCTAAACGTCTGCAAAAACTAAGTGAAGGCGAGATGAAAAGGCCAATTTAGCTGCGAAGTAATCTGGAAAAGAGGAAAGCGGAGCCATAAGCAGCGTTGCTGTTTTGATTTTTTACAACCTCTTCAATTTTAACGAGAAAGGAAAAAATATTTTAAAGATGCTTTTGATAAATAAGGATCTTCAGTTGTTGGAATTACCTAATTGTTTTAAACCCTGACCCAGAACGTACAAGTCCCTATAGAAGAGCAAAGGATTTTTCTCTATTTTTTCTATAAAGATCAAAGAAAAGAAACTCACTCAGTCTAGGTTCGTCTACTACAATTCTACATCAATGATAGTGATATGAAGTTTAGCGTAGAAAACGAGTTCCTATTACATGTATCACACCTCTCACCCACCCCTCAAGTCAGTACCTAAAATCCACTCAATTTTTAAACAGATCAGCTGACACGATTTGCAATTTGATTTCATCTCCGATTACTGTACGTTTCCTTCCTAATGCAATGTTTATGTCAAACAAAAAATCATATCCATCTCATTTCACCTCTAAAACGGATTACGTCCAAAACTCAACATTTCACAAAACAAAAACATCCAATTGCGGGCTGAGCTTCCCATTGTTCACCGTGCACTGCGCGGAACATTTGTATTCTAATGTTGACATGTCTTGTTAAGTCGGAAATGGACTTTGTTATGTGAAGTTGTCGAGAAGTTGGTAATTTTAATGGTGGAGTATGGTCGTAATCTGGGTTTATGTGGTTGTTTCGCAACTCGCTCTGGGAGGATTATTGTGTTGGTAATTCCGGGTTTGTTCAAGAAATGGACTGTGTCGGGCTCATCGTCTTATTGGAGGTTAAAACGGAGCTTTTCTCTTGGAGTATAATAACGATTGTGTATGAGTATTTGTAAATTGTATTGTATTAGGATACACGGTCTTTAGAAGGGTTGTAAATTCATTTGTTGTTTTCATGTTATGAGCTTCTCGAATTAAATTTAGTATCGATATAAATATAATATTACTAACCTACCTAAATTAAACCAGATCAACAATCTCCTTATATATTTTTTTTATTCAGATTTTGACAAAGATAAAATTTTCTATTAAAGCGATCTGTTAAGACACAAATTGAAATTATATAACCGCTTTTTACAATAAACTACCTGTTCTGCACTTTTCAGATAATACCCCAGCCAAGTTTGTCGGATGAAATGGTTTGACGTTAAGATAGTGCGAAGAGAAGTGAAACTTTCTATAAGTCGATATCGATAAAATTATGACGGTACTCTCTTATACCTACCGTTATGTAATTTTCAAATAAAATGCACTAATTGATGTAATTTTAATTATTGTCAGAATGACTAAAGTCAATACCTATTTACAGTTAAATCAAAGAGTTTACTTCAAGGATGAGTCACATTTGTTATTATGCTTTAGAAATAGTTTACTGTCGATCGATATTTCATTTATCAGCACTTGTACGTTTTTGCCCCCGACAACACGGGCTATGTCAATATACGTTCGCCAGAATGTTCCTAGAAAAAGCCCGTTTTTTGAAAACTTTACCACAATTTTATAGCCATCCACGCTTTGCATAAAAGTCAACCTAAATTATTTCGTACAGCGAAACTTGCACAATATTCTCCACCTCATTCCCAGTGCAAGTTAAGGTACTTTCGGATTCAGACTACACCAGAATGACCAGCAGCAGCTGCAGCAGTATTGCAGCGCGACATTACTGCCAACTGCTTTGCTGCCGTGAATGCCAATAATCGATGTAGCTGCCCGGATATTTGACATTTTCAGCAGCAATGCAGTCGACGGCAACAAGCAAGCAACCTTAAACGGCGTTCTGCAATACTGCCGCAATAATGCTGTTGTAGTTTGAATTCGTACGGTACTTTTATTCTTCCAGAACTGTATTCCCACCAACACAAAAATAAAATACTAATCTAGACAAGTCGCTTCATTATCGCTAATAATTTACCTGCGCAGCTGTCTCGCTCGCGCAAAGCTAACACTCGGTTGTGCTTGTGGAACACGCAATGCTATATTTACTCGTTTCATTAACAAAACATTCAGTTGCCAAAAGTAAGCTATCAATAAAAAAAATTGTGTCGAATACTGATGTGACGTGGGAAAGAATCAAAATTTGCGAAATGTACACATAACAAATTTTCCGAATCTTCTCATATTTTTGTATGGGAACCGAAATTTTCCATTTCCAAAAGTTTCCAATGCTTCCTATGATGTTTTTTGTAATTTCTTTCCGCTACTCTGCACATCTCACATCTCGTTATGTATTTTCTGCCACTAATTAATACGTCACAGTTATTGTTTAAAATATTTTTAGTTTGTATTGACGTTACTTTAGTCTGTTTTTACTAATTTACCTATTAACTTATGCAAACTTAAGCGGATTACATCCCGTTAACATACGGTTATAAATGTTATAATAACCAGCACGTTCGGTTGGACTGAATATCGCATAGAATATTGAGTCACATGACTACCTGGGATCTTAAATTAATATTTCAAGACTTAATAAAATTATAATAATCATAAAATACAAACTAAAATTAAAAACTAAGCTTAAAAATAGAGAGACATTATTGGCTTGAACATGTATATTAAAATATAGTATAGCATCAACTGTGCCACACTCCCTTCCTATTAGTGTCCGACCGAAGGTTCGGTTTCGGTTTCGGTTTCGGCCAGTTTCGGCCAAAAAAACATGTTTCGGCTGTAGTTTCGGTTTCGGCCAAAAAACGGCCGAACCTTTCGGCCGGGCCGAAACTTACGAAATGGTACTTCGGACTAAGACCAAAAGTTGGGGAATAAGTAGGACAACAATAGTAATAACCTACATATACTGATTCATGTATAGGTACAGAAATTAATTGATTTATTATTATAAAACACAATTCCATTATGAGGGCGCCACTGGACGGTCGACTCAGTCCTAAGAGGCTGTCAATACCTATAACGCGCACACTGTCTAATTTTATTGGAGTGAATGAGATAGCACTGTCGGACGTAGCCGTTGGCCGAGTATCAGCTCGGCCCGAGTCGAACGATGTCTTCGCTCTTATTCACTCACTTATTCAGTCATTTCCTATCTACCTCTAATGGCAAATTTTAAGCGAGGCTAAAGGCTACGCTCAAGTAGTGCCGCAAAGTTGATTTTCTGTACAGTTAATATTTTGCGAGGCTGAAAAGCTGACTATTGTTTAAAATGAAAAAAAACCCTTAAAAGTGTCCCCAGTACAATTTTTCATACGAATGCTCGACCTTAGCCTAATTTTTTAGTCTTTACCTCAATTTACCATTGGTTTGTATTCCACATGTCCTCTACTTCAGCTTAGCCTTGGGCCTCCCTGCGCCATGCTCGGCCTGCGGTCTCGCTTTTTAATACAATGGACATTGGTTGGAGTCTGTGCTCAACTACTTATCGTGAAGCCTGAAGCACGGCTTTGACTTTGCATGAAAGTTTGCCTCACTGGGGCACTTCGGACTTTTAGGCCCAGGTGAAGATCGGTACGCGGCCTTGCGATCATTATCATTCACTTGCCCATTCATTTGGGGTCGGCGCAGTATGTTTTTTTCGTCCATACCTCTCTCTCGCCCGTCATCTCATCATTCACTTGCGTTCGTTTCATATCATCTCTCACACAGTCCATCCACCTTTTTCTCGGTTTTCCACTCTCGCTACTTCCCTTGCGATATTGCTAACAAAAAAATACGCGCTCGCTGCGCTCGCGTTTTTGGTTGGTTTTTTGGTTGACCCTATATCTAATCTACATGTTAGCTTGACTGATGAGTTAGACCAAGAAAATTCTGCAATGATTTTGATAGCATACGTAGTGCTACTAGTGCAAATGTTATTAATACGTCATAATTTCATAGAAGTTTTGACGTTTAAAATAACACTTGCACTGCGTGTATCAAAATCATTGCAGAATTATCTTGGTCTAACTCCAGTAATTATCTTAAAAAACTGCTTAATTAACATCAATTTCAAGGACATTGGGTGTTGACAGCCCCATAATATTTGTGTAAAAGCGGTTATATGACATTTTTTCAACGATTTTAGCAAGTCTACAAAAGTTTCGGTTTCGGTTTCGGTTTCGGCCGAAACTAGAGCCAAAGCCGAACATTCGGTTTCGGTTTCGGTTTCGGCAAAAAAACATGTTTCGGTCGGACACTACTTCCTATTTAGAAATTAGGTCGACAGGGGATAAATGAGCACGCAGCGACAGGGATCCGTCTTGACCGGCGGATTAATATGGCCCGGCGCCCCCTAATGCCTATTTCATAAATATTAATACAGCATACAGAATGTGGTTAAATAATGTTGATTTTTCATATTTTCAGGTATGATATGAAAGTGAACATTATGGATGGGGAGTTATATATGTGTCCCAGTATGACGTTAGCGCTTTTATCGTAGAAGTATAATATTACCGTAGCATTCTATCTCGTTCTAATTTAGTATGTACCTAAAGTATGTCAGAGTGACGCATGACTTCTGTATCCTTACAGAAGTTAAGTAAAATGATCGGGAAGATTGGAAGTCTAGGGCGGAGGCCTTTGCTCAGCAGTGGAACACTTTTTAGGCTCGTTAAAAAAAAATACCTATTCAATAATTAAAAAAAAAATAGAAACAAATCGTCTATAGCATGACACACACTACCACTGTTCGGCCCCGGGCCGGGACGCCCGACACTTCTTTTTCTGTGACAGGTGAAGCTTACTATATAAAACTGAAGTGTTGGACGCCCGGCCCGGGCCCGGACCGTTCTAGCGTGAGTCATCCTTACTTCGTGAGCAGCAACGCAGGCTTCGCAGTGGATACAAAAACAAAGCAGCTACAGGTTTCGTCTCCTACTAACAAATTATGTAATTCCGGAAAAAGCTTTGTCAATCGTGAGCAATAATTTCTATTATACCTATTATTATCCTCCTGTTACTTATTTATGGAATTTTGATCGGCGCTTAGTTAAGAACTCGCATTTATTATGCTTTTATTCTGAATTCTTTATTAAATGTCAACTTATACCATCCGGGGGTTCAAAAGTTGGTAGGTTTCATAATCGAACTTCTCGACATAAATAATAAAGAAAAAGTATTTTTAGGGTTCCGTACCACAAAAGGAAAAAACGGAACCCTTATAGGATCACTCGTGCGTCTGTCCGTCCGTCCGTCTGTCACAGCCTATTTGCTCTAAAACAACTGTACCAATTAAGTTGAACCAAAGACGGATAAGTAACGTACTTAAACAAATTAATTTTAAACACAGATGCCACTTTTGGGAGGTAAATGAGTTTTAAAATTAAACAACAAAGTTTTGGAAACTGAATCGTGTTATATCAAATGAAAGGGCTTATTGTGGGGATTACAAATAATTTTTTTTTTATTATTTTATAATAAATAGTTTAGAAGTTATTTACGAAAACAGGCAAAAAAGACCACCCCCATCCTTTAATCTCCGAAAATAAAAAAATCTTTCTTTACCTATGGATGAAAAAAAACCCTATTAGAAATCTACAACCCTTGGAACGCGAGTCCGACTCGCACTTGGCCGGTTTTTATCCAAGACTCACTGTTTTGTTGATGTACATCTTTAGCAGACAATTCGACAAAATCAACAGAATTTTATTGACATTCTAAACAAACAATACTCTCCGTGGGAAGCTCTGTTGGGGAAATCGAATCACTTCAAACAGCTTACATACGTTTAAGGAACGGTGACATACCAATTTCAATCTTGCAGCTAAGTGACAAGGTTGAAATAGCTTAGCAAAGCTTTAATACGAGAGGAGATGGTGTATCTATGTCAAACAGCGCTTGTTGAAATCTGTATAAGGAAGGACGCGTAGCGTACTGGGCTTGCTTGTCCTCACAAGCAACCTGAGATGGTACGCTAAGCGTCCGCCCTGAAATGTTAGTACCTACTTGAATATGTTTCTCTTCGCATTTGCTCTTTATATGGATTCAGATAGTTACATATAGTACTAAGGTTAGGTCACAGTCTGTCATCGTTCGACGAGGGGGGAGGCGGGGAGTCGTGCGCACCCTAGCTGCATACAGCGCATCGCATTGTTAGTAGCTCGGTACACGTCAAAGGCCGTCGGACCACTGTTACTTTTTACACTGTGATTAGCTGATGCAAGAGAAACTATGGGGCAAGAGAAACACTTGTTAGGAATTAACGTGTAAATCCATTTTAGTATTTAAAACTGCATATACGAAGTGCCCTGGAAATACCCCCGTTTTCCATTTTCACTTTCACGCAGTCCGTTGCTGCTAAATACTACATGAAATGACTAAACACATCTCAAAACATCTCATAATAGTACAACAAAAAATGCAGTTTATTTATTTTTACATTTACTTAAGTTCTAGGTTTTAGTTTTTAGGTAAAAAAAATTACATCATTTCTCTGGAAGAGATCGCTTTTTAGCAATAACGCAGCCTGTAGATTGCTTCCGTCTTTATGTAATATTATGAGTGTTTCTTGTAAATTTATTTTTAGATTGTGAAATTAAGTGCTGTATATCTAAAGACCATAAAACTGATTATTTTGTATTAAATCTCTAATTCATTAAGTATCTCTATGTAGACATTACGAAATTTAATCTATCGATATATCTAGGCAATTAATATATCGATGTAACTAAGATGGTTTCATATAATTTAACTTGTAACCTAAACCATCAATTAATCTACAACGATATCACCCGTAATAACCTAAACTGATCTCAAATGATAAGATGTAACACATGCAAATTAGATCTCAGCCATAACACGATAGGCATAATTAAGCGTTATTTGAGATAGGTTAGCGACCGTAGCTAAATAACCTCTAGGGCGTAGGACAAGGTCTTCATTTTCATAAACAGATACAGCCTATTTAGGTAAATACCAGATTTTTGATAGGAGTCTAATTTATCCGTACCAAATTCACCTCGTAACCATCTTGGCAACCCAGTTTTTATAAAAACTGGCTATTATTCAGTATTTGATAAATTATTTTGAAAACTTTTCAAGGTTTGCGATCGCTTCATGGCAATCAATCTTGTTGTCCCTTAGAACTATAATATTAACAACTCAATTTGTTGCCAAGCGTAGAGCGCTACGGTACGTGGCATAATTCGTAGCAAGTCTTGACTTGTTACGTATGACTCGGTTCAGTCGGTCGGCTTGACTACTCATTGAAACCGGGAACCGTAAAGTTCCAAAACTACTGATTCGGCAAAATAGCTCCACCTGGATCGCAGGTAATGTCGAAATTGGCCAACATAATAAATCAAAAATGTATGAAAAACAAAGTAAGTGATAATTAAATAATACAAATTATTTTTACCAAACATGATACATATTCACAATACAGTGCAGGGTCTAATGTAGGTATGTTTGTAGAAGTTATTTAAATGACATAATAAGATGTACCTCATTTTACTACAGCTAAATACCTACAACACAGTCCAGACACAAACATCACACTATTATTTTTAAGATAAACCATCTGTCGGTTTCTCTAGACGAAATACATATTATAAGTAATTTATTATTTTAATTCACTCAGTGATCTTAAACGTTTCTAAAGTTGTATATTAAAAAACTTCTTCAAAGGCAACACCGCAGCGGGACGCTTATAATTAGTACCTTTTCAATTTTTATTCAATGTAAATGTTGCATAAACATCTAATTTCGATCGTAACCGCTGCTTTACGACTAAGGAAAATCTTTTTAATACACTTATAAAAAGTTTAGAACCGGACACTTTATGTTATAAAGTAAATTGCATGAGCAAAACATAGATTAATTATTTGCATCTTAGCGACTAAGAACATCGGCAGGGTTCAGAAACATTTTGGAGTAACGCTGAGTGAGTTTAATTGAAATGTAAACTTTATTGAAACTGAGTAAAGTACAGTTTTTAACGGGGTAGGCGTATGAGATAATGAGGTTTAGAATAGGCGCTTGATTTAATGTGTCGCTGTAAAATTTAAAGCTCTAAAACAGAGGGAACACTGATATAATTCACGTGAATTACTAATATAAGGGGTATTATTTTAACGTTTCATGCGGCAGTGAATTCTCATGGCAGTTTATTATTTTATGCCAGCTCTCGCTTCCGAGTAATTTTGCATCTATTATAAATTAACGCATAATAAATTGCTGAAAGTAGAACGCAAATTTCAAGATATAAACAGAGTTTGCAGAGAAACAGTTGAAGTTTAGTAAGTATAAAAGTAGTTTATTATATTTCTGTCTGATGATTATCGCAGAGATTATCGAAGAAAATTAGGTAGGTTTATACCTACGAGAAGGGTTAGGTTTGTTCATTTTAACAATAGTACAAAAACATATTATTTCATTAACAGAAAAGTAAAATAATAGAACAAAAACATATTAAGCACAGCTGTTATATTATTAAGGCAAACTGAAATTTATTTACATAACCAATATCAATATTTATTTTTCAAGTTTTGCGCAATCTTCACATAGGGCTTCAGCAATCTCGTGGAGAAGAAATCATACAAAATCTTTCCAAGATTTTTCTCTGAGTTACGTGATGCGAACTTAATACCTATAAATTGATATTTCATTGCTTCTTTAAGTAAAAGTACGTGACTTTTTAATTTTATGGGCTCATTTTATGGGCTTCATTCGATAGCGATGTATATTTTTGGATTCTAATTTATAGATGAAAAAAATCCCAATGGATAGGATAGGACTTTTCAGCCAAATTTTGAATGCAGCGGGCTCAGCACGGTTCCATTTTTATCGACTATCACTATGCGCGTCCCTTTCGCACTTACATACTTGTTAGAACGTGACAGGCATGGTGACAAGGGA
This sequence comes from Cydia splendana, assembly GCF_910591565.1. Taxonomy (NCBI): domain Eukaryota; kingdom Metazoa; phylum Arthropoda; class Insecta; order Lepidoptera; family Tortricidae; genus Cydia; species Cydia splendana. The sequence continues at coordinate 7,021,690 of NC_085976.1, forward strand.
TAAAAACGCGACCGTGCTAAGCCGCCAGGGGTAGGTAAAAATTATGTACTTAACTACCTACTAATTATAGCCATGTATGAAATTATATTATTATGGGCGACAGAACGGCGTGGCTCCGATGAATCGTTCCATAATACCCATATAAATTGATCAATGCTTATTATGAAATATTTACACAATAATTCGGGCATGATCTTGATTAATTATTCTACGAAATCGCAAAGGTATACAAAGGTTCAAGAGAGAGTTAACTCATATCTTAATACTAATAAGTTGAAATTAAACATTGAATACCAATAAAACCATTTAATCGATTTTCAGAAATTCATTCTTATTTTTAAATTAGTAACATTAAACCAAATCAAATCAATAATATTTATTAAAATGTATTTATAATGTGTAAAGAAAAATATATACTGGATTACATTATATGTGGCTAAACCTGAATTATCATAATTATTACAATACATAAATAAAATATCATAATGGGCAAGTCTGGACAATGTTCCTATCCTAACCGGAACCTTTGCAAAGTTGACTCATACTAATAACTACATTTATTATGAGCCATATTCATCCCCATTATTTCACTACTAACACCACACACAATAAGCCTTATTTCTGTGGTAATAACCCTTCGCGATATCCGTTATTAACCGCCGTTGTATTATATACCTAATGCCTACGACATAAAGGCCACAAATGGCCACATAATCTTCGTTTGTACGTAACTAATCAGATCAGTCTCACGTCCGTGAGGCTCCGGCATACTAATATGGAATCAGTCGGGTCAGTGGACAAACTTTAAGGTCCAACCGGAGTTTGTCTATATGAAGAATTAGTTTAGTTTTGTTTGAGTTGACCTTTGGGAAGGGTGAGCGCTTAGTAGGGTTATTTTTCATTTAGGGTTTAAAATATGATTTTGTAGGGACTTTAAGCCGTACCTATAGTACTAGGTAGGTACTTATAACTTGCGAGCCAGGAACGGATTTCCAGGACCTGAATTCCGATCCGAGCTAAAAAAAATATGTGTTTGTGTTGTATGGCTGCGGTTCTTCAACTCACCAATGAGGCGGCAGCTGACGTCTGCGAAGGCATGAATACCTCCTGATATTATAACTTGGACTAAACTCATTTAGGACCAAATGAAGGCACCTAATGAAACGGTTTCCAGCTTGCTGGGAATTAATTCCTTAAAACGCTTTTTTAACTACGTTTTTCGCCTAATAGGACAATACAAATTAGTTAAAAATAGAGGTATTATAATATCTTGCAGGCATCATTCTGGTGGCGGGATTATTTGGCAGTTTCCAAGGTCATACAGTCATTGTCAAATAGGTAGTGACGGCCAAAATCGCCAAATATATCGGAACACATCCTTATTTCAATGGTAACAAAGGTAAATAAAAAATAGAGCTAAACTAGGACTAGAATACCTAATCAAATACCAAATTGAACCATTGTGCCGAATTGAAATAAAACCCTTTATATCTTAATAAAATCAACCTCGATAAGGTGTAAATGCTAATTTAACCTTCCTGGTCACACCACACGTTAAACAAAAGATGTTAGAGCTAGCACGCAATTGCCCCATTAGTAAACAATGTACCTAACACCATTTTTACGTGATGTAGTTACAAAGTAATAAGAATTAACTTTATTTGTACATTTGTAATAAAAACAAATTACAATTTAATATTCCTATACTTTTAACAGTTTCTCCTCAGTTTTTTGCCTTTGTTTAGGTGAGCTAAGCTGGCCAAATGGAAAAGACACAAATAAAGAACCTGCTTAGCTTCAGCGTTGGTCCGATACTCACCTGGTAAGCTTGCTTCATCATTTCGTAGTTGCGAACCAAACTTACTTTAGCCTACTATGAGCCTGAGTGCAACTTTTGTTTACCTACAAAACTTGAATTGTGTATAAAATAGGAGTACTCGGAATAATCTACCAGCATGTAGCGGGTCAAACGCCATTTTACGCTTGTCAGAACCCTAACCCTACACTTCAATCAATTCTAAATCCGTGTATACCATATTGATTCCTGCTCCAAGCGCTTAAAGTCCAAAATATATTGATTATTATATAGTGGCATGTAAAACAGACGGTCACGTCGGCCTTCGATCTATCGGTAGTATAATTTATGAACCCTTCGGCCTTATAAGTTATGGCTGACCCGTTGTTTAGAGGTTTTATAAGATGAAACGTGACTTGACAATGCTTGACGCGCTAAGAGGATCTTAGTGATGTAAGAGGAGAAATGTCTTGTGGATTCTTTTTTATTAAATATTATTTCTTTGACATAAATGTTATATTTCTAACTGGAACTTGGGACCATTTGGATATTAAGAATGGAAAGAGAAACTACTCAAGTGAGTTTCGAAGCTTACATAATTCGACTATATCAACAATATTTTTTAGTGTTAAATTGTTATCAATCAAATTAACTCAAATAAGCTATCTATCTCGTAACGATTTTCCACTGAGTAGAAATTTTAAAATCAGATCAATTTGTAAAGTTTGAAAGTCGTTCTTAGATAAAAATCTAAAATGTTCCTGAGGTGTTCCTGCTGTGATTCGTCGGATGGCTGACATGACGGTTGTTGTAACAGAAATATAAATTCTCAAAAATATGTTATTTAATTTATCTAGCTATATATACAACTGTGATATGCGGGTAACCTGTTTGGGTTTTAAAATATCCTGAACATTTCTAAAGGTTTGTGAAATTATCTTGAGATTTTTATAGCTCACATCAGCGTTATGAGGTGAAAGATACATTAATAGCAGTACACGGCCGGCCGTTATTCTTATCGAGCGCACATAATAATTGCCTGCGGGTATTAACCTATATAGAGTGGGTATTTACCACACTCTACTCAGTGAAAACTCCTCTATATTTATACAGCTGTGTTTGTAAAATGTTCGTTTTAGGAAATTTATAAAAGCTGACAATAAAAATAGTAATATGTTAGAATTGTTAGATGAAATAATATTGTTAAAAGGACGCGATTGTATTTAAAGCTACACATATTTTTATGTGGTTAAAAACATTGTTTTTAAGTAGGTACAACATTCTCACCTTGATCATAATTATATAAATAAAATACAATTCTCGTGTTATCTCGACACTTTTATCAAATAAAATGCTGAAATTTATAAAGTTGAAAAAATCACAAAATAATTTAAAAACATAATTTAAAGACTTTTTTTTTTATTCAATCTTAGACCAAGCATATCGATAAAACAAAATATTTCGGAAAAAAATCTGTTTGGAACAATTAAACAAATAATAAATACACCGCGGAAAAATTCCTTGATTATTTTAGCCAGTGGCTCCAGCCGAGCCGAGGTGACTCCAATATTTCACCGAGGGCGAATAAATCAAAAAGGGGCCCATGTATCACGCGAGGGGCTGGCTCCAGCGCTGGTGATAGGTTGGTGGGTTTACGAGATAAGTGGCGTAAATACAAGATAACGCCTTTATTATTTGTGACATATTCAGGCAATGGGTATTTATTTGATCGGTTGTCAACAAGATTGATTTTCGATGGAAATTTATGTACGTGTACAGCAACACTCTTAACTGTGCATCGGTGGACCTTATGCCTTTTGTAATAAGGTTTGCCAGTGGACAGTTAACAGTGTGGGCGATGGTACCAGGCAGTGGAGTGCCACTGGCACCGCGGTGGCAAGTATGAGGGAAACCTCCTATTCCCCTCATACGGATCTATATCTGAATCCCTAAAGTCTTTTCTCCTATCTTTGCATTACCTAATATTGTTTGTCATAATGATCAGTTGTCCTAACACTTTCCCTAATCATTGATTACTTATCCTAATGTTATTAAGCATATTTTCTTTTTTGCGAGGGTCGCAGTTCTAACCCTAACCTAACCCACTTTTGTGGCAGCAAGTTCTAAAACGTAACCATTTTTCAGCACCTTACATTATGGAAAATAATCGTTATGACAATTGATCGTTAGGGCATGGGCCCATTAGGACAAACCAGTTAGGGCAAGTGACTTTAGGACAAACGTTGTTAGGGATTCAGAATGACACCCGGGTAATATAGACTTGAGAAACGACCTAATTTAAAGTTTAAAGTCATCATGGTTTTTGCAAGACGATCAAAACTCTTCATCATAAAGACGAAATACCTACAATTAATTATAACTCTTTTTGTCAAATTCAAGAAGTAATCCATAAAACCCTCACTGTATTTAGAGACCTTTCCAGAGGGCCGGGAAGGACAAGTGTCATTACGGGACTAAGCTAGAAGTAAGCTCTTAAGTCAGTAGAGCTTTATGAAAATAATGAATCTAACGCAACTATATTTTCGCGATAGTCCGTTGAAGTACGTAGCTTAACAAATAATATTTTGTGATTTTGATCAATAAGTTGGTAGTATAAAGTATTAATTACAAGTATATTATTCATTACCGGCCAAAGTATGTTTTAACATCTTTGTTAATCTTTATTATTAGACGGAGAATAATGGCTTAGAAACAGGTGTAAATTTAATTTGAGATTTCCGCATTTTACCCGTAAACTATGCAATTGTTAGTAACACTTTGCGGTACCCGTGAAATAATGTGAGTAATATTTTGTACCTATAAGTATAGCAAATTTTCGTGAGACTTGTATGTATTTTAGTTATTACGACATACTGAAAAACATAAGTAAGTAATGTCTTCCACAACAACATCAAAACTGATCAAAAGTAGGTAGTCGAGCTACATTCGATGATTTAGGGCTCATTTAGTCGATGCGAGAACTCGCATAGAAGTTTCTTTACATTGCGGTTTTTGATCGGTCGGTTGAATTGGACGTAACCAACAGTCCGCAATGTAACTAAAATCGCATGCGAGTTCGCGCGCCGTCTAAATCAGCCCTTAGTGACCCGTCCAAAATATACATATATAAAAATATAAATAGTAAGCTTGACCTTTGTATTTGTGTGTGTAATGAATCGTAAATAGGTCATTTGCACTCAAGCTAAGGCCAAGCCCAGACAATAACGCCTTGTGAAATCGCTCGGCTGCTCTTGGAATCAATCCGATTTCCCGACTCCCTGTATTATTAATCTTGACTGATCCGGCCCTTCCGATATCGGGGTTTTTGTCTTATTGGCTTAACAATATTGTGAAGATCTCGTTTGCAAAATAAACCACCTTACATTTTCCTTAATGTACCTACCAGTCAAATTTTTTTAACATCCAAAAAATTTTTGAATAAGCGGTTCTTGAATTTTATCTGAAAAGTTTATATAGTCTGTATCTTTACGTAGGTATTTAAATAAAAGTAAACAAACAATTTGTACATTTTCGGGTAGTTATAATATTTTATGGGTTAACCAACAAAATACAAAACCGCCTGGATCAGTCACTGAAGGCCCTGGCTTTAACCTACATTATTTGATCATGTAATATTTTCATCTACCCTCAGCCTGGCTTATAGAGCCATTTGAGGATCGATTTTGTTTACTTTTATTTATATACCTAAAGATACAGACTATAGAACTAAGCATGTCACTCGAGTCACTCAAGATCCGTGAGTAAAAGCTTAAAATTATTTTAATTTGAGTAGGTATGACTCATGACTGTTCAAATCCAATTATCGCAATAATTGATGTTCAGAGAACTAAGCTAAGTGACAATTTGTTTGTAGAGAACAACAATCAAACGTGACTTTTCGTTTGCATCGGTTTAGTCGATAAATGATATTGGCAACAAATAACAAACAGCAATTTGTTGACCAGTTTTTGAAATATTTTATGTGTATGCGAATGTTTTTGTGTAAGGAATTAATCAAGTAAGCATTAATAATAATTCGACCAAACGCAAATAAAAAAATAAATTAAGCATTGCATAGGTTGGAAGGTACAAATTACAATCTCATTCAGTATTTTAAGACAGTTTGTCAGTTAATTCACTTCCTAATTCAATTAGTCTTAACTATAACGCCCCAGTTTAGATGGACCGACGATCTGGTTAAAGTCGTGGGAAACCGTTGGTCAGCGAATGACCGTTCGTTGTGAAGATCCTTGGGGGAGGTCTTTGTGCAGCATTGGACGTCTTTCGGCTGAGATGATGATGATGATGATAATACTCCATAGGTACCTCTTCTAGCCAGGTCCATTGTTTAAATTGAATATTTTAGGATTACTAAAAGTTGTACAAAACAATCGGATTACTTAAATCCCAAACAAACGTTGTTATAAACTCTGTTCATCACCATTCAGCAAAATACGATAGAATTCCCGCTGCTTCATTGTTATGAAGACTCCCCTCATCTTAAATTACTCGAGCTACACAACTTCATTTGTCATTCGGACTTTAGTTGAAATGTCAAAGTAAGAGATTGTCTGCGACTTTTCTGTAACTGGTTAAAATAACTGTTTTGGAGCTTAAGTAAACAAATTTAGAGTTCACACGTCAAAACCACACGTGCAGAGACATTTACAAGGTCATATAATAATAGAAAAAGTTTATAAAAATGTATGTTTTTAACATTTTCATTTTCTTTAGTTCATATTATCTTTATTCTGTCTCATGAAATTGATTGTTCCTAAACGTGACGCTGTAACACGGCTGTTTTGAAAGGGGGTAAAAAATAAATAAATGAAAAGCTCCGGCTTATCTAAAATGGAAACAGCCATGTTAACAAAATTAAATTAAATTAAATAAACTAAATGGAAACCTTGCTGTAGGAAAGCCAGGAGGAGAAACAATTAAACAAATTTATATTTAACAAACTTTATTAATCTAATTAGTTATTGCAAAAGCTCAGTGGTAAAGCTAGGTCGCTTCACAGGTTCAAGTTATATGGGTTACACCAATTAATTAAATACTAAAAAACTAAATTTCGAAATACCTAAGTTTTATGCACCAGAACTTTCAAAACTTTAAACTGAAATATATTAAATCGTTTTAAATTTGTAGTTGTGCGCTGATGTCACTCAAAAGTTATGCAACGGACCGACCTCAAAACTGCTGCTGGTACTGGAGCAGCGAGGAGAGACCTCGCCTATCCCCGGGAAGCTGGCTGCTAACCTGGTTGGAGCCGGCCGCTGCAGATGGCGTGGAACAGATCCCACAGCCTCATTTTAAAACTTCAGAAGAAATATAAAAACATCGAAAGCTCCCGGCTCCGCACTCGAAGCTGTTAGGAACTTAGGACTTCTGGCGGAGCACTCCCAACCCTCGAGCAGGAGTCAACTTCAGTGGAACACACCGAAGGACTCGAGCTGCTTCCACCATTTCGACCACCATGGCGAATGTGTGGTCTCACCACAAATAGGGCTCATGCGAGCGTGCGTCCCCGGAGGGGTCCACACATCAAAATGTCTACGTTACAACGCGACATTATAAATAAGGTAATTTCACGCTTTAAATCCTTTAACGCTCCTCTAAAATTTGTCATGAATACGCTGATAAAATCTGTAGGGTTGGTCAGGACTGGCAAATACGTTACCTAGTAAGTATAAAATCGTGTGAACGTTTTTGTTCTTTTGTTGTCAAGTCAATTGTGCGACAGTAGCCATACGCGTCGGGTCATCGTCAAATTCATGGATCAGTTCCCCAGTTTTTCATCACGCGTTTTCCTGAACCGGCCCATCGGAGCGAAGATTTCCTGTTACTATGTGCTCTCTAGTTTATCGGAAATACCAAGTCCAGTAAGTACAGTCACTTGCAATAATATGTTACTCTTCGAAGGCCGCAAAAATATGTGACACGCTCTTATGGCTCCACAAATAAGAACGTGTCGGATATTTTTGCGGCCTTCGTTGTGTAACATATTATTGCAAGTAATGTAACATATTTAATCAAACAAGTTACAATATGCACAGTGGGTAACTCATATTATACAATGGGTAACAATATAGTATATCAATATTATATAAAATATAAATTGTGTACAAGTCGCATCAGGATTTTTTTTTAATAAATAATTGAGAAATATTTTTTGTTTCCGCCGATTTGTGTTAATTACTTGTGGATAAAATCATAACTAGATAGAATTTTACTTGTGGATAAAATCGTAGCCATAGGTTTACTTAGACCACCAATTACTTACGTAAAACAATATGTATTAAGTATCCTTTTACAGTAATTTTCATTGAAAATTGTTTAGTCAGGCTTTGATTTACCAAGATTATGTTAAAATTTACATAAGTTCCCAGAAACTCTTTGTACTTACAAGCCAACACGACTACCAACCAAACCACTCTGCTACTTTCCATAAATAATGAGTGATGAAAACTGCACTTCAATGTTTTCAATATGAAAATAAAACTTCTCTCAGTTGTATATAGAAACACGGTTTCTGCGTTATAAGGAGAGGAAAGCATTCATCTCTCTTTATCTGGCGGAGTTAAAAAGTGACATCAAGCATATCATTACCATGCGATAACGCATCCATCGTTCGTACGCAGGTAAGCTCGACAGGACAATGAAAATTATTGCCACCTGAAATGGCCACCAGGCGGCGGTAGCACGGTCGCATTTTTATCGCTTGTCACCATGCCTGTCACGTTTTAACAAGTATGTAAGTGCGAAAGTGATGGGCATAGTCACAGACGATAAAAATGGAACCATGGCTGCTTCCGCAGCATCGATACGCACAATTGATAAACCCGTTCAATAGCGGAATAATCCACGCGCCGCGGCGCCGCCGCCGTCCGCTCGGAAAAAGGTAACATTCCATTTCTGACCGCAGCTGCACTGCTGCTCCGACACGTCGATGTTATTGTCGATTTCGATATTAAAATGAATTACAAGACAATGAATGACAGTAACGTCGCAACAGACTGTCATTGGAAATGGACTGTCACCTAAAACCAGGCAGCCTAGCCAAGGTGACAATCGCTTGCGCTTCGCCATCGAATCGCTTTGTGTCTCTCTATCACCCTTCCATATTAGTGACAGTGACAGTTGCGTTTCGTTCGTTACGTAGCGTTAGCGATTGGCATGTTGTCTACGGAGCCAGGCAGGCCCTTCATTCCCATAACTAGCATGAATCGATTTCTCGTGCGTACCAGTATGTAAAGTATGTTTTTTCATCATTTTGTAATCATTGTGTTTTCCAAGAAACACAATAATAAAATATCGGTATCTTTTCAAAATCACGATTCTACTGAAAGAAAAATATATTTACGTTTTTAGAATCCACTAAAGCAGTTTCTATGAATGGAAAAATTGAAAAAATCTAATGGAACTCGTAAAACTGGGACTTTTCTTCTCCAAGTAGAATCAATAATGCTCGTGATTCTGAACAGGAATCAACAAAAAAAATCGGGCATAAATATAGATCAAGAAAAGGAAAAACTCAACGTTCGTGTCGTATCAGCTGTCAAGCTGTCAAGGAGAAGGCAGAGGACCGACATGCATGGGAATAGTTCCATCGACAAGATTCTAACCCTTAAATATATGATGATGATGAAGGGCACACGAGCTTGCAGCGATTTGTGTAACAAATGCCCATCAACTATGAAATAAACGCGCACCAATTATGTAATTCTGGTTCACCTGGGCTTTTGTTGACTCGTCTGTGATTGGGCAGCCAGTAAAATTAACTGCTGGTTGTGTAATATATGATTTAGCGCCACTTGCACCATCCCACTAATCCGGGGTTAACCGGTTAAACCGTTAACCCAGTGTCAAATTGTACTGGTAACCATGGTAACTCCAGGTTTAACCGGTTAACCCCGGGTTAGTGAATGGTGCAAGTGGCCCTTATAGGGTACGTGAGCGTGGGTTAGCCGAGACCTGTTTTATCTCATTGACAATTAAATACTATAATAACTAAGGATATTTAAGGAACTGATTCGGTGATATTACTGGTCCCAGGGCCCTATTTCACCAACGTGACTGTCGACATCACTGTTACTAACGTCACAGGCCTCCATAGGCTACAGTAACCGCTTACCATCAGACGGGCGGTGTGGTTGTTTGCCACCAACATGTTAATTAAAAAAAAAACTCCACTATATCGCCAGTTAATAAGTATTTATTTTGCGAAGCTAATGACAATAATTGTCTCAAGAAATACGACAATTGTCACGAAATTCCGACATGAACTCATTTCCTGTCAAGAATTACTGAAAGTTCTTTGAAATCTTGTGTTATTTGTCATCATTGTCATCATAAACATCGCAAGAGAAATACCTGTTTTTTGCCAATATAATAAAGTTTTTTAAATAATACAATGATGGTGACAAACAGGAATACGGCGCGCCCGATGGTAAGCGATAACCGTAGCCCATAGATGCCTGTGACGTCAGCAACTATGAGACTTGTCGAATGTCGCACCTGTCACGTTGGTGAAATAGGGACCAGGTGATCAACTCTATCGTTGTCAGCTTGCTATGACAATGAAACTGCTTTAAAGGAATATACACATGCCCAATTGTTCACTTGGTTTAAAACGCTTTTAACTAACGCATTTATTCCAACTATCCGTGAAATATATGACGGTACATGGACATGTCACCTTGTTGCATGGTTTTATCTATTAAGCTTTAAATATTAGTGATAGCCAGATTTTTAAACGCATGTTTACATTATGCTCAAGTTTGTAATTTAGTTCATCAGTCTTTATACATATCTATACCACCGATAATACCATTATACATAGACAGATTAATCACAAAGTTAGTATTTAATAAGCTTCTAAGAGATGAGCGCTTCTCATCACGTCGTCGTTCAGTCATAAATTACGCATTAGAATTAGACCCTAATAATTGGGAACCTCCAAGTCGTGGGTTGGAACGAAGAATTTGACTATTTAGTCCAAGTCAATGCATTGCATTCATTCTAATGCGTAATTTATGACAGAATGACAGATAGGAATATAGGATCTTATTGAAATACACTAGTGAAGGTAAATAAAAGTTTCCATCCAATAATAAACTCAGTTTCGCAATATCGTCCCCATCCTCAAAGCATTACCTCTAACTCATTCAGGATGCATTCACTGTCCTCTCAATTCACACTGTAATAGACACAGATTTGCCCGAAGTGATGATGAAATCTGGTCGTTTAAGCATTCAGGCGTATGTCGTTTACATTTCTCGCGGACACGGCTGGGTACAGTTTCGATTAAATGCTATTTGAAATTTCCGTATCTGAGTTCCGAGACACATTTCCGTTTGATGAAGTACTACCTACTCGTTTTGATTTAGCTGTTTCACTTGTAGCGTTAGCTATAATAATTCGTCGACGCTGATTGAAGAATAATTTAACATTATACTCTGGCTTGCGTGTTTCGGATATCAAGCCATTACTGATGTTTATTTAATACTTTTCTGATGAGTGTTTGATGAGTTCTGCATGGTAATCTTTATTTTTTATAACTTTATTACTTTGAGAATTGGTCTTGCCCTTCTAGATGGCTAAGGAGCGAAACTAAAACTTACTTAGTATAAATTTCCAAGTTTTAATCCAAGAGCAAAGTTTTGAAACACCTAAATTAATAAAAACAATTTTTCAAATTGGCGCGGCCTCCGCGTAGACAATAATGAGATGGAGAATACGAAGCGCTTTGTTCGCTAAGTAATCCTTACTTAATTAATTCGTTGCGGAGTAAAAAAACTTTGTTAAATTGGAAACCAAATAATACTGCCGCTCCCCAGGGAAGAACCTACTCTGCTGCTTAATTTGTTCACAAGAAATTTCCTAAAGTGGGTGCCGTCTTTTCAACTCAACGCAACGCTCTCGGAAACAATGTGAAAGTTCCACCTCGAACCCTGATCAATTGTGGAGGACAATTCTGACACCCGCCTACATCTACAAGCGTCAATCTCCAGCATTTTTTACAAACGTCGTCGGAATTAGATTTGCAAAGTTACGCAATAACTTTCGCGGATTGAAGTCGAAAGTTTGTTTTTGACATTAATGGATAACAAGTCTTCAATCAAGCGTTATTAGAAATCAATTTGGCAAGAGTTGACCTTTACCACATATTGTATCAAAAAATGTGTTTCGTCTGTAGACCACGTAGCTCCAAAGCATTTCGATAACTAAATATGTATTATTCCGACTCGCTGAACTGTGCAGCTAGACTATCAATCATTCAGAAAGTATCCGAAAGTTACGGAGTTATAGCAAAACCAAAGGGAATTAACTTACGGTCCAGTGAAGTCCGTCGACAACAGCAGGCTACACTTGTGTCACTTCACTTGTATTGACTTATCTGAACACTCAATAAATCTCTCCAAGCCACTTATGTAAATGTATGTCAATTAGATGCGATGTTTTGACGTCTCAGTGATAGCAAACACTAAACACTTGAACAACCTCCTTTTTTATACGTCACTTGACACTTTACTTGACCACTGGTACACACGTTAAACAGTAAATATGGGTTGAGGTTAGAATACAGAGAGATCGCGATAGTGACGTATGGCGCCCAACGTGGGGCCGGTAGAGACAACGAGCGGCGCGGACGGGCGCGCGGGACGACGGGCGGTCAGATACTGCCGGTGCGCACGCCTGAGCCCGGCCGGCCCCCACCCCTGCCCCTTAACACCCCCATTGCAATTCGGCAACAAAAAAATCACATCAGAAAGAAACCATTCTCTGTCATTGCGCTTCAATAGACGCTATCTCACCCCTTGAGTCTTAAGTGCTAGTCTTTCAGTTATAAGTTATCGGCGCCATTTTGAGGTGTTAATGACGTCGTAGGGCTGATTTATGTTAGAATCGTGTACCTTACTAAATCAAGGGGTTGCTAATTTATGTTACTGAATTGAATGCTTGTGAATTTTGCCTTCGGTGGAGTTTTGAAGTGCGCCTCTTTTCGTATTTAGATACACGTGGAGATCAAAAGGCGGGAGTTCAAAGCGTTTTCGCACATATTCATTTTCATATATTAGCTCGTTTGTGTTACTTGTTGCCATGTATTTTTATTTACTTGGTATGATCGTTATGACTTTATCTACACTGAGCCGAGGTGTCTCGCGTAGTCTGCTCCTCTACCCATAAGCAAAGAGCTCGACTTTAGTTGCTTTTTAAATTTCTTGTCTGAAAATATAACACAAGAGATGTCGGTCGTATTTTACATTAATTTAAGGTAAGTCGTCAATTCCTGGCCACTGTTTAATAATTGTCTTGAACGTTTTGAGGAGCGCGTGATAGGGAGTTGCGTGTAGGGTATACTGACAATAGTTAATAAACATCTCGTATTCTTATTCTTAATATATGGGTGATGGGGTATGGGTGTCAAGGGTGGTTTGAATTTTGTAATTTATGCGTTAGCAATCCGCAAACAAGACCAGTGGAACCTGCTTCTAAACGCCATAAATAAAGGTAAACTTAATAAATTCGATAAAATGAATGATTTAATGTAGTGAATATTTTCATTCATCAATACACGCATACACTTCAATATCATAATTTATTTGTAATATTATTTTATTAAACTATTTTAATCTCTGTTATTTAAGTGGAAATGTTAAAATTGAAATATATATGAAATAAAAAGTGATGAAGTATGAGATCCTTTGTCGTAGATAACCGATAACACAAAATGCCAATAATTTATACAAACTCAGTGTTTAGTAGAGATGCACCGGATATTCGGTTACAATCCGGTAACCAGCCTGTCCGGCCATTTTTTTAACTTCCAGCCGGATACCGGATAGTAGCCTATTATCCGTCCGGATACCGAATAGTAACATTGCTTGATTTCGGAGTAAATAAAATTGGAATAAGAAACAGTCACGGTCATAAACGTACTCGTTTATTATTTTAAAACAATTTAAACATTCCACTCACTTGCACGTGCACTCATTTCGAACCTAGAAATGAGTCTGCGCGAACGTTCACTACGAAACAGGTCAAAAGTATCAAAACCTGCACAATGCGAACGCTCACCTAAAAAACCGAAATGCCGAATAGTCGACGGCCGGATACCGAATATTCGGCCGATGGTCTTGCCGAATATCCAGTATCCGGTATCCGGCCAAACAACTATCCGCTGCATCTCTAGTGTTTAGCATCACACTCTTCATGTCTTCTATAGAAGAAGAATTAGAACATTATTCATACCCATAGCATAGCAAACTGATGGATATAGGCAGAGCACTAAAAGGATAAATAGTTATTTGTTTTACAAGGGGGCAAAGTTGTTGTTTAACCGCTCGTGCTAATATTGATACCCGAGCAAGCGTAAGATACCAAAATTGAACCACGAGCGTAGCGAGTGGTTCGAAAAATTGAATCTTGAGCGTTGCGAGGGTTTCAAAGCACGAGAGTTAAACAAGATTTGCCCCCGAGTGAAACACAAAATTTTTCACCACACCATGCAACCCGAAGCAAATATTAAATGTAAAATATCAAACAAAATCAAACCAAATTAAATCCAAATGAATGTTATTAAATATTTATCATCCAAAATCAAAAGTCAATTCTACCAGCAAACATAAGAAAACAAGTCAAAATTTGCATTTGATCACTTTGCCTCACAGGTGAACAAAATGCAACTTTGTTATCAGTTTTTGAAGTGCAAAGTATGCCTTTCCGAGCTAGTGTGGTGAAAAATATATTTTTCCTGTAAAATTAACTTTTTTTACTTCCGACTTTCTGAGACAACTCTACTCCAAATTTTCGCAGAAGACATAAAAAATGTTGGTAGCTAATAATCTGAAGGCAACGTAAAATTAATGATAAAAATGAACGTAGTCAAGGTTTCAAGTGTCAGCGTCTCAGGTTTCTAATTGGCCTACCCGTTGCCATAGCAATGCTCCCACGTAACAGAAATAAGGTCAACAAATAAAATACGATAGAAACTCAGACGAGTATTCGCCGCTAGAGCTCTAACATCTACATGAAGAAACTGAAATAATCCCAAAGTGTCTAGTTTTTCTGTAAAAAAAAAATACCAGTTACAAAATTATTTTTGACTTAAGATATTGCTGTTTGAATATAACGCCACCTATTCTTATTTTTTAATTATTTCATGAACGATTACGTAACTGTTAGGTATTTTTTGCCTATTTCCTGAACGATTATATGTATAATGCGCATGTATTCTCAGGGTGTACCTATTTATAGACGACAAAGCGATACTCGTACTTGCGAACCTACGCTGTGTCATATCATACCTACACAATAGAGGTACCACCTACATATACCTGTCGTATAATTTATTAATAGCCACTAGGAAACGTGTTCACTTTCGCCAGATAATTTGAATATGCTCTTAGTTAAATTTTGCAATTTCTTTGAAGTCGTGTCGGCCTCATACCGTTTGATTCATATAAAAGCCGGAATTTCAAAGAAAAGCGACGGTACACTAATATTTCAAGAGAAGACCGCAGCACCTCACTTATCTTCGATTCTTGATTTGAACAACCACCCAAACAATTTAAGACTCTATTCTCCCTTACGTACGATTAATTTTGCGATGTCAAGGAAGCCGAAACATTCTAACCTCAATAAGAATACTGAAATATAGGCTTTGTTTGCGTTAAAATAAGATGAAAAATCGTTCGTAAACGCAAATCAATTCGCACTGAGACCCGATCGGCTCCTTTGTTCCTAATGTTCATTACGTATTCTCTGTACTGTTATGGGGTACGTATAAATGTTATAGGTTTTATTGGTGGTTGGATTTGTTTGGCTTACAGTAAATATGTGTTTAGATACGTGGATTGCGCGCGCGGGAGTGTAAACAATGTTGTTGTATTTCTAAAGCAAAGTGGATCAAATCTGTGGACAATTAGTTAAAGATTCAGATACATTTTTTTTTTATTTAGGTAAACAAACAGTCACTACAAGAAAGGCTTAAATATAAAGTATTTATAACACTATATAGGTACAGTATGTGTGACCAACACCGTTCACCACTTATTACAATTAGGTACTTTGATTATTCGGAGCTTACACCTCTGGAGCTTAAGGCTCCGGAAGGCATTGACAAGGTAAAGGTAATAATATTACAATAAGTTCATACATCTTAAAAATAAATATTTAACGCTTAATAGTTAACAGTGCATGCAGCATTACGTTAGGTACATCATGGTATAATAATATACTCCGCCTGGTACTCCATTCCCGTCTTTTCTAGGTCACCTAACTGACACAAGCCTACGTCATCATGCGACAGCGCTATATGATAATATGCGATAGCGCTATATATAGCGGCCATGTTATTGTGACGTAGGCCTGTGTCACTCTGGGAATAGAAGACCATGCTTTATTAGACTATGAGGTACATAAGTTAACATTGCTAAGGCTTTTATCATAAATACCTAGTTATCAATAAATAGAACGCTTGAACATGCCTAACTATATGGATATATACCTACTACCACAGCAGCTGCAGCTGCTGATCAATGTCCAGCGAAAATTAGGCTTTAAAATATGTTTACCTAAGTGGAACTTACGAAATTAGATTTTAACATTGTAACAATAAAGGTGACGTTAGGATGGCAACTGTAGCTGCATTACTGGTGCAACATTGCTGTTACGGTTGATGCAGGAGCTGCCACTGTCAATTTGCTTGATAAAAAATGAGTGACATTTGTAGCCGCATTACTGTTGCGATTAGGAAACTCGCTCCATCATTCAACACCACAGCAGTAATGCCGCAACAGTTATGAAAGTGCAGTTGCCAACCGAATATCACCTTTCGAGTCACACGCGGAGAACATCGTGCAGAAAATAATTACGTTTTCATAGCGAATAACACTCTCATTGTAGAATGCTGCATTTGACGTTTATTAACACTTTGCACCTTATATCAACGGAATAAGATTGAGAATGTATACATGATCATAACATTAATAATCGTCATTGTACTTACAGCGTGGAAGCAGTAATCAGTGCCATTGTGGCACTCAAGCTTGCCACTTAATACCCTTGTTCAACCCTACCCCCCCTACCCTTTGATCAGTTTTAATTAATAGCGGAAATAATTAGAAATAATAACGCAAAGTGAACGGTGAGTGATGGTTATTTAATATGGCGTGAGGAAGTTACAACTATGGCGCTTATCAAGAGGATCTTTCAAATCTTGACCAAAACTAAAGAGTTTTTTTTATATATGACACCGTAAGATTGTGAACCCGTTAGTTTATAATGTAACGTAGGTTAGGTTAGGTTAGATTATAATCTCCCTACCGTCAGTTTATAATGTAACTAGCGAGATTATAATATGACGAGTGTTTACAATTTTACGGTGACATATATAAGTTCTAAGAAAATAATCTTAGCAAACGTGAAATAAAGATATTATAGTGTTAAAACAAAACAAAGGGCACAGATTTCGCTGGTTCGGTCACCTACTCGGAATGGGAGAGGATCGGGCTGTCAAGAGGGCGTTCTTGGGACGACCGACTGGTAGCTGTCCGGTGGGTCGGCACAGGTATCGCTGGGAAGACAGTGTGACTGCGGATCTGCTTCAGCTTCGCGTCAGTAACTGGCAGGAAGTTGCGCAGGATCGGGACAGGTGGCATGCTCTCGTTTCGGAGGCCAAGATTCTCCTTGGATCGCAGAGCCAAAATAGTTAGTTAGTTAGTTTCTAAAACAAAACGTAAAGTCATTAACCGGGAAAGATATTCCTCTTATCTTATATACTACTGCAAATTGCTCACACATTATAAAAGAAATATCCCTGAGCCGACTTTCTTTGTTGTGACTGCGAACATTACAAGCTTTCAGTATTCACAGACAACGACGTTAAGGCTAATTAAATTACACACGCAAATTAATTTAGGTATATGCGCCGAATTATTTTTTAAAGCGAAATTGGAATACAATTTGATATTAAAAACAGAAATATGGATAACATTATGTTTGAAAACTTTAATAATGAGTTGTTTGGGTACTTGATTGATTTCATTCTACATACCTAATCGAAATCCTGAATCGTGAAACCTCGTAAGTACTTATTTATTTATCGGTCTGAGGATAGACGAATAGGTACGACAAAATGTAGTGCTGGCGTAAAATGTTGGTTCTCAATATTGCGTTTCAGAATTGATAATTACGGTTTAGATCTTATTTTGATATGACCTTGAAGATCGTTTACACTGATGCGCATGCGCATGCGAAATAAACGGCGCGATTCGGGAAATGAACTAGAGATTAACTAGATACGATATAGTAAAGATATGCGACGTCCCACGGTAAAGGTACCTTATTGCGGTTGACGCTTACGCTATTATTAACGCCGCTCCAATATTATTGCGGCGCTATGCGACGTTAGCGCCAGCCGCCATAAGGTACCTTTTGGCGTGGAACGTCACATATCTTTACTATTTCATATCTAGTGAATCTCTAATTCATTTCCCGAATCGCGGCGCCAGCTGCTATAAGGTACCTTTTGCCGTGGAACGTCACATATCTTTACTATATCGTATCTAGTTAATCTCTAATTCATTTCCCGAATCGAGCCGAAAGTGAAGTCGTACGTGAAATGCGCAAGTTCGGTCGCAAACGATTGTCGCGGTCGTATCAAAACCAGTTGAATATAATAACAAATTATTAAGTTAGAATCTACCCCAGGGCCTGACTAAGCGCCGCACAAAAGCTTCAATTGTTGATGAGCTAACGAATTTGAACGACGCTCTCTACGATCTGCTAACGTGTCCTTCGCCTCTTTAGCCATCTAAGTATATGTTTTCTAAATATACGGCGCGATTCGGGAAATGAATTAGATATTCACTAGATATGAAATAGTAAAGATATGTAACGTTCCACGGCAAAAGGCACCTTATGGCGGCTGGCGCTTATACGCTACTATTAACGCCGCTCCAATATTCAGCCGGGGCAATGGTACCTTTTGCCGTGGAACGTCACATATCTTTACTATTTCATATCTAGTGAATATCTTATTCATTTTCCGAATCGCGCCGATAGTCTGGAGAATTTTATAATGTAACTAATCAATGACCGCATGATAAGAACTGAAGAAAAGTGGCATGTTGAAACACTACAATTATAGGTATATAAATAAGATAAATTCCCTGTTGCACTTAATTGTGTTTATAAGTTTAATACGTAGGTATACCTACTAAAACCATACGCATAGGTATTATTGGCCATTATCCATCGGGATCGAGATTATTCGGCTTTTCAATGTGCTTACAATCCTCACGTCCCTGAGTCATGAGGTTTCTAGGAAAAACATATTTTGTTACGTATTGTATTTTTCACATATACCTATTCGTACCTTTTTGCCTAACATACGCACGTGACAACGGCGGTCTGATCTAAGTCATTTCAAACAGCAAATACCTATACGCAAGGCTATTTTTTACTATGACTAGATCTATTTACTCTTTGGCTGGCTTTAATAAAAGTAAGTACCTAGTTTCTAGCGAATTCTCTCAATAATTCAATCCTAATTGAACCATATTGATCACAGCCAACCCAGTAGATTTATTACGTAATCATCGATTGCAAATAAGTCTACAAGTAATTTAGCCGTCTAGGGAGGCTAGAAAATAAAACTTAATTCCAGGCAAAATCCTCCGCTTTTATTTTACAGTAAAACAATTGTTGCTACCTCCCTCCAATGTTGCGCCGTGGAATTGAAAACTAAGACCACGGTTTGGCGTTGTTTTATGAAATATTGCTAATTTAATTTTGGAAAATGTATTTTACTTATAAACCATGCATGTTAGTTCTTTTCTTTTTGAAATTAAACGAAATAAACTGATGTCTAGTGCATTAGTCCCTACTCACTTATTTACACAAAAAAACTTTAATTGAATTTACATATCTGCTAGGACTTTTAATATATTTTTAGGGTTCCCTACGATAAATGTAAAATTGAACTCTTCTGGTACGACCCTGTTGGTCTGTTTTTTACACCACATTAATAGCTAATAAATAATAATCCTATGATTCACCTGAATGGTAAAAGGACATTTTATATAATTATACCTACATAATTAACTATGTACTTTTTATCTCGTAAACCAACCCACATGGAGATGAAATGAGAATGCAAGTTTATTAAACTAGAGTGTAATTAAAGAGCACAGTTCTACGCTAATAATGTTGCAGTTATTTGCTAATACTCAATAATCCTAGTTTAAATGTTATTGTCACCAAACAATTCAAACATTTTAAACATGACACAGCCGTGAATAAAATTGAAAACAATGGAAGATTTTCAGTGCAACATTGGAAATCCAATTAAAATGCCGGTTGAAACGAGCATGTTAAATCACGATGGTTCAGAGAAAAAGGAGAATTAAAACTAACTAAGTAGCAAAGCTTGCGAGTGTAGAGGGTCATAACATAAGGCTTTCCTTTAAAAGGCTATTGCACCATACAAAGCAATTAATGTTAATAATGTTAAAAGTAAGTTGTATCATTATTAAAGTGATCAGATGACGGAGGATCACTGTTTATCAAATCACTAAATAAGAGAAAAATAACCCTTATCTAACCTATATTATGGTCCCTTAGACCATCATCATTCGCTTATTGCCCTTATCCCATTCATTTGGGGTCTGCGCGGCATGTCTTTCACTTGCGTTCCCCTTATGATTATGGCCCCTTAGACTATTAAACTATTTTCTTAAACATGACAAAATTCGACGTTAATTGACATTTATAAATTCGTGGTCACAGCGTTTGTTTAGTTGTTGTGTTGTACTAAAGTAAACAGGTACTCATTTTATTATTAATAATGAACTAACCGAGAAAAACAATATTAAAAAATCTTTAAATTAGCCATGTGTCATTTTAAGTAGCATAGAGAGATGCATAGACTTTATACAATTGGGGACAGAAGATATAACATTAAACAAAGGAGATATCACCCAATTATATAAACCTAGCTAACAACAGTGTACCTACTTTTTACAATCTATGAATCAGTATCTACCCCCTTAGGGCAATTTTGTCAACTAACTAGATTAGTCAAAAAATATATCTAGTCTTACCCCGCTGTCCCCAGTTATCCCACTGGACGCTATATGGAAAACGGTATAACACATTGTCACATGAATAAATAATTCATACATTTCTACGCATCAACAATTTTCATCTAGACTTCATAAAGTTAGTATGGCTACCGGTGTTGAAAGATAAGCCGCCGTCGTGGGGATTAAAGACTATATTAAATAAGTTGGCCAGGTCAGCGACAGATGGCTTAAATGACTAAGTTTCACTTAGGAAGCGAATGGAACTTTTATATCCATGGCAAGTTATAAGGTTAGTTTTGCCGTCTCTTTCAGACATGACGTAGGTTAGAATAAGCTATTCATAACCGTAATTTTAACCCCATAAAAAATGTTGGAATATTTTTATCACCACTCTCTATTATTTAAAACAGTGGGCAAAATTGTTTTTATCCAAAAGAATGCGAATGCTACATATAGTACCTACAAGCATTTCTAGGAAGTGGCTTTCAGCGTTAGTCCTGTTGTTGACAAAAAAAATAGAATTGGGAGTTGAAAAAGGCAACAGAGTATTTAAAGCATTCCTAGAATCTAACCACTAGGCATAGGAATGGGGCTTTGAACTGTAGATTTTTTTAATCTAGACCGTTAAAGTTAAAGAGTAGGTATACAGGATAATAAATTATGATATTTTTTTCCTGTACCTACATCAATTTGAATTTCAAAAGAATATTTTTCTTGGTAGGTATTTGGATGTCTGATAAGACATTGATTGAGTTCCTTGGCTGCCTAACAAGGATGTCTACGAACCAATTTCAGACTACTGAATAGCTGTGAAATATAAGTAGTGAACCTTCAAGGGTTTCACAATAATGAAAATGTTGATAATAATATCCGGCGCTTCCTGGTTTAAATATAGAAAATAATAAGGAAAGGAAAGGACTATATACAAAAAAAAATACTCTGAGCCTGGATCGCGTTTAAGTAACCTTATCTCAAAAACAAAAAAATTGCTACTAGGTTGACCTTGCTTACACGTTAATCTAGCCCTCTCGCCTTATTGAGATTATAGTCCGACCTCGCAACAATATTTTTCTTCACCGAGGAACAATTGGAACCTAGGAAACAAATTATATATCATATTCATAGAAGCACTAGTTTAAAAGTTCTCAAGGGATTCCCACTACCCCAGGGTCCCCAAATGTGCCGTGACAAAATACCGAGACCTTCAAACAGCTGATTTGTGCTAGGCTGTCCTCAACCACTTGACCCTTGGTTTGAACGCGGTATGTGTTACTCGTACCGCTGGGCAACCAGCGCTCTCCATACTTTGCCAATATCTGAGAGTATGGCCTTATTAACTAATAAAATTAGCAACTTTGTTTTACTAATAACGATTGATTCCCAAAATTTCCAAGAAAAGCTGCCAACCTTTTATGTGAGACCTAGTCTAATAATAAATCTTCGCCGATTGTGGGGTGTCCCCAATTTGCGAGTGTTCAAAGGACGGCACAGAAGGCATTTATTTAATCCCAGACATCAAAGTCTTTAACTACCCACTGAGATGTCTCGAAACATAATATCAATTTGGCGACAGCCGGGCTTCCAATTTCACTAACGCTTAATTAATTAGATATTGGATTGATGACTTGAGTCCTGGAAGTACCTCCTTACAGAAGTGTGCAGTCACTACCTCTGCCTGATACGAAATGCAACCGGTAAATATTTAAATACCAGTTTACCGGTAAAATCTGTTCAATTTGTCATCGGTTCTATTCCCTACTCTATGGTTTTATTAGTAAGCTGGCCAGAGTTCTCTAGGTTTGTTGCGATAGGCAGAAACTCATATTGGCACGTCTGTGCATATTGAGTGATCAGCACATTTAATGTAGATCTTGCGCCTCCACTCGATAAGGGATTTCCTCTTCTGTCACGTAGAATAATTATATATAATGATAGAATAGCAAGTATTGGGGAGGATTAGAGTGTACAAGCTGGGAGATATTACATCTATTAACCTGTATACCGTGTTTGGTGAATCAACCCTTACACTCCGGGCTCCGCCTATTACAAGGTTATGAAGGCCATAATTTATTACTAAACCTGTAGGTAAACGAAAAGTGAAGTAATGGCATTATTATAAACCTTCTTTTGATCGAACTGAAATATTTTTTTTCGAACGTTGGTATGAAAAAAAGGAATTGCGTTCTTACAGATTGCTATCTGTCAGTATTTTGATAATTGATTGATTGCAAACGCCGGTAGAGATAGCCCAGTCTTACCAAAAATACGACTGAAGACGGCTCCCGGCTTTACTTATTAAGGCAATTAATTAAGCGTAATTAACATAAGGTAGCGGCCACTAATACTCGAGGCTGCTGTATAAAATCGCTATAAATAAATGAAAAGTTGAAAAGTCCCGGCAAACTCACGGGAAGTTTCATACAACTTATTTAATAACTCGCTCGGACACGGGCTGGAGTAAAAGTGAGAGGCGACGCAAGTGGGTGTATAAAATTACTTTCAAAATAACGTCATTACCTAGACATCATGCTCATTTATTCTTATTTACAACGTAGTTTGTTATGAATGCCAATCCACAAAGTATGCCGCTATATAGCCAGAAACCCTTTATTTAAATGTCAAATATAGAATGAGTAGAAGCTTCATTTCTTTATTAATAAAATACTAATAAAAAAGTGTTTGTGTGTGTCAGCTCCGACGCACGACTGGAGTTTACTCCTTACGAACAATTACAAAATACCCACATTATAAAAATTAAGATCAAAACTCCGCAATTTGACAGTTGTTATTTGTTGACATTGCATAAATAAAGTGTTTCCATGCGGCCGATTGCTAGAGGATGCGCAAGATAAGCTGCGCACGTTGCAATGTAACGTTTAAAATCAAACGTATTCGAAAAACTCCCCATAAGTTTACACAGCGGGATTTATATAGATAGTTTCATTTCAAGTTGGGAAAAATCGCGTATGTATAAGCGAGCTTTAAATTCTCCAAGAGCACGGGGACAATGCCATCCTTGAAACGTCGAAGGTTTTAAAGCTTAATTATACGCGATGAAGTCCCATTTAAATAAACAATTTGCAATGTGTAAAAATTGTGAACTTTTAAATTAGTGAATTGAGCCATCTCCACGATTCCGTGTTCCGTGGCTCGTCTCGGACGCTCGCTGTTTTAATCCATCGCAGTCTAACTCCACCGAAGGAAGCCGAATTTATCCCCGCCCGATTTGTTACTTTCCTACCAGCCTTGGCCAGTTTGAAACATTGAGTTTATTATTGATTTAATAAACCTCAGTGCAACTCACGAGGCACACGCCTCGTTAATATTGATTTTAATTGTCCTAAACTTTGACCACTATATATAGGGTTTGATAACAAAAGTAGGCAATTTAATTTGAAAATGGCGTTTGTTACACTAAGAGCTCTAACATGTGATCCATTGTACCCCAGTCTACTAATTAACTATTCAGATTTAGTCATTCCGTCCACTTTACGTCTAATGCAGGTAATAACGTTCATTACGAATGTATAGATTCTAATTAATTACCTTTGTAATAATTATGTACATACCTAATCGTATGGTGGTATTAATTACAACTTGCTTTATAGAGCGGAATACAAACTATAAAATTCAAGATGTATGATGAACTATAGAATCAATATCAAAGTCGCTAGAGACCTCATTCTATTGTCACTGGAACGAGATACCAAATGGGTCGGAAATTAAATTCTTTGACTGTAGTGCAAATAAATTAAACCAATTATTTTTTTTTATTTGAATGCTGCTCATAGTCCTGAAATAGAAATTTTATTTTTTGCGGATTTCAGAACATAGATAAGACTCACAGCCAGACGGGTATCATACAACTTATATTTAAAAAAAAACCTTTATGTGGCCGGCCACAATTATAAAAAAACTTCAGGTAACGAAATCTTTTGAAGGTTAGACGGACGTAAGGACAGAGTTTTAAATGAACTAGTTAGATTGCCAAAATTGCTTGTTTACGGAACCCTAAACACGACGTGAAAATGCAACCCCTGATTATATTGAGTCAAATAAACAATAACCTGGGGCGATGGCTGGGAAGATGATCAGAATGCCGACAAATGAAACGGTAATGTAATTACTGCAGACCCTCGGGCGATATACTCCCCCGATAATCCGGCAATATTCATACGTCAAGTGTCGACGAATTAGATTAACGTTACACGACACTTTTGTTGTTTGGTTTTTTCCCTCGACTATTTGTTTATTGAGAAAAATATTCCGAATTTTAAATACATCAATAAGCAATAATATTTATGTCATTTGACTTTTGTTTAGTGCCACAGAGTTGGAAAAATTCAAACTAGAGTCTGGCTACTGAAATATTACACAAATGTTTGGCGGGAAATTCAAAAAATCTTGGGCTGGACTTTGTGTAGTAGGAATTATAGCTTTGATACAAGAAAATATTTTTGATTTTCTGTACACACGTAAGGTACTTAAAGATATAAGTTAAGTATACGTTGACGTGCAAAGTTGACGTCAAAGTCAGCTCACATAATTTCTACCACTATGTAAAGTACAGTCAACGATAAACACATATGTTAACACTTTCTCACCATATACCATTGTAACAAGACGAAAAATTAAATGTAGTGTAAATAAGACCTACCTCGATAATACTGTAATATTAATCCATCACAAAAAAAAATACATAAGTCTATGCCAAATATGCTAAATGCTAAGTATCAAAATATTTATAGAGCATCAACCTCCTAATTTGTTTACATTTGCTTAGGAGTTGTAAACATTGCAGTTTTTCGTTATACAACGCTACACGTCGACTTTGCACATTGTCGTAATTATTTACGAGCTTAAATAATAGTCTGCGAACCTCACTCAGTATAGACATTATTAATATTATTTAAAATAAACCCCTTATACACAGGAAACAATTTGAATGAATGACATAAATTGACAACTGACTTTTAGCTTTTTTTTAATCATAGACAATTGGTGATACAACAACGAAATATCTGTCAACAATTTTTGGCCAGCCAGACTCTATGTACTCGTATTAATCTTTTTAATACGCACTACTAATTATGTACACCCTTATAAGAGATGTAATGCAAATCACAGCGGTACGATAAACATCAGATCTGCCAGTGTCAAAAGTAACATTTCTTCAACAAAAGTCACTTTTGACACTGACTGATCGGTGTCGTACCGATGTGACTTCTTATAAACATTGTTCGAAGCGGGCCGTTAAGGTTCTGTACAAAGAAAGGATAAGGAGGTTATCATTCTAGACTTCAATCAGTAATTCTTACATCACTTCTGAAACAAAATGTTACTTATATAACGTTTATTTAACGAAAAGTGCTTTTACTGCCAACTAGATAAAATAATTCATGTAATAACATGACGAATACCTATATGAAAACTGCACGTTCCTGGAAAGTCCTTTGATCCATTGCATCAACAATCGATGCGATTTAATTGCTTGTCATTGGCAGAATCAGATCCGTTAGTTTTGTGTACCATTCAGTGTAATTGAAACACGACCTTTGGGGAAGCGAAATAAACTTCCTACCCGATTCGAACTTTAAGATATGTCAATTAATAGATCTAGAAACGATATGGATTAGATATGTCAGTGTCAAATGTGACGTTTCTTCAAACAAAAACGTCACTTTTGACACTGACATATCTATCCATATAGTTTCTAGATCTATTAATTGACGTATCTTAAAGTTCAAATCGGGCCGTTCCACTTGCCCCCACACTCCTGCGCCAGTTAGGCCACGGCCTAGACGCACGTTACCAGTGGGGCGGCGAGCGGCAAATCAAGGCTGTTCATCCATTAGGTCGTGCGCATCTGCGCATTTGCCACTCGCTGACTCTTCGGTAGCGTGCGTATAGACCGCGGTATTAAGAGTACATAAGTACATAAGCGCAATACACACCTTCCCGCTTTCTCAACCCCTAAATTCAGGGACTAAGTACCTGTGCGAAGTGAAAATTATTGCAAGTTCTACGATTCGAAGCGCTTATACACTTTAACAACATTTCGTACCGGGTCTCTATTGTTTCCCAAAAAGTTTCAAGTCATAATGTAATTTTCACGCCACTGTTCGGAAATGTAGCAATAGATGGTCAAAAACCAAGCTGGAAAGTAGACAATAGCTGTAGCACCTGAACCACCACTACTACAATGTTTCATTGTTATCATCATCTGTCATTTGGTGACGGTTCGCTACAGCAATGAACATAATTTAAAACATAAAAATCAATAAAAGGTCTTTTTTGGCGTAACTATTTAATTCAAAAAAATAAAATTAGGTTATTTATAGGACCAATTTCTTATTTAAAAATAAAGAAATGTCGAACCATTCAAAATACTTACTGAATTGGATAGTGTAAATTGTGTTTGACTAAAAAATACAAGAAATACGAGCATAGATACGCTCGCTATAAAAATGAGTTCTTCTAGTGAAGAAAATGATATTCAAGAGACAGTACAGGCAGTGGCTAGTAATTTGCTACGATAGAAATCGCGGGCTAGTACTTATAATTATGCAAATGTTTTCTTATTTCCTCGCAGTAGTCGTGAAAAGCACTATGTAATGCCTCGGCCGGAAACGCTAAAGATGGACTCGTATTATTTGAGTGGAGGCCCTCAAACGACTCGTCCATCTTTTTGCGGTTTTCCGTCCTCTCCTACAATGTACTATTGTCCGCATTTTCGTTAGTCATCATTTATTTGGTTCAGAAACCCGTCACTTTTCAGGATTGCCATAAAACAAACCTAACCTAACACATATCTATAGGATAACCTTACGAAAATCCTGAAACGTTAACGGTTTCAGTTTTATGACTAATGATAATCTAACAAACAATACATTATGACTTAAAACTTTATGGGAAACAAAGTGAACCTTTCGTATCACATCACAGGTTTAGAATGCGTACCATATTTTACTAATAATATGATATATATATATTTTTTTAATATACTACTACACAAACTACCAGTTGAAGAAGTAACAAAATTTACATATCTGGGAAGTGTTATGAACCCCCTGGGGAGGTGCAGAAGCGGATGTTGAAGCTCGCATCAATAAAGCCCGCGCCGCATATGCGCAGTTGAAACCCGTATGGACTTCCACAGTCATCACTCGCCGCACCAAGCTAAGGGTTTTTAACTCGAACGTAAAGTCGGTCCTCCTGTATGGATGCGAGACATGGCCCGTCAAGCAAGACATAACCAGTAGACTCCAGGTGTTTGTAAACAAGTGTTTGCGGCGAATCGTAGGAGTCTACGGGCCAGACCATCGCCAATATTAAATTATGGGAACTGACTGGCCAAAACCCTTTAGCTAAGGAGATAAATACTTCTGCGGAAATGGCGCTGGATAGGACATGTTTTACGAAGGCCACACAATCACCTATCCAAGCAAGGGCTGACCTGGAAAATTCCCGGAAAAAGAGGGCAAGGTCGCCCACGTACCACCCGGAGGCGCACAGTGGAAAAAGAGGCGGCATCAGTTGGCCTCGGCTGGGCGGAGCTGGAAGAGGCCGCGCTGGACAGCGAAGAATGGAAATCCCTTCTGAGAGCCCTATGTCCCTGATGAGGGATAACAGGATATCATCATCATCATCACTACTACACAAATATATGCCATTTTACCTCCCACATAAAAAAATTATACATACCAGTTCTGTTACCGTTTGACCAGCCAGTTTATTACTTCAATATAATATTTGCGTATACATAGTTTCTAAATAATAATAAAACGACCAAGTGTGGATTGGACTCGTCTAACAATTATGTTAAATGCACTACTAATACGTACCTACTCTATTAACATGAAAAATAAAATACGTAGACTATATTTCCAATAACTGGCAGCCAAGTTACCTTATCGGGATAAATAATAAACACTATTAATTCCAGCTTTATCGTCGCAGGCAGCCATCCTCATTATGAAGCCAAACACCAACTCGCCAATGTTTTAATTATCTTTTAAACCATTTAAAATAATATCCTCGATCAAAGTTTCGAGGCTTTGCACAAACATAAATAATTATATTCGGGGAAAATGCCTAAATAATTTTACAGCTTAAATAACATTACGACAAATATCATATAACATTTCAGAAATCGTTTGAGTATCTATGAGCGCACATCACGTCTGTAATCTGTATACGCATCAATGTATGTGCGTGTAAGCTCCATAGGGCAACCAGTAGAGCTAACATAGTCGGCCGGCTCTTTATCATTTGTCACCATGCCTGTCATGTTCTAACAAATATGTAAGTGCGAAAGTGACGCATGACATGACAAGTGATAAAAAAGCGACCATGGCATGGTACCGCTGCAGCTCAAAATATTTAGGCGTAACCAATGCATGCCAACGTAGTAATAAGGGAAAGTTGGTATTTAGGGTAGACCGAGGCGATCCGGGTAATTTTTTGTTTGACGGTCAATAAATACAATTTTTAAGGTGATACTGTTTTTATTAATATTCAGTTGAATAAATTATTTATTAGTGAACAGAATCCAAGGTTCAGACATAAAATCAAACTTAAATATGATTTATGAAAAATAAAATACAAATAAAATACTTAAAAAGTCCGATTCGCCCCATTTTAAGGGGTAAAACGGATCAAAAAAACTCTGTCATAAAATCTTAATTAATAATGGTTAACAATGTTAATCATATGATTAAGAATCACAAAGATCAAATAATTGACATCAACTATCATTGGTATCTTTAATGTTGCATTTGAGCATTATTTTTATTCCTCCTTTCTAGTTAAATTTTTTATCACGCCACCTACAGAAAGCGCAACATAATATGACTCCTATGTGCTACTATATATTTTAACAATAAATCCAAAACATGCTAATGGCCATTTAGCAACAAAGTTGAATAACTTAAATGAAAATAAACAAAAACTGTAATCTTTTGCAAACCAAAACATGAAAAATCACACATATCCGATTCACCCCATATGAGAAAATTAGTTGTTGGTAACAAAAGACTCTACGTAGGGACAGCGGTTTCGTTAAAACCTTATTAGCAGCTGTAGTCATATTTTCTCCCGACCATTCCCCCTGATACCTCTTCTTTTTATACCTACGCACCATCTAAAACATGCGAACATAAAATAAGCCAACAAAAAACGTCCGAAAACCTTGTTTTATAATGTGATCCTAATCGCCCCCAATCAGATGATCCGAATAACCCCATATCATATGTTTGAATTATTTTCGCGTAACGGAAATATACCTTTAAATACAATAAAAACATAATCAAATCAGGAAACACTATGCGCCATTAACAATAAGTAACAACAATTACAAACCTTTAGCCTTTTGCGTTTACTTTTATCACGGACTGTATTTGCACATTTTTTACATCGGCGGTAAAATCACAATACACCTGTACGAGCGACTCATCGGGAAGTGTCACCGTGACCGACGCGTGAGTCTTTTCAAATGGCAGTAACTGTGGCGACATGCGTTAGGAACAGAGCGAACGCGGGACGCTGATTGACTGGCTGTAACTAACCGCGATCTTTCAAATTTTACAGAAATGCTTATTTTGATCCGATTTTCCCAGTGATCCGAATCGCCTCGGTCTACCCTACTTGAAATTGACAAGCACACATACTTGGCACAATACGGTTTTTTGAACTTTACATCATCGCGTTGCTAACCGAACTGAGATTATTTCAATAGACTGTCAGTCTAGTGCCGCGGTGGAGTCAATAGATTCGGGGCGGAGTGTTGCGTGTTCGGCAAAATATTTAGTAATTTAGACGATTTTGACCACCAGCGGGAGAATGATGGACGTACTCGTATACATATAATACAAAGGTCACTATTTGACCTAGAAAGAAAGTGACAGAAACTGTCATTTTCTCGCTATCACGTGGATAAATGCGACCATCATAATATTCGTATTTGTCTTCGTCAGTAATTACCTAGCTGTTTTAATTTATAATAAGGTATCTACTATAATATAAGATAGATGTATAAAGTAGATTTTTGTAATAATACGTAAGATTTTATCGCTCTTCTTCAATTCTCAGCTGAATATTCAAAGATGTCCGGCACTTTAGCTAGTCCTCATCCGTCATGAATTCATGACTGTTTTTATGCTTTTTTTAGGGCATATTATACATACCTAATTACCTAAGCCATGGCAACTCAAATGAGAACTTCTGCATGCCTTTGACCAACACAATTTCAGAAGCACCCTTGCAGGCCTATTATGGATGACTTTATCCACGTGACAAAGTATCCGTCACTTTTTAACAGAGCGCAATTGAAAGTGACGGATACCGTTTTATCACGCTGTCACGTAGACAAGAAACAACCATCATATCCGTATTAATATCCACCCGTGGTAAAATTAATATAAATAGCAAGGTGAAGTAGACGGCTTTGTAATCACTAAAATTTAGTTCACGGCCGGTAAGACTCCAAATAACATTTAAAACTCCAAACAAAAGGCAAAATAACTCCTTACATTTAATTGCCAAGCTCAGCTACAAAATAAGCCACGAAACTGAAATAAAAATACTAAAATCCTCTTCCCCGGTCCAAGCCTTTTTCGTCATGAATAGTTTTTTCACGAAAAGTTGGTCGTTGGGGACTAAATGAAAATTCATGTCTGGAACTTGAAATAATACGGGCAATTTTTATGCACAGTTAAATCTGGTATTACTTGTGCTGCATACTGTATTTTGGAGAATTTTGCTGAAACGCGAAATCATTTAAAAAATAGAGCGATTGGACATCACTTTGCGTGAAATTAAAAGCATAACTACTGGTATTTACTACTAAAACAGAAATAGTTATACATATGTCATTATGGTAACCTATTTTTATAGACATTTAATTTTTTTGTTCTAAAACTGTTATAAAATTGATCTGTCAGTTGTATAATGTCATTCCTGAACCATAAAACCATAATTATTACGGAACAAAAACATCATGGAAACGATGATTTTCACAACACGATAACCTACCATGATATCAAATGCTCATCTTGTACAAACCTGTACCATCTTGTAAATTGAGTTCAATATCATGTTAGACTTCATTTAGACTTTATTTTTAATAAAATCTCAATATGCCAGGCTTACAGACACATCTTTGAAACTAGAACATCGAAAATCCCATATTTTCGACGATCATTACAAATCAAATCAACATTCATTTCCTCCATGTACATACCTAACATAAAACCTAAAAACATACCCAATACGACACAAAGGCGCGGCTCTGTTGCATTATCATTTTCAATGAAGTTTCAGTAGGATACGCGGCCTTTTCCTTTTATTTGTTGGTGAAAGTGAGCCTACTCAGTTATTTGACGCCGGTAGTGTCACCCTCGTTTACATTGACACGTCACAAACAATAAGTGGAACATTAAATCAAACGCAAGCCTGGGGGGCACTGAGGGTTACCCGATGATTGCGTTCTGTCTGAATTCTCTCAAAATTTCTTACAACTCCCAACCAAATAAAATGTTAAGTAAAATATACGACTTCAATGTCTGAGTAGGTGTAGATACCTTTATAAATAACTACGTGTCTACCTAATTACCTAGTTGCTATTATAGATCACGCTTTCACTGCTTGGGAACAGAGGGCATAGACAAGGTGTCACCCACAACAATATTTTCTTAAACGACCACGCGCTTTTTCGCCCACATCTGTTATCAATCAATCAATCAAATAATTGATTTACCAGAATACAGTTTTTGATTAGTTGGTAATACAGTTTTTCTTTGCTCAGTGTATTCGGCCCACATACAGGCATGAAAATATTAAATTACATAAATACCTAACACATAATTTAGGACATTTTTAAATCAATATAATCAAAATTTATTAGATAAGCATAAAATAGTATCAGAATAATAAATAACAACAATAATTAACATTAAACAATACAGATTATATAACAGTCCCATTACATTCAATAAATTCCTTAACATTTGTCCAATAACCAATTTGTCAATAACTTTTCTTATTCCGAGTTTAACTTTAACGATATCGCGCTGACGATTAAAAAAAATCTTGATTTCACTTGCTGGTATTGCCCTGTCTAGAGGTGAGCATGAACAGTAACAATTCGGATTTTGGAATAGTCATTTAGTCATTTATTTATTGCAACCATAGTGTAGTACAGATCTTAATAACTAGGTACATTCAGAGTCATATGGGCCCTGGCAGGGCATTGCAATGTCATACAAATTTAAATTTAATTTACAATAATTCCAATCGTTTAATATTCTTATTTGGTACTTAGGTATTATGCATGCAATAACTAATTAATATCATCGACGCCGAACAAGCCCCATAAAATCCCACAATTAAAAATTATATTTCAGATATTTGCCCTTCAATCTGGTATCCCTAGGGGCATTTGTGATTCCGCGCCACGCCACGTGACGTGCGCTAAGCCTCACCTGCCAACTCGCGCCAACTCATGCCAACAAGCGCCAACTTTCGCCAACTTCAACTACCGCCCTCACTCAACTTGACGGAACTCGCCTTTTTCTGATGCAAAAGTTTACGTTGTTTCTTAAGAAAGATTAGCTCCCGTTTATGATGTTTTGGTATTGGATGTCCGGATACTATTTAAATGCGGTTATTGTGAACTAAACTTTTCCGTAAAGGCTTTGCGGTAAGTTCTCATTTTAAGTCAGATTACGCTCCTATTAAATCTAAAATGCAGAGCAGAACAGACATTAATTTAAACACCTTCTAAGCTACAAATCACGAGACAACTTTCATAACATTTATTTTACCTAAAAAGTAAAACTTAGATCGACAGACAACTTATTTAGGTACTTTAATGCTCACATTTTATGAATAGTTAGAATAAATGTTCGTTGAGTTCCGAGAATAGTCTAAGCACTAAATCGTTCGTATAGGTATTAAAATGACAAGTCTTATAAGCTCTTTTGCCTTTCGCCATACAACTGAATGCATTCAGAAACCAAAGTTGCTTTGCAGTTCAAAGTTTTGGAGGCAAAGCGTGATTCCTTTGAAATGTGTCCAATTATTAGGATTGATAGTGGTGAATGTTATACTCGTATATTCAATCAGACCCCACGTTATGTATGTTGTATTAAAATGTTTTGGGGTTATTCCGAAAACGGGGTAGTTTCGACGTATTTATCGGGGCTTCCGCTGTCATTCGCTCCGATCGCAAGCAGCAGGTGTTTGAGTAAGTGAGTTTACCATGGCATTGCATGGCATTGGTTGGGGTCTTCGTAAACGCACTGACATTAGCGTCTTCTATCTGTATCTAGTAGTACCTATTTTTGAACATTTATCGGATTACAATAAATAATAACGGCAGTAATAAAGGAATACTTAAGAAGGACTTGTGATGTTTGAGTAGGTAGGTAGGTACGGTCAATAGTATTAATTTATGACCCATCTCGTACCTTTTCACAGTGACAATCAATATGAAAGTCGCTGGAGACCTCATACTATTGTCACTGTGACCAGGTACAAAATGGGTCATAACTTAAACTTTAGACTGTACGTGTACAATCACGAACTCAAATTTAATACTCACCGCGCTCAAAATCTATCGAAATTATCTCAATACAACTCATTATTACGGGTCCCAATAATAATTGATAGTGACTTAATTGTATTCTATTAGGTGACCAAGAAGGAAATTTAGAGTTTGTGTCAAATTTTATTTCTTAGAAACCTTACTTAGTACTTCGGACAATATTTTTTCGAAGTACTTAACTACATCTCCATTTACTTAGTTTATGACAGAAATACACTCTTTTGGACAGTTTAGCAAGCATATTCTGCAAAGCGGTTTAAACGTTACTAAAATGTTTAAATCAGGTATTTAGTTAGCTAACCTATTTGCTAACTCGTAAACTATCCATGTGTGAAGCGGGCATAACGAGAGCCTCGAGTAAGTTGGACGACTTGCCTGGTCACCCTGTTTAGTTGATTCGAGTAACGATGCGGTTTGCTTGACTCTGTCAAACTTGTCAGGTCTGCGTTTGAGTTGCTGTTTGTATTTATTTTATGTTTGCAATTACCGTGCCTCAGCAGTCGTAACAATAGCCAGTCCTATTTTCCTGTCGCAGCATCCAGTACAAGAAATAATAATAGACCGCGAGCCAGGAACAGATTTCCATGACCAATCGCCTCCCGGGCGAAAACTCTTATAGTGGTTAACGGAACGGAACGGTGGTTAGTGGTTAATGTGTGATGAACCCTCGTGGACGTCAGCTGCCGCTCCGTTGGCGGGTTGAGGAATGGCAGCCACCGAAACACGTTAAAAAAATTAATCAATTTATAGTCATCGCCTCCCGCTTGATACTTTGTCGGATGATAGTTTAGATGCTATTGTGAATAAAACATATCGTCAGCCGGTTGTATCGCGGTGGAAAGAACGTCAGCTGGTCACATGAACATGTAAAAATAAGCGCTTTACCTTTTTATGATAGTAATAACAAAATCATGAAACTTTTCACGTAGTGTTTCACCAGGCGTTTCAATAAACTGATTACGCATACTCATACTTTGCAAACATAAAAGTTAAGGCGCGTATTTTTTACATGTTCTTGAGAACAGCTGACGTTTTTTCCACCGCGATACAACCGGCTGCCGGTTTTTTTATTAACATAAATAGTTTACACTTACAGAATACACCTATGCTAATTATCGTGACTACTTAATTGAATTTGTTTGCTCGCAATACCAGTATAATCCATTCAAATTGTTTTAATCATGTGATTAACAATGGCAAAAACTTATTATCCACTAGTTAATTAAATTTACAAAACAGCATGTTTTCACACTAAATAATCATAATTAGGCATTTCAATTAGTCCACATGACAGTTAAGTAAATAAATACAAGAAATAATGGCCATCATAACGCTTTTGGCGGTTGGTGCGATCGGACTTTCAGAGTTTCTAGAATCGAGTAAGAAGTTGATTGTATAGTTCGTAGGTTTCTAATAGAGCCCGACGGCTAATCCTATTGTCTATTGTTAAGTAAAACCGCTCGTGCCACGTGCCACAACCACCTGCATAAAAAATACGTACTTCGGTTACTGAGTGCCGACGAGTCGAACGCTACAGAACCAGTCTAAAATGTGTCATCGAGATGCGTAACAAAGGCGCGTTATCGGAGAGCGCACCTACACTGGTTTTTTGAGCGTAGGACTAGCCCGCGTTCAGGTGCCAAATAGAATAATTAAGACCCTTTTTTGCAGGTAAGTAGCACGTGCGGTTTTCTTAACTATAGACATTAGGATTAGCCGTCGAGCTATAGAGCTCAAACAACGGTTCAAATAGTTGAAAGCTACACACTATACAATATACATACATGGGAGGAGACTAAATGCCTCATGGCAAATAAAAAATATGTTTACTATAGGAACAGGGTTTGTTTAATTCGGTATAGGTATACCTGATACGGGTAGAGTAGATTTAGATTTTTACCATATTTCCGCACAGTATCACAAAGAGCAACAAAAATTTATCAGTATTGTAGTTTTCAAAATATTTTTAAAAACCTACGTCTAGGTACTTTTATGTCTGGTATAATGCAGATTTTTTTTTATATTGCTCCTCAAATTTAGCATTTATTTATATAAGTTAACTAGCTTTTGCCCGCGACTTCGTCTGCGTGGAATTAGTGACAGCAGCTAAAGTAGGTATAGCGCCTGGATAATGCTAATAGCAATAATCATTCAATTCGCGCATTGCTTACTTCAATTATTAGGCAATTCATTAACTCTTTCAATTCCACCCCCCTTTGCACTCTCTTCGAGGATAATTTCCGACATAAAAAACTATCCTATGTCCTTCCCCGGGACTCAAACTATCTCTAAACAAAATTTCAACTAAATCGGTTCAGCGGCTTAAGCGTGAAGAGGTAACAGACAGACAGACAGACAGACAGACACACTTTCGCCTTTATAATATTAAATAATATAGTATAAATTAGTATAGAAGTATGGATATAGGTATCGTTAATAACTATTAGTTAACAACAATAATATTTGTTCTTTACTCTAATTAAGTAATTATAAATAGATGTCTAAAGAAACAAATTAGGATAAATACCTACCATTTACACTACGAATGACACGTCTTAATATAGTCTAAATCAAAATCCAGTATTGCGGTTACAGGAGTAATAACTGTAATAAGGCTGTCATGGCCGACGCGACTAATCCAGGCAATATTAGTTATGTTCTTTACCCTAGGGGTTGCAAGAGTTTTTCAAGTCATGAGCGGAGAGCGATTTATATTTATTTAAATAGTACGAGTAAGTAAATAAACAATTACGTACCTGTGCTATGTACTTTCAAACATACGTACAATTAAATAGTTACATAAGTCATCATCATCATCATCATCATCATCATCATCATCATCATCATCATCATCATCATCATCATCATCATCATCATCATCATCATCATCATCATATCAGCCAGAGGACGTCCACTGCTGGACATAGGCCTCCCCCAAAGAGTGCCACTTTCTGCTGCGATCACGCAGAGAGACTCCCAGCGTAGCACTCTCCATTGCCCTTTGGGTGACTTTGAGCCTTCTTAGTATGAGGCACACAGTAAGCGGCCACGTTTCAGTTCCATATGTCATCACTGGCAACACACAGTGGTCGAAGACTTTCGTCTTGAGACACTACTGCGGAATATTGGACAAAAAGATGTGCCGTAGCTTCCCAAACGCTGCCCAACCGAGTCGGATTCGTCGATTAACCTCTTTCTCAAAGTTGGACCTACCTAACTGGACAGTTACATAAGTACCAACTAATATTTTCATTTAGAGTTAGACGACTTAATATCGGTTTAACTTTACTTTGTTATATAGTTATAAATATTCCGGTTGGTTATCTTTAGAAACCACCAAAACATAATTTACCGTTCAATGAGAAGGCAGTCGTGATGCACCATAAAGTTTATCACAGTGTTCATGGAATCCACGAAGACTTCAGGGAACTCCTCAAATCTTAAAAGCCTTACAAACACTAAGCGATAATATGATTCGCCTAAGTAAATACGTCAGGTGGCGATCTAAGGGTTAGGTATTCTAGATTTAGCGATGATTACTTAAAAACCGGCCAAGTGCGAGTCGGACTCGCGTTCCAAGGGTTCCGTACATTAAGTCCGACTCACTCTTGACTGCACATTTCTAATAGGTTTTCCTGTCATCTATAGGTAAAGAAATATTTTGTGATTTTTTTTCAAAATGTTTGACCCAGTAGTTTCGGAGATAAAGAGAATGGTCATTTTTTGGCTATTTTCTTAAATAACTTCTAACCTACTCGTATAGGGGAAGCGGGGTATATAGGCACAAGGGGCAGTTTTGAATACCCACACTAATTCCTTAACTAAAAACTTATGTTGACCTTCTACAATGCTAAAACGTGGCTTTGTATGTGTGAGTGAGGTACCAGCTTCGGCACATCTCTCCTGCTTGTGGCTTGGTGCGTGAAAATGTTTTTCCGCGGTTGCATAGTAAATAAATTATGATTTTTTTATCGAGTTGTGGTGCGAAATTTTAGACTTTATCGGATGAATATTATAATGAGCGCTAAGTACGTTTATTCAGTAATAAAGTTAACTTATTATTTTAAAGTAATACTTAATAGTATATTAAAAAAAAATATTTTTAATTTATTTGACCATTGGTACTTTGGTACAATAAAGTTTGGGGCAGCTTTGAACATATCAAAGTGCCCCTCTAGTGTATCTAAGTGCCCCTGCCAGTTTTTATGTTAAGAAAAAAAATAAAAAAGGTGTACCAAGCTGCCCCGCTTCCCCCTATATTTTAAAATTATAAAAAAAAAATCTCAAAACGAGCTCTTTCATTTGACATACCTATAACACGATATAGTTTGAAAAACTTTATTTTTTCTCATTTACCCCCATGGCATTTGGCCCCCATGTTTAAAATTCATTTATTTACGTTACATGTCCGTCTATGGGTCACTAATTTACACATGTGTACCAAATTTCAACTTAATTGGTCCAGTAGTTTCCGAGAAAATAGGCTGTGACAGACGGACAGACAGAAGCACGAGTGATCCTATAAGGGTTCCGTTTTTTCTTTTTGAGGTATGGAACCCTAAAAATTGTGTTTCATAAACTTAACATTGGGGAATGAGTCTTTACTTTATCAATTTCCACGGAAAAAAAACTGTATTGTGTATGTTTTCATTAAAAGCTTTTATTTATAACTTGCCCTGTTAGTATGTTAGTGTGGGTCAAATCTTGGCAGCTAAATTTGACCCACTTCCCGATTTCCGATTGACCTGAAATTTGCACACATATGTAAATCGGATGACAATGCAATATTGTGATAACGTGGAGCTGATTTGATGATGGAGATAGGAGGTGGCCATGGGAACTCTGTGATAAAACAACGTAAACAAATTGTGTTTGGGTTTTTTAGAATTTTCTCGATAAGTATTAGTTTTCTGTGGAAAGAAAAGTACAGTCAGCGATAAAAGCTCCTACCAAAAAAAAATTTTTTTCCCAAAAACTTATTTTGTTTCTACTGACTTTCTTCGCGGCTCGTTTGCAACTTGTCCCACAAAGAAACACATTATTACAACTACACCTGACCACGCCTCGGGGGACTGAGCGCATAAAAATATGGAATGTATTTTATACTAGCATAATCGGATGTGGCGTGCGATGGAGCAAATCAAGGGAAGAAGAAAATTTGTTGATTAACTAAGCACAACACCGCAAAAATGTTTCTACAGTACATAAGGTGCTACTTTACCGCCCTAGGGCGTTATTAAGGATACCTAATACGTGCTACGTGCCTATGTCAATAATTTAAAGGGCCGTAATATGTGCTGTAAAACGTTGTACAATACACGTGCGAAAAGGTAATTCGCAACTCGTGTCGATTTAAAACACTCCTCTCGGTCGTGTTTTAATTTATCGCCACTCGTTGCGAATTTCCTACTTTTCGCACTTGTATCGTACTATAACAAGCTTTTTATACGTAATGTATGACTGTGTTTAGTATTATTATACGTATAACGTGTTTTTAATGTGTAATTTACGAGTATGTACTCTATGACATTTTTCAAACTATTTTTCAACAAGTTACTGATTGTGGTTTATTGTATGAGTACCTATATCGAAATTCATTTGTTTTATCGAGCTAGCCTAATGCATGGAACAGAAAATGAAGAAACGTCGCAAGCTCGTCGAGTTTTAACTTGATAAAATTATTTGTTGACTGCAAGCAAATGTATGAAAAGTTTCACCTCTGGGTTGGAAAGTCAGTCGCTTTCGTAAAAACTAGTGCCTACGTCAATTCTTGGGATTAGTTGACAAGCGAACCCCAGGCTCCCATGAGCCGTGGAAAAATTCCGGGATAACGCGAGGAAGAAGAGAAGGAAATGTATGAAAAAAGGAATAGTCGGCTTCACAAAATTATTCAATCTTTCATTTCTTGATTCAGCCTTTTACAACAAGCCTACAAATAAGGACGCAGACATGATTTGGCCTATCTTTCGTTATCAAACTGAAACCTCCTGAGGCTGGAATACAGGCCTTTCGAAACAGACTTATGTATAGTATGATAAAAGTTTAGATACGCCCTTTTTATTAAATAAGCATAGCAGCAGGCACCTGCGCCAACTAGTATTAAACTACTATTAAGGTCTACGACGTGCTCGGAACTTCGCTCACCTACAATAATAACCCTGCTACCCAACCCTTTATTGTACTAAGAAAACGATATACATTGCGCTCTTATCACTACTAAATTAATACGAATTTTAAGAGACGTAGCAATGTACAAGTCGTAAAGCGACAGCGTCGTTTGCTGCCATGATTACAAAATTGCGTTGTGCAGAGGCTAGGCGGAAACATAAAAATGTTGTTGTTTTCATAGTAAAATGAGTTTCATTCAAATCATAGTTTTGATTGCGTTGCCAGTTTATTGTCATTAGCTTATTATTTTTTTGCGGTCATGGCTATTTTTGCGGAAGACGCGTCTACATAAAATGTTACTTAGCCTAGTTTGACCGGTCATGGAGCTTTCTTGGAATTTATCGGGTCACACAGCTAAGCTAAGACAGCGTGAGAGAAATTATTTCACAACAGTTGACTTGCCATAAAGTTAGACAGGAATGGTCCACGTGTATGGACCTCTGGGACGACTACGAACATTTTACCTTGTTATCTGTAACTATAGGTGGGCTCAGAGTGTTGACAGATTTAAGTGGCAGCGGGGCATTTGATGATGGAATCCGGGTAATCAGGATTTCATACAAGAACTAGTTTTAACAAAACGAAACAAACTTTATTTTACACACGCAACGTCCCGTCCCCTCTGACGCGACGTTGTTTTCACCTCGAGTGCATTTCGACATATGTATTTACATTCCCCTACCTTATAATCGTATTTAAAATAAATTGCCGCCTAAGGGCTGTTTATCAGCGTTACCTTCGCTATGCGGAAATTTTATTGCGTTATATTGGGAGCCAAGTATGATGAAAATTCGGAAATCGAATTAAATTAACCAATAGATAATTGGAGAATAGGTAATTGAGTTTGGTTGTGAGATTTTAGACTACATTTTGGAGATGCATCCAGGCACTCCCTACTAACATCAATTCATTAGAAAAAGTCCGTTTAATTTTTTCTAGTATTCAACTACAATTTTGTCTTATGACAATCCGAAAACAAATCAAATTAAGGAAACTAAAAATATCCGACTGCGGTTAGGCTTCGCAAGCTTTTCTTTATAATTATATACTCGTACCTATCCTATGTTTTGTCACTCCCCTAAATGTAAGTCGAAAAAATAATTAAGTTAAAAGTAAGTAGGGATTAATAGAACACAAAGAGAAACCATTGCTCATTAGCGTATTGTTTCGTATAATTAGGGACAATTTTCACGTTAAAAAGCAAGTTTACTAAGTCAATCGTTATATGAATATCAAAACACTCTTCTTAACTTTTGGCAACCCTAATGAAAATTTAATACAGCGTGATTTTACCTACATGTTCCGCCAACCAGAGCGCAGGGTTGTCACATGTCCCCGCGGGATGAGAAACACGAATTAACTTAACTGGTCGTATTTTGATTTTACCTCTCCTCGTCTAGACATCCAGTTATTGCAGCGTATTTTTAGGGTTTTTGCAGCTAAACACAGTTTACTGCCATATGTTTTGGATTATGAGTTCCACGCTCTAATATTTGTTTTAATTGAATGTAGCTCGTGTGAATGTAATTCATATAGTATTTATTACAGTTGTTTTGTTGCCAACATCAAAATATTTTTTACAGTACATTTGGTCCTATTTTCCCGCACTAGTGCGTAAAATAGCACTGTTCGTGCGTATGTCAAAAGTTTAAAGGGCCATATGTACTGTAAAACGTACGATATACAGCGTTGCGAGGGTTTCAAAGCACGAGGGTTAAACAAATTTTTCACTACAGCAACCCGAAGCAAATATTAAATGTAAAATATCAAACAAAATCAAACCAATCAAATCCAAATGAATGTTATTAAATATTTATCATCCTAAATCATCATTTGAAAGTCAATTCTACCAGCAAACATAAGAAAATAACTCAAAATTTGCATTTGATTACTTTGCCTCACATGTGAATAAAATGCAACTTTGCTATCAGTTTTTGAAGTGCAAAGTAAGCCTTTCCGAGCTGGTGTGGTGAAAAGAGAATTTCCTCTTTTCCGCACTTGTATCGTAACTATTTTCGTTACTTATAAATAATTACGTTGTTTTCATGTGCTCAAAAAAAGATCGTATCATTTACTCTTTTGTAATAAAGCGAAAAATGTAATAGTAGTTTGTGTTACAAGGGATCAAAATGATATATTTCCGTCAAGGGCGTACATTGAGTCCTGAGCGTAATGAGGGATTCAAGTGTTAACGCCCAAGAAGAAATAATTTTGATACCGTGTGACACATACTGCTTTTCACATCAACTATGAGGAAAATAAAAAAATCTTAAGTGGTAACACACTATCGCACCGCACCGCGGAACAGATATCTCTTTCTCGCTCTCACTTATGGGTGCGACGCATCAAGGAAGGTCGCGGTGCATTGCGATAGTGTGTTACGTCCTTTAGTGTTGACACTACAGTGTTGCCACTTTTTAATTTCTACTCTTTTTTGCCAGGCTGTACATACGATGTTCATAGTTAATTATATTAATATTTTATACTGGCAATGAAATGTCGTTGAACAGAAAAGTGCCACTTTGATCCCTCCTAGCAGGGAAGAAAAATCCATTTTCTGATTAGGTGATGTGAAAACATAATTATTATACCTCAACTGGAAAGTTATATAAGTAATTGATTGTTATTGCATGTGACGGATTACCTTTGTGCTTGATTATGATACGAATAAAGTCTAGCGGTTTATACAAATCCTTTAATATTTCGGTGTCATTGAAGACGCATTATGACTGCCTAGAAAAGGCAAGCCATATTCATGTTTAGACAGTGGTGGTGATCTTAATTTTA
Source organism: Cydia splendana (assembly GCF_910591565.1). Taxonomy (NCBI): domain Eukaryota; kingdom Metazoa; phylum Arthropoda; class Insecta; order Lepidoptera; family Tortricidae; genus Cydia; species Cydia splendana. The sequence continues at coordinate 7,065,134 of NC_085976.1, forward strand.
GAGTTATTTTAAGGCGTAAATTTTGCGCGTATCAATTCACAAGGACCCGCGACACGTACCGATCAGCAAACTTGGAAAGACCTTGAATTTTCCACGTGTTACAAGATGAATACACGCCCGAATTCTCGGATTTCTCAAACTCCAATGAATACTTTAATTACAATTTAACCCCAGTCACGCAATTTGAATTTGAGAGGCAAATAAATGGAGGATATGGCATAGCGAGATTCATGTATCCAAATTAAATGTTTATATATGTGTATCTACCTATTTATAAGCGTTACGTTGCATTAATCTGTAATATGAAAAGAAAATCAAATTTCAAATGTATGTTACTATTATAACGGTGACATTCGGATAACAACTGCAGCAGAATTACTGTTGCAACGTCACTGCTGCAGCAATGACGCGAGTGTCACTATCAAATTCCTATATAAATTGCTTTGTCGTCGTTACCTCCCACATTACTTACGCAATTAAAATGTTCAATCTGTCATTCATTTTATCAAGGAAATTGACAGCGTAAACAGTAACTTTACAACACCTAATAAACCTTCCTCGAGAATCACTCTATCGATAAGTGAAAACTGCATGAATATCCGTTCAGTAGTTTTTGAGATTATCGTTAACATACAAACACACAAACAGACAAACGCGGCGGGGGATTTTTTTTAGCAAGTGAAGTGATATTTCTGCATTTCTCATTGACCAGAAGCACTTTATATTTGCTTAACTTTTTTCGCACGTAAGTAATATTTTTCTTAACTCTCCAAATAAGATTTTTATAAATTTCTTCCTATCGGGCTATTGTATATGTAGGTATGCTAGCTAGAGGAGTTAGAGGTCTATCGAGCCTGATTCCGTCTAGTAGGGCAGGATCCTCCTGGTGTCGCCTCAGGCTTCTTAAAATGTCCTGACTCGTTCTGTACTATTTAATATTTACTACTCTTCGGCGAATAAGAAACCGGATATCCCAACAAGTCCTAGGTATAACACTTTAAACTCTCGCGTTTTGTACACATATTTAATTACACAAACGGGTCTACCGCGACATAATTTCATTGTTTTTACCTTTAATTCCGACGTTTCAGCTGAGTTGAAATTATATCGCGGTAGACCCGTTTGTGTAATTAAATAAGTCCTAGGTATTTCTTCCTTTAGGTCGTATAGCGCACTTCTTGAAAAAACAATTGCTTGCACCAATCCCGGGGATCCCTTATCGCACCCAGGGCTCCTTAAAAATGCAACCGGAAAAGCGCTTAGATGAGAAGAGAAGACATTTAATAAGAGATTGCAAATGGCGTCGTTACAGCGCTAACTGCGTGTTTATGTGATAGCGCTAATCAAGACGAAGCGGGGCAATTTGTTTGTAGTTGAAGTCATAGACTGCAACTCCCAGACTCGGTATTGGGCTGCGTTTACAATTTACTGTCATCAGACTCATAAAATACTATGATATAAGACAGCAACTAGTCAGTAATTGTAGTTAGTTAGGTCAGGTGGGGTAAGAGAAACAGTTTGGTTTGCTCGGGGCAAGAGAAAACGTATGAGAAAAGTCTTTATAAATTATATGATGGATTGATTGATTCCGTGGAGGATGGGACGAGTGTTGGTGTGGGACGCGACCTGTGTGGACACACTGGCACCGTCTCACCTTCACGGTACTACTAAGAAAGCGAGTGCCGCTGCCGAAGCTGCCGAGACCCTCAAAAGGCGGAAATAAGGGGGTCTCGACGACAGTTACAAATTTGTTCCATTCAGTGTCGAGACCCTCGGTCCGTGGGGCCCGGGAGCTCAGAGTCTGTTTATAAATTTGTCCAAACCAAAAGGCTGGTTGAGGTCACTGGGGACAAAAGAGCTGGCAGCTTCCTCGCTCAACGAATAAGCGTTGCGATTCAGCGAGGAAATGCTGCCAGCATCCTTGGCACTATGCCCCAGGGGCCTTCTTTAGATATATATTTTTAGGTTGTTTTCTTTTTTTCTTTTTTAGATTTAGTTTTGGTTTTGTAGGTAGTTTTAATTTTAGATTACTTTTTATTGTAAGTTTGGTGTTGTGTAATTATAGGTACGTAAATATTTTTAAGTTATTTTTATGCACTCGTTTTATTTTTAGTGTTTTGGTTTTTAATGTAATAATATTTATGTATTTACAACTGTTTATTTTCCCTTAAAAATGTTACTCTTGCCCCATAGTTATTTCACCCCACCACATATATTAAAAAAAATAACTGAATTAAATTCACTGGTAAAACCTCTTCCTAACTCATTTCCATGACAAGTTTTATCAAATCATCTTCTAAACTTGCAAGTTCGTGTTACGTCACATTTATGGCGCCCAACGTGGGACTATGTGATTCCTAGCATAAGTGCCTTAGCGCCACTTGCACCATTCCACTAACCCGGTTAACCGGTTAACCTGGAGTTGCCATGGTTACCAGTACAATTTGTCACTGGGTTATTGGCTTAACTGCTTAACCCTGGGTTAGTGGAACAGTGCAAGTGTCCCTAAGGGTAATTTTAAAAAGGTTGGACAAATGAAGTCGAATGAATCATCCCAATTAATGTCGGAAGTATTTTTTTATTTTCATTTATATGCCAGTAAATCCCGTTTTTTAAGGTTTGATTCAATCAATATAAGTATTTGAATTTTATTATCCTTTTGAAGTGATTCCTTCTAAGGAATGTCAGTCCAAATTTAAAGATGGGTCGCTATCACTAAATTCAGCTGAATTAATTAATGTTAAAGTTCCATTTACAACTAAGCGGGGGTAGGACGAATTATCTCTGGTGCTCTTATAACTTATAAATTAGGTAATTTAATTGATATGTTTTCCTGGATTTTGTTGCTAAAAGCCTGTTTAATTTTAAATTATTGTACGTAATTGAAAAAGAACGACATTATTAGGCTAAATTTCTTTCATTACAACTGGATTATAATAATAATTGTTGTGTTTGACATTATAAGATTTATAATAAGTGAGCCTTTATAGGTAAATATATATTAGTATATTCAATTCTATAGAGGGTCTCGTTTATAACGGACCCTATCCTTACGATTTATTTCCTAACCCTTTCTTCACCTCAGACTTCCCGCATCGAACTCTTTTAGTTTTAAAAATGTTCACTCAATATCATTTAAAACTGAAAAAAGTAGTAGCAGACACGCAAAGTTTTGAATGCTTCGTATCATCTAGACTTAACCCTTTAGTCCGTAGCGGCAACATACTTGCCATCATACTTAAAACAAAAACGCATCTCCACTATAAGAATTACGGTTCGAAATCGAATGACTAGAAAGGAATGTCAAATGGTTAAAGGGCTAACAGAGTGTTATCAGGCATTAATCTAAGTCCCTCAAAAACTTCCACGAGCCTTATGTCACTCCTGTCAGGTATGCACACCCCATAGATAGACGATTGTTTCGCTGAAAATATTAATTCGAATAGTCGCAAATATGCGCGGACAGCAACCAAACGTAACCAATCAACCATCCAATTTCCCCACCCTTCAAAGTGTCATCACGCACCAATCTCTGTCCCTAGCTCAGGCAGGTCAGGCCTTACATCACGCCGGCAATTTAGCCGTCCCGGCCGCTACAAGCCGGAATAAATTCAACAAAGTGTCAAACAAGCAGGAACTTTCGCACCTGCCCGGCGGCCGGCCGGCCGACGTCCCAACCTATGGGATAAGGGCGTTTCTAATAGTTATAAATGTTAATATACATATCTTGGAAATCTTTCCAACGGATTTTTACACTTAAAAAATAAAAACTTAAAACTTAAAAGTAACAAAAAAGTCCCACAGATCTGTTTCCTGTGGAAGGGTGCCAAAAATACTGGCTACATTCCCGGACTTACAATTATGGGCATCCTGGCACCAAGGTCCCATTTGCACATTGGAATAGTTACCACGAAAGAAGCCTGTCCACACGACTTGATGGAAACACGCGTAAAAGCTAATGGTCTTCAACTAAGAGAAATAGGTACTTAACAATGGAGTACCTAGCTTACGAAGATTCCGCCTTTTTTCTTTCCAAGCCAATACTCGTCTTCCTTTTTCAGAAACAATACAAATAATTATCTGTCACGAATAAACTTGTTCACTGAAAACGACGATTTTCCGCTTCCTCCCGACCCTTGTCCCCGACTTCTGTTCAAAAACGCCTTTACTCCAGCAAAAAGTTGTGTCGCAAGACCGCCCCTCTCATCTGACTACTTTTTAATGCTCAAATTACATTTTAAAAATACTCTAAACACAAAGTTATAATATAATTTCCACAGAAGCTGCTCGGAATTTAAATGTCGAGACAATACCTTGTTTGAATTGTGAAAGTTTTCTTAGGAAATCATTAATTTTCATTTTACAAAGCAGGCGTCTACCATTATTGTAGTTTTTAAGGCAAATGGATTGTGAACAGACAGAGCAATCAATATAATCCATGATGCATTTTAGTAGTGTGATAGATTAGATTAGTATACAAACTTAACTTTTTAGTTATACCACTTCGTTTACACTTATGTAAACAGGTGTTAAAATTAAGTTAATATCATAATTATAATGAAAACATTAACATATGCCACATTATCGACAACCGACATTTTACATGGATGTGTAATAAATGGTAGCTATATCGAAAAGACTAATTTCATTCGCTCATTAAAGGGCCGATACAGACGAACTGCAACCCGACTGCAATTTGTATGGGAACTGCAGACGGACTGCACGCCAACTACAACGTCGGCGTGCAGTTCCCATACTAGTTGCAGTCCGTGTGTACCGGCCCAAAGGATTATGAAATAAAGGCATTTTTAATGATCTGAATTAATCTTAATTAACATTCATAAAATACTCGTAAAGGGTCAAACAGAAAACTGTGTTCGCGTCTTTCGCCCACAGGAGAGAAAAATGTACAGTTCGCGCGAACACGCTAGTTTTCGCTCTCCTGTGGGCAATAGTTAACAGCTTGTGGGCATGTAAGTAATGATTTTATCATAGTTCTCTAAATAAAAGGAGGATCTTTTCACGTGGATAAGGGTTAAATAAGAAAATTAACCTTTATAGCCCTTAACTCTTGTGTATATCTACAGGAAAGACGCGAACACAGTTTTCTGTTTGACCCTAAAAACAGATAGAATTAAAATTAATGATACTTAGAGTGTTAGATATGCTAAACACAGTTCAGTTTTCATTATTCTTGACCATTATTCACAAAAAATATGTTGATAACATTTTATACAGCGTAAGAAAGAATGTTATGAAACATCATTTATAACAGTTAGCCAATAAAGTAGGTCATTAAGTTAGCAAAATTCACCAAAATAACATTAGCATATTCAAATAAGGACAATAATTAAGCTCATTAATTACGCAAATAAAAATGCATAACTGAGTCACGCAAATTCTGAAGATCATTAGGAATAACTCCGCGTCCGTGGTAATTTCGAATTCATCAAGACAAGAAAACAACGAACGAAGAAAAGAAAGAACACGGAGTTTGAAACGAAATTCACACAACATAATAAAAGCCAATAAAAGAAATGTTCAGAGTTCGCGCCCGTATTCTGGCCGGACAATTCATGGTTCCGTAGAAAATTTTAAAGAACCAACTGACATACAACTGACGTAACATTATATATCATGTACCTAAATCTCTACTTAATATTATAAATGCGAAATTAACTCTGTCTGTCTGTCAGTCCGTTACATTTTCACGCTTGCATTTTTACCGATATAAATGAAGTTTGGTATGGAGATAGACTCAGCCCGAGGAAGGACAAAGGATAGTTTTTATCAATAATTATCCCACTCAGACGAAGTTGTGGCCAGAAGTTAGTCATATTATATGTGGAAAGTGTAGTGTAGTGTGTGTGTGACATATGGCGCTGTTGTTCGTTGTGTCGACGTCAAAAATATGTTTACACTTTTGCACCTTACTCCTTTGTAATAAGGCAAAAAGTGTAAACATATCTTTGACGTCGACTATACCAAACTGTAATATTATTCTCAGGAGTCTTTAACTGTCGTACCAAAAGAAAAGAGTCTGCTCATTCCATTTATAAATACAAATAAACATTAAACAGCCAACTCAAAAATTAAGAGCATAATTTTGGCAATACACGGGAAACCTTGTCAAACACAAACTACCTACTATCGTAAAATTACGAGACTTTTTATACAATTTAGTTTTATGCTATAAAACTTTTACTTTCTATCACAGAAGCTACGACCATAAATGCGAAATAAATTTCTGACCACTTTTATATCAGGCAAGAACTGCGACCAGCAGACGTACCTAGATTAGATGGATGACTTTATCCACGAGATAAAATAATCGTCACTTTAACACCGCGCGCTTAAAAGTGACGGACACTGTATTTATCACGCTGTCATGTAAACAACAACGACCATCATATCCGAGCAGTGCTACAAACAGAACCCTGTCTGATTAACGCCACTCGCAATGCTCCGTTATTTGCCCAGCCGTGTCGTCCGCGCAATTTCTTTTTAAATAGGGGTCCGATACTCGCACATACAGTTCAAAATTCACTTTGATAGTAGTGGGAATCCAGAACTGGGTCACATTGATTAATATCACTGTGAAAGTCGTACTGTGAATTTTTATTACAGTATAGTTTTATAACTGAAATGAAACAATATTTCTTATTTGTACCTATTGATTGTATGTCTGTTTACCCCGTTACGTGTATGAAAGTCATTATTGGAATCCTGTAATAGGTATTATTCTACTGGAATTGTCGTATAAAATGATAATTATCTAAGACATCGACAATATCGACATTGATTTGGTCTTTCATATAGCAATGCCGTGCAGTATTGCATATCAAGGGGTGCATTACATTTGTTATAATTACTTTTCATATATTATAGTTTGATATATCGTTATTTTGAATAACGTAATAAATGGCATACTACCGTAATACCTAATTAACTGTATACATAATGTTATTATTGGTATAATGGTCATAAGGTATATTTACACTTCGCCTAATATACATTGCCATAATTATTACATACTCTAAACCATATTATTTGTTATAACAAGTGACATCACATAATTATTTATATGGCATAATAGTTGCATGACATAAATGGGTTAGGTTAGGTTGGAACTACCTAACAAAAACGAAAGCGAAAAACGAATAACTACCTAACAAAAGGAGGGTTAGGTTAGGTTAGAACTTTGCCCCTCCGTGGAATAAAATACTCTACGAAAAAAAGTGGTTTAGGTTAGGTTTGAACTGCGGCCCCCGCAGAACGAAAACCGTGAAAAAATTGGTTAGGTTAGGTTAGAACTGCGACCTCCCTAGAATAAAATAGCTAGCAAAAGCAGTAGGTCTGCGCACTAGTAGTAAAAAGTATGTAAAACTTTACGTTATCAGTAAATGAAATATGACAAAAAATTTTATACAATATATGTATTTATACCTGATAAATTTGTATGAAGTATTACGTTATACAAAAATATAATATAACAAATGTAGTTATAAAATATGTCTGTATACTATTTGAAAATTATATTACATTAGGCATTATATCAAAGACAGTTTAGATGAAATCACAATATAACAAAGACAACGTATAATAAAAATTACATTATAACATACAATAATATATCAAATGGCGTTATAACAAATGTATAATAGTTTTTTTATAATTATATTAAGCATTACACACCCCATATCAAGATGACTGCCGACTGCATTGTTAAACTATGTAAAATATATTATCAATATTCTTGGTAGCATGGCAGCGAACTCGCTATTGCTGCTGTTGTGTAGCAGTAATAGCGACTGCGCTGCAATGTCGCAATTGGAATGGAGCATTAAAGGCTACATTCTGGTCGTGAAAGCATTGCTGTAATTGGCTATGTGCGAAGTACATGGTGGGGGTAAGGTAAAGCGATCGCAGCGCATGAGGTGGTGAAAATTGAAACTAACATAGGATAGCGTCTTTATCATTTCATTCAAGTTATATGGCTCGAAATGGAACTTTAATTTACGATTCCTCCTGAGATATTCATTTAAATTGTATGGTGTAAGGGACCATTGTAATTTGTATGAAATGCTTAATATAACTAACGTATTTAATTTGATAATTATTAATACTGTATCCGTGTAAATAGCTTTGCAAAAACCACATTCTATGAAATCTTATTGTAGAAGATAAGAATGGGTATAGTAAGATATCCTTAAAAGATAGACATACACCGTCGCGGCCTTTTTTGTAGACCGATAAAAGAGAGACAATCCCACCATGGGTCTCTATTGTTTTCCAAATAGTTTTAAGTCATAATGTATTGTTTGTCCAAATTTTCGTTAGTCATAATTGGTTTTTCTCAGAAACGCGTAACTTTTCAGGATTGCCATAAAACAAACCTAACCTAACCTTACCTATCTATAGAATAACCTTACGAAAATCCTGAAAAGTTAACGGTTCCAGTTTTATGACTAACGATAATATGACAAACAATACATTATGACTTAAAACTTTATGGCACCCACCTCCCACCATACGAGTACATTGTGTTGTTATAACTCCAACGGATTAAGCAGCGTTTTCGATTAAAGCTCCTAGGCAGCGTGATTTTTTCTGTCAACATCGTCATATTTCTACCAACTAGTGATGTGCCGTTCCCGGGAAAATTCCCTTGGTGGGAAATTTCCCGGAAACGTTCCCGGGAAATTTCCCATATGAAGGGAAAGTAGGGGAATTTTGAAATGGCGCATAGATATACTATTTTATTATCAGAAATTCACTCAACACATAGCATCTTAAACTTTTTTAAAAACATTATAAGCTGTATCTCATCCGCCTACGAAAATTCCCTATACCTACTCCCGGGAAATTTCCCATTCTTCCCGGGAAATTTCCCATTCTTCCTTGGAAATTTCCCATAGTTGCTGGGAATGATTTCTCGGCCAAAATATTTTTTTTTTTACAATAATACGCCATTATTCATCAAAATCAATACAATTCATCACAGTTTAATCAGGGTCAAAATAAGTTAGGTACTAATAAGAATAGTGGAGTTCCGTAAGCTTTTTACCAAGAAATTCTTCTACATACGAGTGTTAAGGACGGGTTCTTGTGAATGTTTTTGCATTACATTATCAAAATATCTAATAAAAAAAATTATGTAGCCATAATTTTTTGGATATAAAAAAAAATATATAAGTATCTATTTGTATGGAGAAAATTTAGAAATGATCTGACTTCGCATTCAGGTACATCGGGGGCTTAAAGTGATGCCATATATTTTTTTGAAACATCCAAAGTGTAGAATGTTGTAAGCAAATCCACTTTCCAAGTTTTTTTTTGGGAAGCCACTTTGTATTTTACGGTTTTTGGCTACTTTATTTTACTAAACGCAGTTACTTGTCGTTATAGCTAGCTTTAATTAAAATTCTAATACACTTAATCTGTTTCAATATTCCCCTGTTTGGGGAATTTTCCCGGGAATACCGGGAAATTTCCCATATGGGAAAATTCCTTGTTCCCGGGAAATTCCCACGGCACATCACTACAACCAACGAATCCCTCTATTGATAGATGAAAATCGTGTGAAAATCCGTTCAGTAGTTTTGGAGTTTGGAGTAGTTTTCTAAGATGTAAGGAATTGACGTTTTCCCCTAGATTTGCGGACGCTAGGTTGCGTGACAGTCGTGCACGTAGCGAATAGCTTAAACAGGAGCGCGGCTATGTCATTGTCAATCTACTTGATAACTGATAAGATAATTGACGAAGTTTTTTAATTTTAGTTTTAGTTATTTTAATTGTAGTTAGTTTTAGTTTTATATTCTTGTTTGTCTTTTAATAATTATTATTAATAAATGTAATAATTGACGAAGTTAGTTTAGTATTAGAAAATAGATCTAAACTGCGTTTCTACTCAATTTCATGAGTATTTAAACAAAAATAGTCAAAACACCTTTTAACATACATATAGAGGTAAAGTGCATGCGTAGCTGTATTTAAGACCTATATTCACTCAGTCTATCTAGCATTACGCACTGACATTCCGAGTAGGTAGCGTTTGCTGCCAGTAGAAAGAAGGCAGTCCATCTAGCATTACGCACTGACATTCCGAGTAGGTAGCGTTTGCTGCCAGTAGAAAGAAGGCAGTCCATCTAGCATTACGCACTGACATTCCGAGCCGGTAGCGTTTGCTGCCAGTAGAAAGAAGGGTGGTGCCTGTAATGTTACCTATTTACTTTCACTACTAAGTTTGGCAAAATGCGCATCTGTACATAATAAATAATAATAAGATCTATACGCAAAAGGTTCTTAGACCCACAATTACCTTGGGACTCGATAGCATTACCGGTTTTTGCCGATAACCAGACGTGAGCGGCCTACGGAGGAAACATTTGAACAACTAATGCATTATGTATACCACGTTTAATAATAATATGATACTTGGCTGCCGGTAGATGTCTATTGTTTGCCGTAAGTATACTTTTTTGTAAAAGATTTATTGGTATCATCTTAAACCTCAGCTATCATTTATCTACTTAGTCGACTTCGACATACAAAACATGTTACTTTATTTTAAACAATATAAGATGGACTAGCCTGTTATTCTTTTTTTTTGTTTAGCTATCCCTAAAACATAGTATATATACCTTCGGTTAAATTTGATAATAGTTACTACTGCTACCGAACAATTGGTAGAAAAGTTAATAAGCGTAACCGTTATATTTAGAGCTAACCAACCACTTCATCACATCGCCCTTAAACTCTGACCTCTGATTGCAAGTAATGGGCATTGTAATAGATGTCTGATTATACTAGAGGCTAGTTCACACACCAGTACAAAACATTTTGTGGATTCGCTGATTGGCTATTGTGTTTGCCATAGGCCCGTATGTTGTGGATATTGCAGCCAAATCGCAAATTACGTCGATTGTACGGTCACAATACAGATTTAGGCAACAATTTGCTCTGTTCGCGTGTAATTGCATGGCAAATGGTGTTTTAGTTGGACACTCATTTGGTATTGTACCGATACTGAAATTGACAGTACCTATAACTCTATCTAACCTCTATCTGCCTATAATGCTGCCTGCCCGAATCAGTTTCACTAAAGTAAGTTTCACAAAGTAAGTTTTTGGGTGCGCTGAAAACCAGCGCCGTGTCTAAAGGTGACAGTCCATTTCCAATGACAGCAGCACTACCATTCATTTTACTACGGAAATTGACAATAACACCGACGCGTCCGAAATGGAATGTTACCCGTACAGACACTGCTTATGCTGAGCGACATTCTATTTAGTGTACGCGTCATTATTTAATTAGTGTTTTTACGCCAAATAAATATTATTTATTTCGTTTGCAGAAAACGATACGAAACGTTATCATTACCAAACATTATTTACGTTTATCTTAGCGTTTTGTTTCTTTTTCTGCTAGACTAGGCCACTGTACATACTACATATATATCTCTCTCGCTGTTGTAGATTTGAGTGATAGTTGCCTCTCTATCACATGAATCGCCCTCTTCAAAGCTGCAGCAGCAACGTTGCAACAGTCATTCCGCTGCAGTTGTCATCCAAATGTTACTTGAAGTTGTTCAAACTGAAACAAAAAGAAAATTGGTACCTTTGTTAAATAAATATAAAAGCGATAAATTGCAGATCACTATTATAATAGAAATTTTAAACACCTTCCGCCAATACCTACATGCCATCCCTTCGATTAGACAAAATGGGTGATTCGCAATAATGTCGCATAATACGGCAAGGCGACAAAAAGCAGTGTAAATCAGACCTGGCTCTATTTTCCTATTAGTGTAACGAGACCAGGCGACTATTAAAAGTCAGGCAAACCAGTTTAACACTGCCCCGTGCTACGTGTAGTTCTTACAGATATCTAGGTCACGTGTTTCTGGTTTATCAGAATCGGATGCTCGCCTGTGCTTAGTAGTTGCCAGAAATATAGGGTCTGCGGACCCAAGGCGCTCCGGTAATTTATTTTTTGTCCACGCTGAAGGAGTAACGAAACGATATCGCACCGCTGGGAAACGTCCGGAAAATGTTACGGGAAATTTATTGACGCTTGCAGACGATGAAGATTTTATTGCGTTCCTTTGCTCGGTGAGGTGCTGGGTGCCTTTTTGTAGATAACCAGCTAGCCAGGTCAGGTACCTATTTTAAGAGAAACAGTTTACTTGTAATGCGTATAATATATGTGTTATTCCTGACACACACAATAACTCTGTAGCAATAAGAAAGCAAAAGGTTATTTTTTGTACACTCTGTTAAGTTGAAACAGAGGTATCTCATCTTAAATTCTACATTGCCTTGCCTATCGACCGCTCCATCCATACATTTGTACGTTGCCGATACCACGTCTCGTGAGGCACCTATTGTAACTAAAAATTAAGTAAGTAGGTACCTAAGATAAAAACCATTTAAAACGTGTAACCTACGTACCTACATATTTCACGAAAGCGCCTCCAAAAGCGGCCTGAGGTAGGTCGATGAAACGTGATTCAGAACGAAATGAACTTTTCTACCTACCTATCTATAAGTAGTCTATAAGTATTTACCTTTAATACTTAATTATCGCTGTCCACTGTTTCCTACATCCAGCAAACGTTTTATGACTCAAACTAAAAAAGTCCTAACCACATATAAGCCTGTGCTTACTTATTCCGTTATGTCAGTGTACTGTTAACGTTCGATTCGCGATGATTAATGTCCCGTACCTGCATGCAGCGTGATTTATTTATGGCCCTTTCGAAGGTGTTATTCCCAAAGTACCTATACTATACTGTATAAGCAACTGCCTGAGACCGACTGGTATAAATGAGATACCGATTAAGGTACATATCATCATAAAATAGATAAGTAATTTAAACTATTTTGTACAGCAGTAGCGTAGGAACTGAGCGCGCTCGGCTAATCGCTATGAATATGATAAAAATGGCACTAAAATAAGCGTTAAACGATACATAAGCGCAGACCAAAGATGAATATTGAATATAGGCCGATTTTTGGTCTAGCAGTAAACGTCTTTCAGATGTTATTTATGATGATCCAGATGATGAGTTTTTTAGTAAACAAAAACCGAGTAACTCTAAAATATTCAGAAAAGTGCCTACAGTTTACACCTTTCCAAATTAAATCGTACAAGTTTGCTGAACTACATATGTTCCAAGTTGATACTTTTAAGGGTTCCGTACCTCAAAAGGAAAAAACGGAACCCTTATAGGATCACTCGTGCGTCTGTCTGTCTGTCCGTCTGTCACAGGCTATTTTCTCGGAAACTACTGGACCAATTAATTTTAAATTTGGTACACATATGTAAATTAGTGACTCAAATATGGACATATTTTTTTTATAATTTTAAAATACATAGTTTCGAAGTTATTTAAGAAAATACCCAAAAAATGACCATTCCCCCCCCCACCCCTTTATCTCGGAAACTACTGGGTCTAAAAATTTGAAAAAAATACACACAATAGTTTTTTACCTATAGACGACAGGAAAACCTATTACAAATGTGCAGTCAAGCGTGAGTCGGACTTATGTACGGAACCCTAGAAACGCGAGTCCGACTCGCACTTGGCCGGTTTTTTACTACGTAAATGGATAAGGGGCACAGAGACAATTCACAGACTGTTTGTTGAATAAATAAAAAGAATCGGGGCTTGGTTCCGGCTTGCTCGATAATGAGAATTAATTGCATTGCTAATTTATTTATCGTCTACCGGACTATTGCGGAGGAATCCGGTTAACATTCTATTACGTTTTAGTTACGTTACCTTAAGGAACTGCCTTAAAATATGTTACTCGCTTGCGGTCGGTTTTGGCCGTGTTTAGGCTAATTAATTGAATAATTATCATGAGATGCATTATGGTCATAACTGTTTTAAATACGTTTTAAACTGTTTTGTGTAATTGTGCTTTTTAGTTGAAAATGATTCAAGCTGCGTATTGTTCACGTCAAGAAATGTGGTTTGTTAAAAACGTATCATTATACCTTTTACAGAGGGTAGGTCATGCCGTCATATGCCGGCTGTATATAAATACTCGTTGAGAGACCCCGAGACAGGGCGAGAAGCGTCGTGCTCTTCCTCGATTGGCGCGTCTTGAACATTGATGCGCAAGAACACGCTATGACAAAACAGTACCTATGAAAAATGTTTACTAAAATGCAAAAAATACCCGCATAGCGTTACCTACGGCGTAGGCGTTACTGTGTGATCCTGGAACGGTATTCAAGCTTTTATGTCGGTAGTCCTTGTTTTTACATTGCAATTGATTTGACATTTCTCTCTTTGCAAGTATGCTAAATTTCAAGTCAATCAGGATCAGATTTTCAAAGTATGAATGAGGCTTCTGTTTACATTTAGTATTTGTGCTATAAAAATCTCGAAGTAAAATTTAAGGCTTTCACTGTCTATCAGAATAAGGTATTTAAGAAAACTTTATAAATATTAAACTAAATAAACGTCGGTTATGTAAAATTTGCATAACGATCATGTAACTGATGTCATAGAACTTCTATAAAACCAGGAAAAGATTATAGGTACTTACGCGATTAAGTCCGGTTTTGTAAAAAAAAAATAATCGGGAAGAAATGGATGTAATTCAGTACAATTACGCTAATTGAATTTTACTTTTCTTTAAGTATACCTTACATTCCCATGAAAATGCTGGTTCACTTTTTTCATTTAAAAGCAAATTAAAACTTCATCTTCTCACTAACCAAAATTCCCACTCCTAGTCACCTGTGTCTATTATTTAAAAAAGTTAGTTTATGTTGCGTAGGTAATTAAACTTTCCATTCATCGCTTGTTCACATGTTTTTAGAATAATTGTGTTTTATGCTGGACATTAATTTTAAGACTACTTGCTCCGCGTTGTGTTTTATATTGTTCTTAATATTATTATTTCTAAATTTAAGGATTAAGTTTTAAGTTTAAGGAACCACTGAAAATCAGCGTCGTTGCACTATGTGCTCCGACACATGCTGAGTGGTATCCTCTTTGAGACAACAAGTTACAAAACCATGTCTTATAGGTATTTAATATCTGATAATCTTAAGATTGTTGTGTCAAATAAATTCTTTTCATTTCATTTCATATAATAAGTATACAACATTTTTTAGGGCTAAGGAAACCTATATTTTTCCTAGTCATAATCAAATTTAAAAAAATCTAAAATTGTACCGGTCGGTGCTGGGATGGAGTCTCTATTGTTTCCCAAATAGTTTTACGTCATAATGTATTGTTTTTCCGAATTTACGTTAGTCATAATTGGTTTTTCTCAGAAACGCGTAACTCTTCAGGATTGCCATAAAACAAACTTAACCTAACCTAACCTATCTACAGAATAACCTTACGAAAATCCTGAAAAGTTAACGGTTTCAGTTTTATGACTAACGATAATATGACAAACAATACATTATGACTTAAAACATTATGGGAAACAAAGGGACCCCCCTGGGATGACATACTAGACTGTACCGAGCTAATTTCCATAGAAATATTCCACAAAAAGAAACTTTATTGACCTTGATAATAAGTGGAAACTGGACGCTGATGTTTCTCCTAGCAAGAGTCGGAGCAAACAGACGTGATAGATGATGACGGATGCGATGGCCGGCACATCTTATTTAGCGAATACTTTACCATTTCATATTATATAAGAGCCAATTGTATACCTACGGCAATTTATTGTAGTGATATAGCGATTCAGTTACTATAACAATGAATGAATAAATGAATGAATATTTTTATTATTTTTTTTATTTTTATAACAATGCCTAAGTATCCATTGCTGTCTGATACACTTTTGTTTCGACATCGATTCGAAAAAGACTGTACGACGTGGACGATTGCCATTAAGACGTTCAATCCGTCACTCATTGTTCTCGTGTCATCGCCGTAGGTTGCATGCAACCTGGTTGCTACATGCAGGCTTACTGTAACAACGCATTTGACCAAATTGATGCGATTGGGTTCTATTATAAAAATATTTATTAATCTTAGTCTTCTATTAAGGCAAAAATTTACTTGAGGCAAATATAGCACGTTTCTACGGAAAACTTATAAACCGATGATATATTATTTGACATCAGATTAGAAGCTTAGAAGAATCCGTCTGGACTTAGCAGTGACACAGTTTACATTAAGTAACAGTAGTACTTTAAACATTATAGACTCACAAGAATTTGACTTTAACAAGTTAAAAAGAAACATTACCTATTGAATGATCTTTGGGAACCAATTTATTCATAAATATAGAAACCTACATCGATTATTGTGTTTGCTCATTCTTCTCCTATGAACGCTGTGGTAACCCGTAAACACGCAGGCTTATCGACGAGCAGCCCTTTTAGCGTCTTGTGGGAAAGGTTACGGAACGGTTTCACGTGTCCTTCGCCGAACCCCTAACCAGTGTGTGTCGAATCCCAAGATAGCGAGGGTATCCCTTTTGTTCTTTTTAAGAACGTACGATTTCAAACGTTTGGTATTAAAGGTCTTTTAGAATTTATTAACCGACTTCCAAATCTCAAAGAAGGAGGATATCAATAAAATATATCAATTCGGTTGTATGTTTTTTTTATATTAAATATTATGTAGATAATGTTAAGTTAAATGGACAGCCAATTAATTTTATCGAGCTAAATAATAATATCATTAAAGAGTTGCTAAGTCAGTAATCATTATTAAAAGTAATTACACAATTTCTAGCAGAATCAGGAATCTTCTTAGCTTAACAAACATTACTTTCTTGTTGCCTAGACCTGTATTAAAGCAACCACACCAACACAAACAATAAATACATACACGCACACACACACACACACACACACGTGTTGGAATAAGTCGTGCGTGAAGAATTAAAGCAACTTTGCATGTGAGGTTTGCGTTCTCCTATTATAAGTAAAAAAAAATATACAATAACTCTGTTTAATTAAAGTATCGTCTTCATGCGTACTGCTGTGAAGTACCTACGTTTATTATTGGTTTCAAAATTTACTAGCAAAAATCTCGTGGAAATTAAATGAAACGAAAAACAATGATTTACTTTAAACATAGATACTTTAAAAAAGCTTCTTCCGAGCAGAGCATAAATGAAGCTTACTCCGGGTGGGTATTGGTCTTAGTTGCTGGATCCTGGCTGTTTGTTGTGCGATCCGTTGCGGCTCCTGCAATATGCAACGCAATGTATTCAAAGCCGAATCAGCCGCCGCGAGACACGTGCATTAGAATGGCAGCTTCTAGGGCTGCTAGGCGTAGATTTTTTTTTTTTAAATAATCCTTTTTACTCAGTTTATTATTAGAGGAGTAACGGTGTTCTCGACACCAAATCGGTTGAAGTCAGTCGTAAAAACACTACCATCATAAAGGTGACAGTCCATTTCCAACGACAGCAGCAGCACTTCCATTCATTTTATTATGGAAATTGACAATAACACCGACGCGATTGTACTAAGTGCAGCTGCGGTCAGAAATTGAATGTTACCCTAAGCGCAATAGAAACGTTAATATTCGTTTCGACATTAGCCGGTAATATTTATGCAGTTTAAAGTATGAAAATTTAAATAATTATGGTTCAAGCATTGGTAGGCTAGCGAATTAATCTCCTACTAAGGCATGCACACCTCCTAAGATTGTGCAAACTCGGATTACACGCATTAAGGACCAAATGAAAATATTAAAACGATTTCCAGCTTGCTGGGAATTAATTCCTCAAGACACAATTTTTACACCTCCTAAGATTGTGCAAACTCGGATTACACGCATTAAGGACCAAATGAAAATATTAAAACGATTTCCAGCTTGCTGGGAATTAATTCCTCAAGACACTATTTTTTATCTTATTTTATTATTTAGCTTATTTGATTTCCTTTGAATTTTCAATGCCATTCATGTTTCAAGAGAGGAATTAAATTAAATCTGCACACGGAAATTGCATAAACAGGCAGTGGTAACTTTGCTTACCAAGTTTGCAGGCCCCATTGCAACTTGCTCATTGTCTCATAAGTGCTTGGAGTAACTTAATAAAGTGACAACGATCTTGGTTCGGACTTGTAGTTTGAGAATAAGTACTTTAATAACTATACAGTAGGTATGCCATTTTTAGATTTATTTTACTCAAACCAGTAGAATATGTCATATTCTGGAATACAGTTTTTACTTTTTCGTGGGAAAACTGATTTTCGATCATCGACAAAGGTAAGATCGCAATCGCAAATCTACCGTCCTGGTTACTGGTGCATCAAGTCAATGATTTTTGCATCACAAAAAACGTATTTAGCTTCGATAAATCTTAATTGAGCAATGAGTCTTTTACTGCCAAGTTTGGCAAATGAAAGTCAAGAAAAAGAAGCATCTTTTAGTAGGTATGAGGTACCATCAGTCGTAAAAGTGCATAGAGAATTCATCAATGAATTCCATGCAATTCCGCAGCTCACTGTACTTGAGGTAGCCCTGACACCCAAAAGCAGATTTGTGCCGAGCAGCATGATTAGGCAAATGTATCGCGCAACGATCTCTGCTTACACAAAACACTCTTATCCGAAATGAAGATTAACTTTTTCTACTGCAATATTCGCGCATATACTTGATTTAAGTGCAATCTAAGTCCTTTTACATCTTACTAAGCATACCTATTTTGAATATTATTTAGGTACACTTGCTGCAAGCACCGTTTGATTCAATAACATTTCCTGCATGCTGATGAAAGCCAGGGAATACACATTAAAATGGATATTTTCTGCATTTACGCAGACGGTAGTGCTATTTTGCAATTCCGGACAAATGTCCAACAAGGGACACGAAGACTAAAGAATTCGTGATACATTTCGATCAGTGGGTAAGACATAGGGTGCTATCCTAGTAGATACTTCAAGTATAGGGAATATGAAACGGGATAGATATCCAAAAAGGCCTTATTACCTGCTACAAGAGGATGGTTTTGATAAACAAAGCCATTTGGTGATTTATGTACTTGCATTATAGATCTCCATTCCTACATCTATTATTCTTATGATTTTAATGAAGTGAAAACGTATTTCTTTCAGTTTCTAATAATCGTAAAAAAATTCAAGGCTCAGTTAATTAATGTTCCACAAGACTCTTTCCAGTAAGTGGAATCATATTAGTTGGTAGTGCAAGGATAAATCTTCTCGAACGGCCGATGAGAGAACAATATAACGGGCCGGGTCATAAATAAAAAGCACGTGCGGCGCTTTATAGTGCAAAAAGCAACAGCAGGTCTAAAACTGCAGCATAGCAATACCAATTACTCTAAATCTGCTATAAAATGTTTCTTCTACATTGTGTGAAGCCTTAAGGGCAACTTTGTCCATAGAATTTCCAAACTAATTGTCAGTTGCCCGTAGAACCGATGGCCATTGGGGCGGAAAGGTTCTCGAGTGGCGAACACGTACCGGAAGGCGCAGCGTGGGTAGACCCCTCACAAAGTGGTCTGACGACAGGTCGTCACTTACCAGGGTAAAGGTCGCGGGAGTCCGCTGGATGCGGGTTGCGCAAGACCGGTCATTGTGGCACTCTTTGGGGGAGGCCTATGTCCAGCAGTGGACGTCCTCTGGCTGATATGATGATGATGATGATAATGATGATAAATTGTCAGTACCAACCTAAAACGTGTTCTTAATGGGGAATGGAGGTGAAAGGTCGCTAAAAAACTAGCGTTGTGAAACGTCATTTGTTACGCTGACGGTTTGACGTAGGCACTAGTTTTTACGAAAGCGACTGCCATCTGACCTTCCAACCCAGAGGGTAAAATAGGCCTACTACTAAGAATAAAGGTCTTTTATGTCTTCTTTCTCGTATGTATGTTTTTTTTTAAACTGCGTCAATCACTTGTTGTCGCGCCTTAAATTTGAACAGGACTATAGAAAAAATATGATTAAGATTATGGAAAGTCCCTATAGTTCGTAGTATTATTTGGTTTTGTAGCATGCTGCTGGCAGATCCGCTGTGTGAACCTAAACAGGAACCTTAAAGGACAATAAATAAATCCGCAGCGCGCAGCCGTCGCGGTGAAACAATCGACGGGATATAGCGTATCAACGAGCACAAGATTATTTTCTTCTTAGCCGTGTCAAGCATGACCAATTACCATGGGCGGTTACTCTTCTTTCCCTCATTTTGAAACTGCCTCTTATTCTTATCTTAGTTGTTCCTCGCATACTCAAATTTCGTTACACCCTCGACCTATCTATCTAAACACGATCGAAAGTTCCGTTCATCAGTTCCGAGCATTGCTCACGAAATCATGTTGGTAAATAATAAATAATAATAATCCACATTTCTGTTGCCCAGCTAACTAGTCGCTGATCACTTGACTATTCGCATTATGTCTCTCTTCTTTTGCGTTGCTCTCGAAAATATCTACATTTCTTAAATCTCCGGTTAATCACAAAGGATGTAAAGGTTCATTCGAAACGTCAAGATGTATTTTAAATTTATGATACGCGATAACTAACGCGGCTAACTAAGACAATATTTAAAAAAATGAACTTTCCCAACCTGCGGATTTTATCAATATTTTACGTCTGATCGCTCTCTGCTTGGGCTTTGCACCACACACCACGGTTGGTCCAGAATATTAAGTCACCATTCCAGCCAATAAGGAAAGCAAACAGCTTCGCTGCTAACCAGATTGCACTTTCGTGTGCAGAGTTCATAATTCGATGGCTATTGGGCTAGACTAGCCAGGCACTGTAGGTATAATAATAGGTAGATATCATAGATTTATGAGTGTCATGCCACATCTTAATTATTAAGTAACAGTTTTCGATCGAGGTAAGTATTCACATAGTCTGGAATTATATAAAATCTTGTCTTCAACTAACATCTATCTATATAACGCCAGTATCGAGTTCGTAACTATTTTTTTCTATATTATCAAATATTATATGTCTTCTTTGCTTACTACTTATTCAATAACCCTATTGTATACTAATTGTAGTAAATTACTAGTCCGGACGTGTACGCTCTAGTATTCAGATTGCTTTCATGCCAAAAACATTAGATCTATTTGTAATCATTCAGGATGATTATGATTAATATGCTGTTACGACGGTACCCAATTGTCTTCTAGCAAAGAAACGCACAAAAATACTAACAACTAGGACATTAAATTCGTAGAGTACATCGAAACAAAACAGCTTGTTACAAGTTACACAGCCGGCGATAAATAATGCATATTTACGGTAAATCAGCGCGTTAACAACCGCATCTCAGCTGAATATGTTTATTACCAAGTTAGCCGAGAGAAAACTTGCCCAACACTATTTACATCATCGCCGTGAATTTCTCAGTCGATTTGAGTCTTTATTCACTGGGTAAAGAGTTCAAACTGTCCGCAAAAAACGGATATAGTTTGGCGCAATAAATAAATAGTTGCAGAGTTGTAGGTGGGCCGACGCCAAAGTTCGACGCGTCGGTGCCCATTCCTTCACCTGCTGAATTATCTTCGAGTTTTTTGTTTGACAGTTGCGAACTCGAGACCGGGAATATCTTTAACTTTTTACCGTCGCTGGGAATGCAGCGAGTTCGGTGAGGTAAGTATAGAGACACTGCGCAACTTCTAAGCTTTATTCAAAAAACTTCGTTTTTACGTTAACTTGGGATAGTTAGGGATAGTTTTTGATTTTGTTTGTCATAGTTAATATCATAATCATGATCGTGGTATCACACACATTCTGTACTAAATACTTACGAATATGTCCGAACAACTTCGTCCTTTTTTAAAGTACTTACTTAGGTAAAAACTAGCATATTCTCAATTTTTTGACATGACAAAAATCAGTCAAAAAAGTTTAATACTTATCTAATAATAAAATCATCTATTATAGATCATTAAGGCATCATAAACTTTACAGATACCTACACAAGTAGGTTCAGAGGTACCAGTTATGTTATGTAGGAATGATAATTTGTAAGATACTTGTTAGTGATCGAAATATCATTCATCTCTTGTATGTGGTCCCGTTGCGGCTTTCGCTTAATTAACACAAGACATAATCCTACCGAGCCCAATGAAACAGGTCAAGACGCACAATAATAACGCGATCCGAAACCAGATCCCGAAACCGAATTATCACAAAACACGCGGCGTCCCTGCGGTACCGCCGAAATAAGCAGCGTCCGGGACCTAGCGAATGTAATTTTCCCCGGCAATCAGTCGGCCGTACCGGCGGCATTACTGGAGGTATTTATCCGGCTCATTACCGGACGGGATCCAATCGCAGGCCGGTTCGGGCACAACGCCATTGGTTGTCAACTCCCTGGAGCCGAGTTGAGATTTGAAGCGCCAATTTCACAAGAACCCGTGGCACCTCGAAAAACTTCTAGTCTAAAGGTTGTACTTAAATTGGCTGCTCGGTTATGATCTGATATTGGTTTTATTGCGAGGTGTTCCCCGATGATCGGGGTGTCACAAATAGTTTTTCCACACCGATTCCGCCTGTCAGTAGATATACGAAGACAATTTTGGGAGGATGTATTTCCTTTTATTTAAGTTATTTGTCTTACTGATGCGGCGAGGGCTCCCGGGGCTCTGACGTATTGGCCTCTATATTTTGTGCCGGATACTTTCCACCTGACTGCTCAATATACGAGAATACCTCAAATATTTTTGTATCATATAATTGTTTACTATTTTGTTATCCTTCGTGTGGTGGCAATAATCTTCTTACGCTTGAGTAAGTGTTTTCATAGGAACTACATTCTACGAATCAACTTTTCAACGTTTATTATAGCAATAATTTAGAAACGTCTTCTTCTTTCTCCGTGCCACTTCCCATTTCATTTGGGGTCGGCCCTCTGAATATGCTTCCGCCATTTGGCTCTGTCATAGTAGGTTGCTGGTATTTTTAGCGACTGTTTCTCCAGGTTTCTCCACCAGGTGGCTTTTGGGCGGCCCGGTGGTTGTTTGCCTATGTCAATTTCAAGTGCAATTTTTACCGGGTGATCTTTTTCTCGACGCATTACATGTCCATACCATCGGAGTTGGCTTTCGTGGAGTTTGTCTGGTATTGGAGTGACTTTAAAACTGCCTCTAACATGTTCATTCCTAATCCTATCTAGCCTGGTGACTCCGCCTGCCCATCTGAGCATTTTCATCTCAGTGGCATGGATATTGGCCTCGTGCGCACAAGTCGTTGTCCAACACTCTGCGCCATAGAGTAATACAGGTCTGACACAGGTTTTGTACACTTTTCCCTTGGTTCTAATGGGCATTCTACGGTCGCAGAGGACACCTGACAACGATCGCCATTTCATCCAACCGGCATTTACTCTGTGCAGCACATCGGCGTCGCATTTGGCAGTTTCGTGCAGAATGGAACCAAGATATTTAAATTTTGTCACTTCAGCCACAGGACTATCCCCGATATGGAGTGAGGAAACACAGGTTCGTCCGAACATAAATTTCATGAACTCCGACTTCGCCCTACTAATCTTTAGGCCATTGCTCTCCAATGCGTGGCACCATTTATTTAAGGTCTCTTGTAAGTTTTCCGGTGATTCAGCTACTAAAACGATATCATCGGCATACAGGAGACACCAAGGAACCGCGTCCTGGATATTCTTTGTTAGGTAATCCATTACGGTGATAAAAATAAGAGGGCTGAGAGCTGAGCCTTGCTGGACGCCTACTTTTACGGGGACCGGTTTGCTGGTTCCTGCGGGGCTGCGGACTGAGGTATTAACATCGGTATACATGTCCTGTACGAGCTTTATGTATGGCTCCGGAATGTTCTGACTTCTTAGGGCTTGCCAGACCAAACGACGTGGTACTCTGTCGAAAGCCTTTTCTAGGTCAAGAAATGCCATATAGAGATTTTTCTTAAGGGCTCTGTATTTTTCGGTTAATATCCTGAGCGTTTGTATAGCATCCGTAGTACCTTTTCCCTTAGTGAAACCAAACTGATTGGGTGTGATTGTAATAAGGCTTCTAAGCTTTTGGTCCAAAATCTTTTCCCAGATTTTTAAGGTGTGGGATGTTAGGGTTATCCCTCTGTAGTTGGAGCAATCCTGGACATCACCTTTGTTTTTATAAACAGGCACTATAAAACTATGTCTCCAGGAGTCAGGAATTTTGTTGGATAAGATGATATCGTTAAAAAGCTTTGTCAGCCAGACTACTCCAATGTCTCCTAACGTTTTCCAAAGATCCGCAGGCACACCATCTGGACCGGGGGTCTTCTTATTTTTCATTGATGAAATAGCTTTCTTGACGTCTGTTTCCGAAAGCCCTTCGATAGGTCCCGTGGTTGGAGGCAGAGGTATAAAGTCTTTACTAGGGAATTCCTCATTTAAAAGGTTATTAAAGTAGGCACGCCATCTGCTGCTTATCTCTTCATTTGACATTAAGAGGTTGTTTTGGTTATCCTTTATATATTTATTACTTTTAAAATCCTTGGAGGAGGCTAGACGTCGTTTGGCGATTTTGTATATTTCATAGTCCTGGCTTGCTTTCTCGAGGCTGTCGTATAAGGCCTGATTTGCAGACGCTTTGGCTTGAGCCACTGCGCGTTTAGCTGCTAGTTTTACTTCATTGTAGAGCAGTTTATCATCTTCTGATCTCGTGAATTGCCATTTCTTGAAAACGAGCCTCTTATTTTTTATTATTTCTTTGACGCTATCATCCCACCAGCCTGTGTCGGGTTTATCTTTGTAGCCACCTTTCGCTACACCAAGCTCTGATGAAGCTTTTGTATTGCATATATTTTCAAATCGATTCCATCTATCGTTAACTGTTTTGTGTGTGTCCTTGATGTCTTTTTGAAGGTAATCCGAGAGGTAGTTGATTAGACTAGTAGCTTTAGGTGTGTGGAGTTTGCACCACTTGATTCTAGGAGTACGGTCTTGTTGTATGCGATGTGGTTTCTGGAGTTTATAGCAAGCTATTAAAAGTCTATGCTGACTGGTAAGCGCCTCACCGGGGATAACTTTACAATCCTTAAAATATTTAAGGTTTTCCCTGTTAGCCAATATGTAGTCTATTTGAGTGGTATGGTTGCCAGATTTATAAGTTATAAGGTGTTCCGCTTTTTTGGTAAAGTAGGTGTTTATGATCGCCATATTCTGGGAGCTAGCGAATTTCAAAATAGATAGACCACGTCGGTTTATTGAGCCAACTCCACAACCCCCGTGATGGTTTGGGTAGTCGGTGTTGGTGGCCCCTACATGTCCGTTTAAATCGGCTCCTAGTATGGTCTGCTCATTCTGAGGGATATTTTGCATTAGACTATCAAGATCATCCCAAAATATTTCATGTTCATCTTCCGAGCATCCATTTTGGGGGGCGTATGCTGATACTATGTTCAACGGTGGCTGTGCATCCATCGCTAGTTTTATGGCCATGATACGGTCTGTGCGTCGGTCTACTCTGATCACCCTGGGCTTAAAAAATTTGTCGACTGCGATGGCTACTCCGTTTTTCCGGTTTGAGCTTCCATTGTAGAAGAGTTTATATTCATTTCCGATGTCTACTGCCTTGGCTCCTTTCCATCTTGTCTCTTGCAGACAGCAGACATTTATATTTCTCCTCTTCAACGTTTCCGCTAGTTCGGCAGATCTTCCTGTGAGTGTTCCGATATTCCACGTAGCCATTCGCAGGGTATTGCATGCTGAGGGCGACTGATGGTTGCCTTTGTCAGTGCCGTCGCTTTGGGGGAACGCCCTAGCATTTTTCTTCTTCGTCGCCTCGGATTTCGCATTTCGTGCATCTTGGTTTGGGACGTCGCTTACGGGGGACGCCCTAGTATTTGAATCGCTCATATTATTTGTACTTTTCATATTCAGAGGATGGGTTTTGGCTAAAGGTTTTACAGCCGGCTGCCGCCTGACGCCAAGACAGTCTATCCTTTCCAGGATGTGAGCGCCACCGTTGACCTCAACTATTAGGTTCATCCGCTGCCATCTCTTCTGCAACCTGCTGCCTCAGCTGCAGCACCATGTTGACCTTCACCACGATTATTTCGTGGCAGCTCAGCCATGGGGGTTTGCTAACGGAGTTTACCTTCTCCGGCCTTGTGGTCCGCGGGAGGTATTTAATTTCCCTCCTACCCCCTGAGTTAGAGAATCCAACTCAGTGAGCATCCCCCTATCCGCCACCTGGGGACGCGTTCTCTAGGGAATGAGGCTACCCCGAGAAACAATAATTTAAAAACGTATATTCTTTTTTTTAAAGAATGGTATTTGGTATGTGTAATTTACTTTGATTTAGCATTAATTACTATATTTTTAAATATCTTTTAAACTAAATATTATTGTTGTATAGTATTATAATTAATGGGCGGACAACGAATGCAATATACGTCTTATTACGAAGCATTACGTATATAGTTTGTCAGGATTTTGACGTATATTGCATCCGTCGTCCGCCCATTAATTATAATATATATAATATAGCTCTGGATAACAAAGGAAAAGTATCAAGTTTTGTAATCAAATACTCAGGGAGATCAAATGATTGTCTCCCTGTTTTTAAGAAAAATCTATACATACTTACCTATATTAATTAAGAAAAAGCTTAGGTAAAGAAAATCTACACAGTCTTGAGGCCACGAAGTCTGAGTAATTTCTAGCTTAGTAATCAAGAAGTTGTGTGTCACACTCACACGGTGCACCGACATGGAGATAAGCGGGCTAGAGAGGCCCTCCTAGATTCCCCGAACCTCAGCGCAAATAAAGTTGTAGAATTGAAAGCAATAAGTAAGCAAAATATAATATTATTACACACGTTAATTATTTCTAGTTTGTAAACAATTTCCATTTGGGTACTTATCATTTATAATATTCGTTTTCTGTTATTTATTTATTTTATAATTTGAATCAGGCAACAAGGCCCATATTACAAATACCTTATCCATATATAAATTTCATAAACTTAAATCTAAATATATGCTATTTACACACACGATCGGAACGCGGCGACAGAGTAGCAGAATGGTTTTATTTGCGCAGGTAACATCGATCAATTTGTGATAGGGCTTTTCTCACCAGTCAATGCGATTTGATTAATACACTAGTGAGTACCTACATGTAATTTATCAAGTCAAAAACCCCCTAGTGCTCTCTAGAATTCCGTTTGTAGACTCAGAATCAAAGTATGACTGCATTCTGTTTGTCTTAATGTCATACGAATCGAATGTGTGAAATTGAGTCACCCATCACACAACTCGCTTAGTACCAACTGATAAAACAAGTATATAGTTTTTAAAACTTTCAATCGTGTTTTTCTGTATAGAACCTCTTGAAACATGAATATACATATTTTGTGGTCATCTTTTGAAACCTTTGTTTGAGAGTTCGAGAATTTATGCAATACAGGCGAATCTAAAATGTATTCAAGTCGATTCACATATTTCGAACATAAAGACTAACTAACATACATGCAGGTGCAACACAGTCATAAGAGCGTTTTTACATTGTCCGATCCGATATCGTAAGTAGGATCCTACATCCCCGTAGTCAGGCCGCGGGTGCGCGCCCGGGCGCCGCGCCGTGTTTAGCGATCACGCACACTACAATAAACATTATGATTACACATACGCACGCAAACAAATATTACCTACGATCTGAAAGCTGAGGGGGGGCTCCGTCATCGCTGAATTTATCGGAAGCGCCTTTCTATATCGGATGTCGGAAGGCGCCTTTGAGAAAAAACAGCTGCAGGAGACTGCCATATGGCGTCAAGTCCGCCTTTTTTGCGTTATCTGTCCTTTTTTTTTTAGCAATAACTACCTATTTATTAAATTAATTAATAAACACAGAGAGAAACATAATTATGTCACATATTTTACTTTCATCCGTTATCCGATATCGGATCACACAATGTGTAAACGCTCTAACGTTATATTTGGCTTCAATGCAGTACGGAATAACACAAAACAGTAAAGTTAACAGTATCAGGCATTCTAATCTAATTCCAATACATACAATTTTCATTCGCGAACCGACTTGGTGCAGCCTGTGCAATAAATCAACTGCATTTGTTGCGGGCTGCAGGCGTCCGGGTGGCGTGCGAAAACTGTAAATGACACTAACCTTACTTCAGGGGGTCGGTTCGACTTGTCAGTGACAGGCTAACTTGATTCCATGGCTGTGATGTGTGTGTGTGTGATGTGTGATGGCATGGATGTGTGTGTGGGGTGTGTGTGTGTGTGTGGCATATGAAATGTTGAATTACACCTTTCGAACTCCAAGACTCGAATGGAAGTGATTTTAGCGTTAAAGATTAAAATGACAACACTACGTGATTTTTATTCATCAATCATCTTCCTCGCGTTGTCCCGGCTTTTTGCCACGACTCATAGGAGCCTGGGGTCCGTTTAGCAACTAGGTAATCCCGAGAATTGGCGTCGTTGGAGTTTTTCCACCTGACCTTTTAACCCAGAGAGAAAACTAGGCCTTTTTGGGATTATTAAATATATTAAGAACAGGTCACTCACGTATTTTAAGTCGAAAAACGCTCGACATGTTTCACTCCGTACCGTCATCAGGAGCTTGCGTTGACGATTAGTCCGGTTTGCTCACGATGTTTTACTTCACCTAAAAGCGACTGGTAAACATCAAATGATTTCCGAGCCGGGGTTTGAACCCGCGACCTCCGGAAAGTCGCACGCTCTTACCGCTAGTATTTATGCCAACGTACTGGGCGACTAACTGAATTTACGATTTTAGATTTAAGTATTGCAACGTCAAAACTTCTCAGCTTCCAATTTCATGTCATATATTTTTTTATGTTTGCAAAAAAATATTCAAACTTCAAAAAGGTACACACTTCAAAGCCTGGGGCCGCGAAGCGCCGCGACGCCTCTATTAGCCTGTCAAAGGCCTCTGCCTGCTGCTTGTCTATTTACAAAAAGCTTTGCAGTCTACTACGAGCTTTTTCCTGATATAATGTGACCCTTAGATCGTAACATTTATGCTGCAAAATTGTACAGTCACGGACTTTAATTGTTAAGCAATTTTCGGCTTACTTCACATTGGAAATTTTCTTACAGTTAGTATATCCAACCAAATTAGCTTGAATCTTAGATAGGTCAACAATTAAATCCTGTGATCGTACTATTATTAGGCAGGCACAGTAGACAACACTGGGAATTTCCATGACCTTATGTGGGGTCAAGGCTTACTGACAAGCAAAGACATTAAGAGTCAGTAACACCGGACCATCTGTCATTGCTAAGTTATTCGCTAAATTTAACCCTTTAGTGGGTAACGGCAAGATAATTATTTGCCGTCATACCACTCAGATATTTTTTTTTCTGATGATAAGCAAGGTTGCCAGAGGTCCCGTAATCGTCCCATGTCCACACAGAGCAGTAATGGGCCTGCATTTGCCCTCCTAAATATATATATTGGCGCCTGGCATTATCTACCGCCGTCGTGGTAAAAAAAATCTAAGCGGGTTCCTGTAGCTTTGTGAATAGCTGCCCTGCAATTATCCCAAAGCAGCAGATCGCCCTTTTACCCTCTAATTGGATTAACCGTCTCTTTTGGCCAAGGGAACCATTCTGGTAATGCTTGATATCATGCTAAAAATAGTTGAAAGTGACGACTTGTGACTGTCAATTCAATAAGTAATTTTCGTTCATTCAAACGTGACAAAGTCAGAAAAATATCTTTGATGTTTATTTTTTGTGTGTTTCCTTTTAACGAAAAGGGACGTAATCGTATACCTTATGTTTTAGTTGTTTTAAAGACGAAATACTTTATCCTCTGTCTGCCTATCTTTGTCAAAAGAAGTGATCCGCTTATATACTCGTAGAACTATGAAAACTATCGACTATAAAATCATCACTTACGTTGGGGGTATTTAACCAAATCAAATACTTATTTAAATACTAGTATTATTATTGTATCTCCATTTTAGTTATTATTATTCAGAGTATACCTAAAACCTATATAACATAGTTTATAGTAAAATAAGCATAATCAAACCAGACCTGTCAGACTTCTCATTTATTCAATCAGATAACACCACAGATACCTTGTTAAACGGACCACTTGGATAGTATCAGTCATTGCAATAAACTTTCCCATTCAATAACCTAATTTCACGATTCCGATCGGATGGAGGCGACCAGCAGATTAAAATTAGCATCTGAATTCCCGGCGTATTCCTCCAGACATTTCGCTTCTTTCTCATAGGAAAAAATGGAGTAAATGAGAGATTTACTAGACCATAATAACCTGCTTAGGGATGAGAAGGGAAACTTTAACCTATGACTAAGGAAATTGCTCACTTTGAGTTTGAAAAGCCTTAACGTTAGTGGTTCCGTTCGACAACTCAGATGGCGATCTTCGTCTTTTTTGAAGAGATGCAGTTTAGCAAAGTTTTCGTTTTGAGCAGTTTTACGAGTATGTAGTTCAAGTGTTTTATCAATTTAAACGAGTTGCGAAAATATTGGTCAAATAAAAACCGGCCAAGTGCGAGTAGGACTCGCGTTCCAAATGTTCCGTATATTACCCAATTTTTAAGAATGTATTTTTATATGTGAAACGCGAATGAATTGCCTTTAAAAAATCCGTACGGGTCAGATTAAAAACTAAGTATGTAATTAGTCCGACTCACGCTTGACTGCATATTTCTAATAGGTTTTTCTGTCATCTATAGGTAAAGTACTATTTTACATATTTTTTTCAAAATTTTAGACCCAGTAGTTTCGAAGATAAGGGGGGGGGGGTGGTAATTTTTTGGCTATTTTCTTAATTAATATTACTACACTATTTATTTTAAAATTACAAAAAATATATATTTAAGATTCTCAAATGGAGCTCTTTCATTTGATATGTAACACGATATAGGTAGTTTAAAAAACATCATATTTTAATTTTTGCATTTATCCCCCAAAAGTGGCATCCATGTTTAAAATTCATATGTTTACGTAAGATGTCCGTCTTTGGGTTACGAATTTACATAAGTGTACGAAATTTCAACTTAATTGGTCTAGTACTTTTGGAGAAAATGGGCTGTGACAGACGGACAGACAGACAGACGCACGAGTGATCCTATGAGGTACGGAACCCTAAAAGAGTACCTAACTGTCCGATTTTGAGGGTCTACCCAGAAATACACTTACCTACTTAAATATACCTGCTGATGCAATAAAGAAACGTAAATTTTGAATTCACGATTTTAGCCCTGATGGTCTCAAGCGCCGTTCCTCATCGAAGTTTGAGGTAAGCCGCCTCACACTGAGGTACCGCGCTCGGTTTTCTTATTTTCCCCGGTAATTCCAGCGCCTTTTTAAATCTCACCTTGATCCTGGCAATGAGTTGGCAAATTACACGGATATTCTATGCATACGAATTACTCGTTGGGACTTATTTGATATTCATAATAGGCGCCTATCGCAAACGCCTGGAGGCTCAGACCTGGTTTATTTTAGGTACTGCATATCCTCGATGTGCTAAAGCTGAGAATCAATGCCTTTCTAGGGTAAAATAACGGTCATATGATAAAATATATTCAAACCTGGTGATATTTTGGTACAGATAAACAGAATCTGAATCTCGAACGAGGGCATATATATTTAATAATTACCAGTTCTGTACGTACAGACGATATGTTGCAATTAATAGCTGGGTTCTCTAAGGTATATTCTTATCTTCTTGGTAATCTGTAGTCGTAATTAGTTAATACATATCTGTTATTAGTATATTCTTATTGAGTGCGATTATTAAATCGTGTTATTAGAAAGCAATACATTTTTACTAAGATCCTTGAACCCACTTAGTAAGATTGTGCAAGGTTTACACAAATTTTACTATGAAGTGCTCTTTGTGGTAAAAATATATATACGCGGGTGACGAAACATAAAGGATGATGGATGAGTTAATATACCTAATCCCTCAAATAAGAACTTGATGTGGACTGCCGTGCTACAAAATACTGAATCTCAAGTTACAGTACCTATCTACTAGTATCTACTTACCTATCTTTTTCTCTAAAAGTCTATACGTGATAATAATAATAATAATAAGGGGCGAGCTGTTGGGGATTAGCGACCTCACGTACCCGAGTGCTCCTGGAGAGTTCTGTTACCCGCAAGGAGGTTGGGTGGGACAGGATTCTCTGCCTCTGGCTTGCCTTAGCCGGCCGGCCAGAGTGGAGTCGTTAGAGCTATAAGCTCCAGGGGTGGAAGTGAAATATGCATAAGACGCGAGTTGGCACAGTGGCTGTTAACAGCCACTGGGTAGAAAGCGGCGCACACCTCTCGACACCCCTGAGCCGCTTACACCGGTGTTGCCCTTGAGCCATCCTAGATGTCGCTTTTTGTGGGGGCCCATCTTGTGAGGGCGAGTCACCGTCTGCCGGAAATAAAATTGCATACCGTTTTTTTAGGCAGGCGTCCGGTTTTTTACCCCATAGCTCAGTTCTTAGTCCATCGCTTTCACCCAATAACCTAGTTCATTTTAGATTCCATCAACTCTCAATAGTCCTTACACCCTGGCGGGTGCTGCCTCTGCGTGCGTCCCATGACACGGGCAAGGGCAGCCTCCGCTCGGTGTACCCCTTACATTTCATTAAAGTGTCAAAAGGGCCTCTACGTGTTGGCTTCGGCTCCGCGCACGCCTCCCAAAGGTCCGGAACACCATTGTTTCGTGATGAGAAAGACATAATAATAATAAAATGCTTTATTGCACACTACAAAAGAAATGGTACAAAAGTATGAACAGGTACAAATATGTAGGTAACAACAGGCGGACTTATCGCTAAACAGCGATCTCTACGTACCTACCTAAATGTAGCTTATTTATTCAAAATAATGCGTACATTGATCAGATCCCTTAATAAATAACATTATGAACCGGCCGACAAAACTAATGGCAGGTTAGCCGCTTACCCGACGATTTATCGCACGGACGGTTAATTAATAGCGCGATAATTTGACGCGCGTGAAACCGCGCATTGTCATTCAGCGCACTCAGTGACTGCACGCGAGGGTAATATTTTACAGAGTTACATAGGTACGTACACAACATTGAAAATATGATATGTCTTTCTTTACCCATCACGGAACGATGGTGTTCCAGACATTTGGGAGGCGTGCATGGAGTCGAAGCTAACACGTAGAGGCCCTTTTGACACATTAATGAGATGTGGGACACTGGGACTAGTGAATCTAAAATAAACTAGTCAATTGGGTGAAAGTGGCGAACTAAATAAAAAGTGTGATACAGTGAAACCTGGTTAATTGGCACCTGGATAAATGGAAAACCTCAATAATTGCAACGAAAGGTCCGGTCCCGGTCCCTTGAGACCAAAATGCCTCTATAATTGAAAGTTTGGAACCTCTATAATTGCAATTTAGATTTTAGTGCTTTTCGTAATTTTGCCTCTGTAATTGACCACATCGCAACTAAGACCTCTATAATTGACACTGCGCTAAAAAAATCCGTTATTTTAGCTCTTCTTATTACCTCTATTATTGAAACGAGACTTATTGATTACCTCTGTAATTGAAATAATGTAGTTGTAGACAGCAGAAACAATATTTTAATAGCAATGATCATTTTATTTTAAATCTTCATCCAGAATTCAATTTATTTATTGGGTATCTAATATCTATCACAGCCAAATAGGTAGGTAGGTGAAATAGTTTTGATTAAATCAAAAACAAAGTATGCTTTTTACATTCCAATAAAACTTTCTTCTACAATTCAAGGGAATTTTTTAAACCCAAATGATTAATAAGAAAATAAAGTAGTAATTAATGTAGTATAAAAGTGCAAGTCATAGACCAGAAACCCAGAAAGTAAGCTTGTAAATCTACTTTCAATGGTTATTTGCACCTCCATAAAAGAAATTTGTCAGAACGCAACCTCTATTAATGAAAACCTCTATAATTGACACAACGAATTTTTGAACCTCGTTAATTGGCACGACCTGCTTAAATGAAAAACCTGGTTAATTGACAAAAAAATGCCGGTCCCTTGAAATTGCAATTATCCAGGTTTTACTGTATTATTATTAAGCCCATTTCCCACTCATAAAAATACCACTGTGTCTCAAAATAGCAAAACCTCCAAAATCCGTATTCGACGCATTTTTGTCAAGCCGCACTTATCCAGAAAGATGGCGTCAAATTCGAATATAGCTCCATCATTATGCAGAGGCACGGCGTAATATCTTTAGTGATTTAATTTCCTTAACAACGCAAACTTAGCTCTGTTACCGCCTTACCTGAAATAAACCCTATTACAAGGATCTAGAGTAGCAATTTGCGGGATTGGAGTGTTGGTTAGTAGGGATTTGGGGTGTTATTGACAATGGTTCTCTTGGTGTGAGGAATTGTGTGCCCACGGCTGGCGATTGAGTGATCGTCGACCGTAAACAGAAATTACGACGAATATCCATTTTCAATAATATTCATGGTGCTTACGTAAATCTGATGAAACAAAAGATATATTTTACTTATCAGGAGCTTTCGTTACTATTTGCACAAAAATGTAAATAAAAAAATGCACTTATAACTGGTAATAAATGTTACACGAAACGTTTGTTTACAGCTTAGGAAAACGAGATACCTACGACCTAGCTAGATCGATTTTAGGGTGACAATGCCCTACTCAAGAACTACCGACCCATCTCACTTCTGAGCCATGTCTTATAAGCTGTTTTCAAGAGTCATTACGAACCGTCTCGCACGCAGGCTAGATGACTTCCAGCCTCTTGAACAAGCCGGTTTCCGAAGAGGCTTTAGTACCGTAGACCACATCCATACGCTCCTCAGGTAATACAGAAGACTGAGGAGTATAACCTGCCTCTCTTCTTAGCGTTTGTGGACTACGAGAAAGCCTCACATTCGATCGCAACCTGGGCCGTAGGTACTACAATCTCTCCAGAGGTTCTAAGTGGATTACCGCTATATCGAAGTGCTGAAGTGTTTGTACGAGAACGCCACTATGTCAGTCCGACTCCAGGACCAGAACTCGAAACCTATTCCGTTGCAGTGGGGAGTCAGGCAAGGCGATGTTATTTCTCCTAAACTGTTTACCGCTGCATTGGAGGATGCTTTCAAGACTCTGGACTGGAGAAGGCTTGGCATCAACATAAACGGCGAGTACATCAGTCACCTTCGGTTTGCGGACGATATAGTAATCTTGGCCGAGACTACGGAGGATTTGAGTATGATGCTCGATGACCTCAGTAAAGCTTCCGAGCGAGTTGGTCTGAGGATGAACATGGACAAGACGAAGATCATGTCAAATGCCCGTGTAGAACCAACTCCTGTTACAATTGGAGACATTACACTTGAAGTTGTACACGATTATATATACCTAGGACAGACTGTCCAGTTAGGTAGGTCCAACTTCGAGAAAGAGGTTAATCGACGAATCCGACTCGGTTGGACACCGTTTGGGAAGCTACGGCACATCTTTTTTTTCAATATTCCGCAGTGTCTCAAGACGAAAGTCTTCGACCAGGGTGTGTTGCCAGTGATGACATATGGAACTGAAATGTGGCCGCTTAGTGTGTGCCTCATAAGAAGGCTCAAAGTCACCCAAAGGGCAATGGAGAGGACTATGCTTGGAGTCTCTCTGCGTGATCGCATCAGAAATGAGGCCATCCGCAGCAGAACCAAAGTAACCGATGTAGCCCTCCGAATCGCTAAACTTAAGTGGCAGTGGGCGGGGCACATTGCCCGTAGAACCGATGGCCGTTGGGGCGGAAAGGCTTTCGAGTGGCGACCTGGTTAAGGTCGCAGGAGTCCGCTGGATTCGGGTGGCGCAAGACCGGACATTGTGGCACTCTTTGGGGGAGGCCTATGTCCAGCAGTGGACGTCCTCTGGCTGATACGATGATGATGATGATGAGATCGATTTATCGCCCCCGAAAGCCCCCATATACCAAATTTCATCGAAATCGTTATAGCCGTTTCCGAGATCCTTTAAATATATATATTAATAAATATACATAGGTATAAATAAATAAACGAGAATTGCTCATTTAAAGGTATTAGATATACTTTGCACGTTGAATAGGTATGTCATACCGAACAACATTTGTTCACCATGAAAAAATCGCGCAAAAAAAATTCTGTTCCGTTAGGTGTATGGGTCAGAAAATTTTAGGGACATTTAGTCCGTCAGTGGATGGGCTGCAATTATTTTTTATTCAATAGTTCGACTCGTCTTTCGGCCCGCATCAGAATTAATGTTATATTCGTAGTTCTAATCTGAATAGGTACTTAAATGTTGTAATATCAGCAATAAATGTTATAATCTAAACCACCTTATATGCTGGTAAAATAATATATTAACCCTTAAAGTCAGTCGAAATGTCGGTGTATCTATTGCCTTTTTTCTCAGCGTTTTTATAAACGTACTTACTTGTGTAAGTACATTTTTATGAACCGACTTTTGTAAGTATTACCTACTCGTTTTGTAAATCGCTCACATTGAGCAGTGTAAACGTCATGTAAGCAAAATTTGAGTGTCGATTATATAAATTTTCAGACCCCTAATCACAAGAAGATTAGTAATTTATCAGTTTTCAACCTAATTGCGAGTCCGGAGTGTGGTGAAAAACACAGATTACTTACGTTCTAGATGCCGCAATCATGTCACGATAATGGTATCAGATTGAAAGGAAAATCATATAACTTAATATTTACTTTCGAGTCCAATCATGATCAATCCTACGGCTACTTTGACTTTTATTCCCTGTGATGTAATAATCTTTGTTCTTAAATGTTAATGCAGTATAGTCAACAGCTTAGGTACCTAACACAAATTTCATCTTTATGCCCGTCTTAGTTAGTTTCGCCATAGTTCTAAATTATATCAATGCTAAGTTTTCATCTGTACGTGACAGTATAGATGTAGTGCATCATTGTTTTCCATCGTGTTTTCTCGGAAACGTTCGTTTTTATCATGCTACTTCACTCAACCTTAGAACTTTTTGTACCAAGACTGGCTGAAATAGTAAGGTTCGTTCGAGTACGTTTCCGTGAAAATACGATGGAAAATATTTATGCACTACATCTGTATGGGAGCGGCATACCTACCTACTTCATTTAATTTATGCAGAAGGAGGAGGGTGTCACTACGCAGTTTAGGTACATTTGGCCGGCGGGCCGCTCGGGGCGGCAGGCGTATGGCAGTGGGCTGCCGCTCGACCGCACGATAGTCGTGTCACGTGGCGCTCGCGCAAAGAAGATTCACGGTTCGTGCGCGGTTATAAGGTTCAATTTTGTTGCAGGCGGCGAGTATAGGTATAATTTTATACCTAAATCTGGCTTTTGTGAA
Organism: Cydia splendana; assembly: GCF_910591565.1. Lineage (NCBI taxonomy): Eukaryota > Metazoa > Arthropoda > Insecta > Lepidoptera > Tortricidae > Cydia > Cydia splendana. The sequence continues at coordinate 7,102,416 of NC_085976.1, forward strand.
GTAGTGAATTTTCTGTACGGTAGTACTATTAGTTATTCTATGGCAGAAGTCGCGGGCGAAAACTAGCGTTTCATTCATTATGCGAAGTCTACATAAGATGGTCTATAGTAAAAAATACCAAGTCAGCGCTCGGGCGCCGAGTTCCGCTGAGTAGCAGAATCGACTCAATTAGTATTGATCCCCGCGGCCGTAACTTTGCTGGTCAAAGACAACTTGTTAAATTACCCAATATATAACCAACTTTAACAAACGGGTGAAATGTTTCAAGCCCTTTTTTGTTTGAAATTAGTAAACTTTGCCTTATTAAGGTAGGGATTTCAAACGGATAATTTAATTAATGACTTACTCTGTTAACTGAGTGACCTAAAATTTGATATAGCCTCCAAGAGTGGCAACGGCCAGTCTTATACAGGAACGGCCAAATATGTTTGATGGATTTCACAAAAGCATTTGATTTAGATGACTGATGTTGAATCTCAGTTTAATATTTTTATTAATAACCTAGAGGCCTGAAAGAAGCACGGTTTGATGACCTTGATGTATCAATTTTGTGAATAAACGTCTTAAACTAAAAAAAAATACAAACAGTTAATATTTCAACATAGATGGCCGAGGATCGAACTCGTCGTCGCTACTAGAAAGCGGCTGTTTTGCGACCCCACTACGCTACGACATAGCTAAGTAATTAAAATTTGGCTACTGATTCTTGAGTGAGAATTGAAAAACTTAAATAAATACCTACTGCCTAAAGCAGGGTTCCAAAATTTCTGCACTTTTTGCCAAGCTCTCTTTAAACATTCCTCAAAAAAAGACTCAAATATTATCAAAACCCCTATTTTTATATTTAATTAAAATCCCGAAATTTAAAATTCTCAAAATTTTACTTAAAATTGGTTGAGAATTGCGAACTGTTAACATTTCCGAAGGCCTTTTGATTTAGTTAAACATTTCTGAACTTCTTTTGTTTTAGTTAAACTACTAGAGTACCTAAATAGTGATATTCATATTTGGTACCTATCCTGCTTTGTTGTTATTCTTATTATTTTATTTATAAATTATTATCTAGAAAAATTCACAGATTTCGTACCTCACACGACTATCGAGCACATTGGAAATGAATCTACGGAATTCGAAAAAATATTGTCGCTGTGCGACGACAAAGTCTGGATAAGGAAAAAGTTACAAAATAAAACTACAACGTTGAATGATAATTATTTTATTCTTAGATTAACACAAGTATCCTGGACATAACGCATGTGAACAAACAAATTGCAAAATTTCCACACGCGTATCGAAGTTTGAATAATTGTCGCCGTGGCGCATAAGTATAGGTACATATTTAATTTTTCGATTAATAAGCGGGATATATTAATGTTCAAAGTACAAGAAAATTATTACACGGCAAATCCGTAGTCAACTCGAGAAGTGGTAGCCACATCGCCGTTATCGTCACTCGAGTCTTGATCGGCAGCGGCCCATTTGCTGCAAGATATGAAATTTTCTTGACAGCAGTTTGACGCGACGAGAGATGACCATAACAGCGTTTGTCTATGTTGCACCAAACCTGAGTTCCAACAGGTACTACCAGGGTTCAGCATCAGCTATCTTGGGTAATGCTCTACCATGTGATCATCATGACGAATCGGATAACCAAAACAGCGTGTGCCTATGTTGCAACAAACCTGAGTTCCGCTAGGTACAACCAGGGTTCAGCATCAGCTCTATCTTGGGTACTACTCTCCTAAGTGCTCATCGAGACGAGTCCGATGACCAAAACAGCATGTGCTTATGTTGTATTAAACCCGAGCTCCACTAGGTACTGCCAGGGTTCAGCATCAGCTATCTGCTAGCAGCCGCCAGCAACATGCTGAGGTGAGAACATTTCGTGGCACTTTTTCTTTTTTATGTTTCTCTGTATAAGTTTTTATTTTGTGTTTGTGCTCATGAATAAAATTATTTATATTTCTATTTTTATCTCTACCTCTACCTCTACCTCTACCTCTACCTCTACCTCTACCTCTACCTCTACCTCTACCTCTACCTCTACCTCTACCTCTACCTCTACCTCTACCTCTACCTCTACCTCTACCTCTACCTCTACCTCTACCTCTACCTCTACCTCTACCTCTACCTCTACCTCTACCTCTACCTCTACCTCTACCTCTACCTCTACCTCTACCTCTACCTCTACCTCTACCTCTACCTCTACCTCTACCTCTACCTCTACCTCTACCTCTACCTCTACCTCTACCTCTACCTCTACCTCTACCTCTACCTCTACCTCTACCTCTACCTCTACCTCTACCTCTACCTCTACCTCTACCTCTACCTCTACCTCTACCTCTACCTCTACCTCTACCTCTACCTCTACCTCTACCTCTACCTCTACCTCTACCTCTACCTCTACCTCTACCTCTACCTCTACCTCTACCTCTACCTCTACCTCTACCTCTACCTCTACCTCTACCTCTACCTCTACCTCTACCTCTACCTCTACCTCTACCTCTACCTCTACCTCTACCTCTACCTCTACCTCTACCTCTACCTCTACCTCTACCTCTACCTCTACCTCTACCTCTACCTCTACCTCTACCTCTACCTCTACCTCTACCTCTACCTCTACCTCTACCTCTACCTCTACCTCTACCTCTACCTCTACCTCTACCTCTACCTCTACCTCTACCTCTACCTCTACCTCTACCTCTACCTCTACCTCTACCTCTACCTCTACCTCTACCTCTACCTCTACCTCTACCTCTACCTCTACCTCTACCTCTACCTCTACCTCTACCTCTACCTCTACCTCTACCTCTACCTCTACCTCTACCTCTACCTCTACCTCTACCTCTACCTCTACCTCTACCTCTACCTCTACCTCTACCTCTACCTCTACCTCTACCTCTACCTCTACCTCTACCTCTACCTCTACCTCTACCTCTACCTCTACCTCTACCTCTACCTCTACCTCTACCTCTACCTCTACCTCTACCTCTACCTCTACCTCTACCTCTATTTCTACCTCTACCTCTATTTCTACCTCTACCTCTACCTCTACCTCTACCTCTACCTCTACCTCTACCTCTACCTCTACCTCTACCTCTATCTCTATCTCTATTTCTATTTCCACCACCACAAGAATGCATAGATTGTCGAATAGTGCGTTCTGACTTTTTGACTATTTTAAGGTTAGGCTACAGGGCAAACCCTTAACCCGATCGTCTTTGTTTTAGGCTCAAATTGTAGCTGACTAAATTGTCCAGAGTCGTTTTTCTCAAATTTTTGATATCATTCTTCATTTCCAAATTATCGAGATCCAAAATCAAAAATTCGGAAAAAATTGATTTTTATTTTCACTATTTCGACCATAACTTTTTTCGTTTTTGACTTTCTCGAATAATTATTTTTGCACCTTACAGCTCTCGTGATTATGCGTCTTTTGAGCTTATTTTTTAATATCATAGCTTTACAACTTTCCGAGATATAAGGGGATCGCACTTTTTCGTGAAATCGGACCCTATATAGGGTAAGTATATACTGGAGCGAACGAAAAGACATTTCCAATATCAAAACTATGTCTCTTTGGATCATAATTACACTCTCTTCATACGGGAAAATACGTATCACAGCAATTTCATTGCAATTCTAAATGAAGCCTTTTAAATTTAAATGAACAAAGGGTTATTTGTCCGCGGAGGTAAAAAAAAGCAATTATTGTAATGGCAGAGATGTTGCGCTAATCGCAGGGGGGTAAAATAGGGTAAAATGGGGTAAGCGGGAGCCAATTATGTAAATAGATTGCGTCATCGTCCGTGATGCTACGGGGTAATTGAAAACAAGAGGATAAAAACAAAAGGAGGTTTTATGTATGTTGGTGGCGCTACTGCGCCAAATTCCCTTTCGACCTATTTTAAATCAAAAACTCTACGGTGACTGCTAGCCACCTAGACATGACGTTGACATACTGACTTACTGACAACAGACTTCAAAAATAATTGCCGCATCGAGTACGGATTTCCTTGTGAAAATATAAGAATCCTGCAGTTTAATATATAATTATATCGCTCCACCCGCTACAACATAATATTACACCGCTCTTGGATTTCGTGGACAAAGGACGACGGACGAACGGGTAAGTCACCTGCGAGTATAAATTTTGTTTAGAACCGCACACCGCAGTATCGGCTCCAGTTCCCGGATTCTCCGTATTCCTCCAAATTCTAAAGTCCACGACAATCTATCATATGTTTTTTAACGATTTATAAATTTTACTTAACCTAAAAACTGAGATAACACAAGCTGAAGAACCAAAACAAGTGTTTTTCACGCCACTGTTCGGAAATGTGGCAATAGATGGTCTAAAACCAAGCTGGAAAGTAGGCAATAGCTGTAGCACCTGAACCAGCACTACTACAATGTTTCATTGTTATTATCACCTGTCATTGGTGACGGTTCGCTACAGCAATGAGTATCATTTAAAACATAAAAATCAATAAAAGGTCTTTTTTGGCGCAACTTTTTCCTTCAAAAATAAAATTAGGTTATTTATAAGACCAATTTCTTGTTTAAAAAAAAAAGAAATGTCAAAACCATTCAGTTCATTAGGGTTCCGTACCCAAAGGGTAAAACGGGACCCTATTACTAAGACTTCGCTGTCCGTCCGTCCGTCCGTCCGTCCGTCCGTCCGTCCGTCCGTCCGTCCGTCCGTCCGTCCGTCCGTCCGTCCGTCCGTCCGTCTGTCACCAGGCTGTATCTCACGAACCGTGATAGCTAGACAGTTGAAATTTTCACAGATGATGTATTTCTGTTGCCGCTATAACAACAAATACTAAAAACAGAATAAAATAAAGATTTAAATGGGGCTCCCATACAACAAACGTGATTTTTGACCAAAGTTAAGCAACGTCGGGAGTGGTCAGTATTTGGATGGGTGACCGTTTTTTTTTTGCTTTTTTTTTTGTTTTTTTTTTTTGCATTATGGTACGGAACCCTTCGTGCGCGAGTCCGACTCGCACTTGCCCGGTTTTTTTTTTTTAACAAGTATCCATTCATTTCACGCTTAAGGCGTTTTTTACTTTTGTAGCTGTTTGTGGTTTTTTTAGCAAAAACGCTTCTAAGTTTAGAGTCGGTTTGAAGCAAATAACAGAAAAACGCCTCTTAAAAGTGATAAAAAAGTAAAAAAGGCGGGATCTGAAAATACTTACTGAATTGGATAGTGTAACTTGTGTTTGACTAAAAAATACAAGAAACACGTGTGATGAATCAAAGTCCTTCGTACAATCAATTACTTTTATTTTACTCCAACTTCTTACTTCAACACTCTTTAACAATATTTAGTTAACAAGCCGTAACCTTCGTGCTACATGTTACTGGTTCAAGCGCCAAGCGAGAATGATCCCTCCATCCCATGGTAAGTTACATTTTATACTTTTTCCTCATTAGAATTGGCGGGTAGGAGAGAAGGGTCATTTTCGCGACTACCCACAGATTAATTAACAAATATTCGGGTAAACACAAATCACATTTTTAATCACTACCCACTGAATGCCATAAGTTTAACATAACTCACGCAAAATAATTATAATTTATTCTTGAAATCTTATGAAATATCACACACGTATCTACGCTCGCTATAAAAATGAGTTCTTCTAGTGAAGAAAATGATATTCTTACGCTGACGCCTACCGAAATTCAAGAGACAGCACAGGCAGTGGCTAGTAATTTGCTACCAGAGTAGTACTTATAGTTATGCAAATGTTTTCTTATTTCCTCGCAGTAGTCGTGAAAAGCACTATGTAATGCCTCGGCTGGAAACGCTAAAGATGGACTCGTATTATTTGCGGGCCTCCACTAACGTGTCGGCACTCAAACGACTCGTCCATCTTTTAGCGGTTTTCCGTCCTCTCCTACAATGTACTATTGTTTTAATGTTTATTTGGGCACAAACGGTACATGTTTCTTATAACTAATGTCTATACATACTTCATAAACCAAAACAGTTGCCACCACTTATTAGCTCATTAAAGAAAAACAAAATGCGGGGTAACTAAAATTAAAAAATTAACAACAACAGTCAAATTAGGACACATAGTGTACATACGCATATTCCGGTATATATATTGCCTACACGTAAGTTCAAATCCGCAACTAATGTTAGTTAATTTGACTAACCGAGAGGCGCCTATCATCCACGCCAGTAAACCGCATATTAAATTGAGCGATACTTGATTTGGGATTTTAGTATTTTGAGAGTGGTTCCAGGAAATCCGTTTCAATTATTTTCCTGGTATGTCTATGTTATCACGGTCAATATAATACCAACACACAAACACAAGTATTTTTTGTGTATACGGAATACACTTTTACACAAACACAAGTATGTTTTTAATTACGTAGATTTACATTAAATTTTCCACTATTGAAAAAAATTTTACATAACAATGGTATTTTTTCAGATTAGTTAGGTCCTAACCCATCTAAAGGCTACTATTGTGATTATGACGTTAATTTCGTCACTCATTTTATCAAGGACATTGGCAGATACAGCGGCGGCCATAGCTACCTCAGAACAGTACGGTTACCATCAGTTTCTCACTGACATAAACGCCGTCGAGAACGTAATTTACTTTCTATACATCCCGTTTACACTAATATGCGAGTGCGAGCGAGATGTATAGAAAGTAAATTACGTTCTCGACGGCGTTTACGTCAGTGACAAACTGATGGTAACCGTACTGTACCTAATGCAGCTGCAGTTGACATCCGAATGTCACCTTAAGGTGACAGTCCATTTCCAACGACAGCTGCACTACCGTTCATTTTACTATGGAAATTGACAATAACACCGACGCGTTTAGTACTAGTAGTGCAGTTGCGGTCAGAAATGGAATGTTACCATTAAGGTGACAGTCCATTTCCAACGACAGCAGCACTACCATTCATTTTACTATGGAAATTGACAATAACACCGACGCGTTCGTACTAGTAGTGCAGCTGCGGTCAGAAATGGAATGTTACCCTTAAGGTTGACGTTAGAACGGCCCGGGTTCGGGTCGAGGCAACTGTCACTTCTTTTTCCATGACAGCTAATAGATGATGCTTTCTGTAAAAAATGAAATGTCAGACGCGTCAGCCGGACGCGGACTGTTGTAGCGTGACTCATTCTAATCTCACCTTGAAAGTCTCCTTAAGAAAGATTATGTCGTTATGCGATTCTGTATTTGTATTCAATTATTATCTTATACATAAGTACTTGATTATATATAAGTACTTGATTTATGTTATCGTTCGATAAACAATATATATAATCCACTTGTTAGGAGAATGCGATAACCGTAACGTTGTTGCTAGGAGTCCTGAGTAACTTCAGCCTGCGGCTTTATTTGTACTTATATTTTTTTTCGGCTAGCAAACAACTTCCAAAACCATTTTGAGGCTTTTTTCGTTCGCAACAAAGTATAGGAATCCTATTACCCAATTAACCTATGACATAATACCTACCTACTTGTTATCATAACATAATAAGGTTAGCAATTATTCTGTTTGTTGATTTATCGCCTTTTCACGCATAAACGGGGCAATAAATAGAGGATCAGGGGAGCATATTATGATCAAATTGGATAGTTAGTGTGAACCAGCATATTACTGAGAATGAGAAGCTAACTGATTTGTTTTTACGTTAGCAACATCTAACATAACAGATTGATTAAAACAACAAAAACCGGAGGATTTGAGATTTTTTTTAACTCATAATTTGTGGTAATTCCGAAAAAAAAGCAGTAAAAAGTGACGGATAATTTCGGAAGGGGACTCTTATAACAACGGGATATGAGTAATAGGGATTAACCAATTTCAGAAATTGCCCGCGTACACCTACTAGATATCTATATGTCGGCGGCAGATCGTAAAATCGGGCATATCGAGATATTCCTAGGCATATCATGAAAAGCCGCCATTTCATGATCTGACTAACGACTACCAGCCATATCGTTTAAACCTCAACGTTTGACGATTTGCCTGGCAACGTTTAGGCATATCTAATAAGTAGGGTGTGATATTCCTAGGCAGATCATGAAATGCCGGCGTTTCATGATCTGCCTAGCGAACACCAGCCATATCGTGCAAACCTCACGGGGTGATTTTCCTAGGCATATCATGAAACGCCGGCATTTCATGATCTGCCTAGCGAAAACCAGCCATATCGTGCAAACCTCACGGAGTGTTATTCCTAGGCAGATCATGAAACGCCGGCATTTCATGATCTGCCTAGCGAACACCAGCCATATCGTACAAACCTCAAGGGATGATATTCCTAGGCAGATCATGAAACGCCGGCCTTTTATAAGGCAGATCGTGATATGCCTGGGCAAATGTTAGTCAGATCGTGAAATGGCGGCGTTTCATGATATGCCTAGGAATATCTCGATATGCCCGGTTTTACGATCTGCCGCCGACATATATACAACAATATCACTACCATAGGAGCTAAATCCCGGGAAAAATATTGAAATGTAACCTTTGTCTTATTCAAAGCTGCTGATTTTTTGTTTGCTAAATAATCTGTTAAGTCGTTTTTTGCGTGAAAGAGTATCAAACATAGAGTCATAGATTCTTTCATATATGTACATATTTCATACATCCTCCCGAACTATCACATTGTTTGTATTAGTAGGGTACATAACGTTCTGATAAGCTGTTGATTTGGCATTGATAACGTTAATGGTAATAAATTAATTATGAATCAACAATGCGTATATTTGTTTAGTCTTTATTATGTTAAGCATAATACTTGTCGTTCTCTTTGCCTCTCTCGTGTACCTCTATGGAACGAGAAGTTTTAAGTACTGGGTGGAGCGAGGCGTAAAACATGACAAGCCTTTACCAGTGTTTGGCAACGCGCTGGACAAGTTCCTTCAGAGGACCAGCCTGTGCGACCTGTATTCCGAGGCCTACAGAAAATACCCCAACGAGAAAATGGTAGGACTATACTTGGCCAATGATCCAAAGTTAATTCTACGAGACCCTGAACTTATCAAGCACGTGTTGACAGCTGATTTTCAGCATTTTCATCCTCGTGGAATCCTGCCAGCGGAGAATGATCTAGAGCCAATGTTTAGGAATATTTTCTTTGCCGATGGGGATTTGTGGAAACTTTTGAGGCAGCGGCTGACTCCCGCGTTTACATCTGGCAAGTTGAAAGCCATGTTTACCTTGATCGTCGAAAGAGCTGAAAAACTGCAGGCCATCGCTATTGAAGCAGCTGAGGCAGGTGTCGACGTAGATATGAGAGACCTGATGGCGAGGTATACGACTGACCTTATAGGAGCATGCGGTTTTGGCATAGATGCTGATAGCTTGATTGACGAAAACTCTACGTTCCGACTACTTGGAAAGCGGTCCTTCAAAAGGACAAAGCGAGATGGTTTCGTATCTATGCTTAAATTTATAGCACCCAAGATTTTCAGAAAACTTCACTTCTTATCACCTGAGATAGAACGATATACAATGTCGATAGTGAAAGATATACTCGAAAAGCGGAATTATATGCCTGTGGGACGGAATGACTTTGTAGATTTACTTCTAGAATTAAAACAGAAAGGAGCGATGGTTGGAGAGTCTTTGGAAAAACGAAATCCTGATGGAACTCCAGAGAAGATACAGCTAGAGTTAGATTTGATATTGATGGGTTCTCAGATACTAGTCTTCTTCATAGCGGGGTTTGACACGTCATCCTCAGCCAGCAGCTACCTGTTGCATCAGCTCGCCTTCCACTCTGATGCGCAGAAGAAATGTCAGGAGGAGATAGATGAAGTACTGAGCCGACACGGGAGGTTGTGCTTCGAAGCTGTTGAAGAGCTAAACTATTTGAAAATGTGCTTCAGGTAAACGATAGCTACTAAGTAGTAAGATCTAATGCTCGTATTAGAAAATAAAACCATGTAAGAACACTTCATATGGAGTTGTCTGTAGTCAATGCCTACATGGCCTACGTTTTGAACTTGAACTAATGATTATTACATGTTTCAGAGAAGGTATGCGTATGTTTCCACCCATCGGTTATCTGATGAGGCGGTGCACCGGGCGTTACACGTTTCCGGGAACCGACGTGACCATCGACAAGGGTATCGGCGTCGTGGTACCTATACACGCTATGCAGAACGATGAACAATACTTTCTTGTAGGTACACATAGTGATGCCATTAATATAGTTACAAAGCTATGAGTTGCCACACGGAACAAGATATTAGACGTCATTATTTATCTATAAAAGTGAACTCGATCACCAGATAAGTTGCAAAGTAATGTGAATGGTGCCATGGGTCTTGATAATTTTAATAAAATCAACTTCGTAAGCCATAGTGACTGTGTGAAGTGATGTAACGTTAAGAGCAAATGCGTTAGCGTTATGTATAAATAAGTCCATTAATGAGGCGATATTAAACTTTTAGGATCCAAGTGAGTTCAGGCCGGAGCGGTTCAGCCCTGAAAACGTGAGCAGTATTCCAAATCATGTGTACCTGCCTTTCGGAGAGGGACCCAGGGCGTGCATAGGTAAACAATGTAATTTTTTAAAGGGATCACATGTATGTAAAACAAAGAATTCTCATATACCCGTATGTATGTGAGTATATGTATGCAGGTAAATGCTGTCTGTCCAAATATGCGATTCAGGAGTCAGTCAATAAGCATGTTATAAATAATATTATGCTCTTTTACAGTATGTTAATTTTATTGGTTGATTGGGCGGCATTGAGCAGAAGGATTAGATAAGACATAATCTATCACGTATAATTTACAATTGCACATGTGCAATTGAGTGCATCATGATGCACTTACGATATATTTACCTATACTAATGCTGCGTAGGTATTGTAGGTCGGTACCTAAGTGTGATTGTGCAGAACATATAAATCTTTGATGTCAAACTTCTGGTCTAAGTTAGATCTAAAGTGCTAAATTATTTTTTATCAAGAAGATACGTTTGCGAGAGATACTATTTTTATTGTATTTAATAAAAAATGGAAAAAGCTGAGAAACTGTCAACATTTTAAGTACTAAATGTTCGTATATTCTCAGGTGAGCGGCTAGGCATGTTGCAGTCCCTGGCAGGAGTGGCGGCGCTACTGCAGCGTTGCTCTGTGGAACCAGGACCCACTACTGTTGGAACTCCCATCACTGATCCCACTTCCACAATTACTCAAAATATATGCGGGGGCCTGCCGCTGGTAATACGAGTCAGGACTCCTCAGGAGAACAAAGTTAATGAGACTAGGTAAAATAAAATAATAAGTTTATATGTGTGTTGTTTTTTACTACTAACTTTAAATAGGAGGCCTATTCAGATACCTAGTAATTTCTTATAACCAAACGGTTATGGACGGTTTTGTCCCCAAAATTTCTATAAGAATAACCTCCTAGTGTAGTATTCTCACTATTCTCAGCCTCCAAGTTTTTGGCAATATGTTTTTTTGGTATGATATTAAATTACAGTGTTTAAAAGGTGTCTGCGGCCTATATCTTTCTTCGTTTATTATTGTCTTTACTTACCTGTGAAAAATATGTTAGGAATAATAATTTATATCTATATAGTTAAGTTCAATCTGTTTTGAACTTAACTATAGTTTTGGTTATTATATTAATATTATTACAAAATGTTTCAATTTTCGTAAGCCCCGGAACGGCCATAATCATACGGGTCTCTGAGGAAATAATTAAAAACAGTTTTGGCACGGTCCCGTACGTATTTTCATTACGTTTGTGATTGTATTGAAATATTGTGTTCGACCATTACCAGCGTGGCTCCGCGCCAAACCAATATGCAAGTGTTCAGGCGACTATGCCACCGCAAGAATTGAAAATGACCTATATACGTATTACTTTAAACCACACTTACGACCTTTCGGTTGTGAATAACGTTATGGGACAACAACAATACGAAAAGGCATATAAGTGGAGTTTTCCGAAGAACTTATGATGTTTACATTGTAGAATATCAAGCTGTGATCACCTATATTGCGGGCACTTTGTAAGACAGGATTGGAGACTCGCTTTATTTTAAGCGAGTTGTTGTCGCTCTGTGTTTGGTTTATGATATTGGAAAGCGAGTTAAATGTACTGTTTTTTGGCTTTGACTAAATTTTATATTGTACTTAAGGAAATGTCCCCTGGCCGCGTGATCGGCTCACACTTAGACGGGTTTTTATAAATTAAAGTAACTCTTATATTCATGTTTTGTTTCCTCCTATGAAAACTACATTTGGGTATACAGGGTGATTCATGAGACGTGAGCAGGACTAATCCTGCACACTCAGAAACTGATAATTGATCGATCACCGTCGTATTTAGGTGAAACAACCACACCTTTTCCTATTTTTTACTTTTTGGTGAGGACAAATTTAATCCTCTACAATCATGGTCACCCTGCAACTTTTAGATTACGAAGAAAATAAACTGTCAAACTTGAGTGAGATACGAGTTTTCAAAAGTAACCAGACCGCGATGACAGTGATAACATTCAATTTGACACAGAATATCGGTAGTTTTGTATTCTAATTTTAGGGTGACCACGCATGTCGTAAATAAATTAATAACTTTTTTTTTTCAACGCGACTAGAAAATTAACGTTATCCTCACAAATACTGATACGAAAGTGTTGCTTATAATTTACGAAATGCGCAGTGTTAGTCCTGCTCACGTCTCCTGAATCACCCTGTATATTTGTAGGATGTTTTTGGGAAAAATTAAAACACGAATTATTTAAACTAGTTTTATTGAATCTTATCTCAAATATGTGCCATAAAATAATATAAGTAAAGGAGACTCACGTTAGACCGTGGCCGGGCTGGAGCTTCCGGAGCTTTGTTTTCTATGGAAAGCACCACGTGATCACCGATCAGCCGTCATAGAAAATGACATGTCGGACGCCTCGACCCGGGTACAGCCCGGACTAGCGTGAGTCATAATTAACCAAGCGGTATGTTTCTACGGCAAAGAGCATTTAAAAATACAACCCAGGCGTAACTGGCGTAAATTCATTCACCTGAATTACCACTTGGCTTCCTACGTCAGCTTTGTGACCCGCTTCGCCCTTATCCGTTAGATTCAAAGGCCTTTATCCTCGTTAACTCAAAGCATAACACGATACCCTTCATCCTACATGTCCACTAAAATTAGATTAATTAAGATAGCCAGCTTATGTGTTAATTAAAGACTGACGTGTGCCCAGAGTCTGTCCGAGTCCGAGCACCTATTTATTGTCTCAATTAAGAAACGACTTTAAAGACGACGAAACTAGTATCACTTCAAGCCCTTCTACTTTAGTGTAAAGTTAGGCATTAGTCTTACCGCACAATGCAACAGTTAACTGCTTACAACTTTGCCCGTCTCCTTAACCAAGCAAAAATGACCTTTATACCTTCATTTTAAAGTCCTGGCACTTTAAGGAGACAAGGATTAACTTGAATTGGACGTCATCTCGCAAGTTTGGTTTAATTAAAGTTTCTAGTTCGCAATTCGTGGAGTCTCAGTTGGGTAACAATTTGCATTTTGTGTTTGAGCGTTTGTTATAATCGGCTTTAGAGTATTTTCTGTGTTGTTATTGATTGTTTACATTTATTTTTAGTGTGGTTATTTCTACGCCGCATTAATGTTGACTAAGCTCTACGAGTATACTTTTAGTCTAATTTTGGTAGCCTGTAGGATTCACTGCCTAGCCTGTTTTGAGACCTCAGGGTGTGTAAAGTGTGTAAGCTACAGAGCGCTGTACTTGTGAATTTGTACATGCCTAAGATTAATTATTTACAAGCACTTTACACATTTCATACCTACGTTGTTCACATCCGTGTTCATTATCTTTGAATATATGTCTATGACCAGATTTAAGTAGTACCTAAGGAGGCAGTTTATTTTAATTAATTTATGTATTTAAAACTATATTATGGATACTATTTTATATCCGGGTAGAACTCATTAATGTCTTACTTAAAATTTGTGCAAACCAAGGATTTTGTATGTTAACTCAGGTTCAAAACTACGAGACTACTAAATAGCAAACTCGTATCTGTGTTTCATCCGCATCCGTTGTTACAGCTAGATAAGAAACATGCACATTTATAATATTATTTGTAGGATTTATCTTATCAATTAAGTAGACGGGTCCAGAGTTCAATTGCATACCTTACATACACATTACGATTATATAGTTACCTATTCTGCGTACACAACATATATACAAGTATTACCTATTGTTGAAAACAAAAAACAGTTTTAGCTTACACCGAAAAAAATAATTTTCTACAATACTACCAGAACGTATAGTAATTAAAAATATAGTTATACCTACTAAAATCCGGTAGTAATAACAAAAAATGTTGTATCGTGTAAAACTTGTTTTTTAAACATCACTGTTTAATTCTAGTTAAATGCAATTTAGTACTGCTTACAATTTCGTTGTATATGTAAAGATGCAAGTGTTGTAAATATTAAACGTTTGTCTCGTTTAATATATGCATCGTAACACTAACTATTGATATGTAAAAATAAAGATACGAGTGTACACGTTACAAGTTATTATGTTGTGGACGTTGTGGTTACTATAATGCATTGTAGTCTGAACGAATCAAACAGTTGTGCCAACACCACGGTGTATGCGCGGCTGGCGGGGGGCGGAGAAAGGGATTGCGCAAGTCACAGAACGGCAGCCATTACGCCAGCGTCTTACGTTCCGGCCGGTCGATGTTTTATTTACGTAGATCCTGTCCATAATTTTATTGTAAACTAGTACAAGTGTATAGTATAAGTGCGTGTTGTTTGCGTGTTGCTGACACAGTGAAATGTGCGGGCTCCGATTAAGGAAAAGTCCTCCCGCACCGATGTGGATAAGGAGGGATTCACACTGGTGGAAAGGAAACGCAAGGCGCGCAGGGCGCCTCGTAAAACTCTGTGTGGCACTGCGCAGCCGGTTAATTCTGGCCTACGAGTTGCGACACCGAGTAAGGCGCTCTACGTGTCTCGCCTGCATTACTCCGCCGGGGCCGACGAGGTGGTGGAGTACGTCCGCCGGAAGACTGGCTACACGCTGAGGGTGCACCAGCTACAGTCGCGTCACTATGTGCACTTCAGTTCATTTGTAGTGCGCGTGCCGCGGCCTCTGCAGGACACCATCGCAAGCGCGGACTTCTGGCCGAAGGGTGTGGTGTTTCGGCGGTTCCGGGGCAACCTGCCGAATCCTACGCCGAGTCAGACGACGCTACGGGGCCACGCTGTTACGTCGTCGCCCAAATCCAATGTTTAATTTGTATGTCATTTGTGTGTCTATTGTTTTCTTTGTGGAGACAAAATGTTTTTTTTCTTTTGTAGTGTCACAGTGCCTTGGTTTTACTGTAATGCTGTGTTACTTATTTGATCAATAAAAAAAAAAAAAATAAGTGTGCTTAAAAACTTGTCTGTATTTACTAGAAGAGCAGTGTACTGGTTATATATTGTTCACGTAACCAGAACCCACTGTGCTGAAGGGACTTCTAAACGGGCCATATGTTCACTGCAATATGTGGCCGGCAACTATTAGTGTCCCTCTCTAACATGTGAGTAAGAGGACACCAATAGTTGCCGGCCACATATTGCAGTGAACATATGGCTCGCTTAGAAGCCCCATTAGCACAGTGCGTTCTGGTAACGTGAACAATATAAAACCAGTACACCGCACAAATCGTTCAGTTACTTATACTGAATACCTTGTTATAACAACAGGACAGGAACGTATATGTTACTGTATTATTTAGTAACCATTAACAGACCGGCTAGTTGGGTTTACTAAAAGTCTTATACCCACTACTATACACTTCATAGAATTAACAAATTTAATTTAACAAGAATGGTCTGGTTATGTTTACAAAGTGTCCTGTCGTCACATATACAACAAGACAATATAGTACAGCTAACCAGATTCTGGTTACCAGTACCAGGTTTTTTTTTCAGTGTAGGTTCATAAAATATAATATCTACAACGTGATGGCATTACGCCAACATTTAGGTCCAAGAGTATTGTAACATCAGGATTATACTATACTATACGTAATATATTTTTAAAATATCCGTTTTCTTTGTATTTTTACCCAACGACGGGAAGGGTAGGTACTTTGAAAAACGAAGAGGTTTGATTTTACAAAACACCGTAGTCATGTAAAAGTTTTTCAAAATTTTTGCTTGTAGACACTAAAATTAGAACATTAAAAAAAATGCCCAGCTTTTTCAACAAACTGCTTTATTAATTAAGGCCCTAAAATCTCATTATCTGAAGTGAGTGCGCCTGAAATAATACCGGAACTGGACAAGGATGTCGGCGATTTTTTTATATTATTTTTTTATTTAATTACCCCGCTCTTATCCATACGGTTTTTACAAAAATACCAAGAGAAAAGTGTATGTGTTAACTAATGGAAACCTCTAAGGTTTTTGTAATAGCTGGCGAGATTGCGTGGTTAGATTCGTGTTTTTATCCAGCGCGTGTTTGTTTGGTAAATTGTAGCATAATATTTATTCTGAATAAATTTGTACGGCTCCATTGAAGAACAACGTTAAATATGAATATATACAAGCAACAGCTTGTTTAATAAGACCTCGACATGTTTCCACAAAACGTAGCTAGCAGTAGACATCCGAACGTCACCTTTAGATTCATAATACATATTTTTGGACAAGAGTAAAAAAAAGGCTATGGCCTAAATCTCAGCATCAATTTTAAATGCGGAATAGAGCCCCTGCCGCCGCCACTCCCCTCCTAATGTGACGCGCGGAGTTTAGATAACAAAACATATTTCCTGAAAGAATCACAGCCTCCCAAGTCCGCTCATGGTGGTCGCATCTCCAGGCGGTTGAGTCACTTTACGAAATATAATAGTAGGGGAGATTCGAATAAAACGAGGTAAGGGGGCAAGGACCACACGTACCTAGTTACATGACTAATTGTATTAGCACCTAATGCTGCGTCGTTATCAATACGGCCTCTACAACAGATACTGACCTAAACATAAATAACATAGGAAATTTACAAGCTAAGTAACTACATCTAATATACCTACCGGCATGGATGTTTTTATGTTTCGATTACCTGCGACTGTTTCTTGCTTAATGCAACTATCACTAGTATATCCCAAGTACGGTAGCCGTCACATGGGCGTAAAGTGAAAAATGTATTCACTGTTCTTTAAATTTCTGTTATGCAATAGTTCTTGTAGTAACGAAACGGTCAAGCCACATATTTTGACTAAGGTGTAGAATTAGTGAAGTCAGGGCTTGTAGAGTGGGCGTGTATAGAGTTAGAAGCTTGGTTCTACATGAGATCTGATAACTTTCGTCTTGGCAACATTTTACATGAAAATATTTTCGGTGGGTTTATTCATTCATAACGCGTTTATACAAATTTGTAGATCGCTGTCAGTCAGCATCAAAAATTAGTTGTAAATGCCACTTAAATTGTTAAAACATATCTGATAAGGATGATAATAGTAACATTGTTCTTAAAGCCAACTGAGCCAGCTGCACTACACCCCTGTGTAAGGCCGATCTGGTCATTTACGTGCGATCGGAATCTCATGGCCGGGCCATTACCGCCAAGCTGAATAGCCACGGATCTCCCCGAACGTCGAACGTTCCAGAACATATCAAAATGGGTCCGAACTTCACGTTTAACCTTTGACTATACCTAATTTAGGTATATTTCCCGTACTAATCCATAGTCCTATAGCATTAGTGACCTGGCAATTGATAGGTCAAATAATATGAATATGTCGTCACATATTTTTCGTCGTCGCTTGCAGGTATTTGGCCCTTGATACACTTCACACTTCTTCTTCACAGGATAGGAATATCAAAATAGAACGGGATGGATGGATGCAATTCAAAAAAAAACAGGGCAAGTGCGAGTCGGACTCGCGCACGAAGGGTTCCGTACCATTAATGCAAAAAACGGTCACACATCCAAGTACTGACCCCGCCCGACGTTGCTTAACTTCGGTCAAAAATCACGTTATTTGTATGGGAGCCTCACTTAAATCTTTATTTTATTCTGTTTTTAGTATTTGTTGTTATAGCGGCAACAGAAATACATCATCTGTGAAAATTTCAACTGTCTAGCTATCACGGTTCGTGAGATACAGCCTGGTGACAGACGGACGGACGGACGGACAGCGAAAAGTCTTTGTAATAGGGTCCCGTTTTACCTTAGGGTACGGAACCCTAAAAAGTGACAGAGATTTTTTGTTTTTGTAATAGGCATAATTTTCTACGTTACCCTCCATGTCAGAACGGTTATCAAACTGTGTTGTGGTTGTCAAGTCTGGTGGACCGACTAAATTAATATTTTTGGTCGGTTTTAAATTAATAGTCGGGTCCGTTGGGTACGCGAATACGCAGCCCCTTGTGTTCTGCGATATTTTCAAGCAACGATCGGGCATCGGCCGTTTTGATACATAAATTTGGTAATACTGCTATTGTTACCTTGAATTTTCATTTCCAAACGGCAAATTCCCCTTATTATAATGACAGTCTAAACTAATAGAGACTTCTTTCTTCTATCTTTTTTTTAATTTAGGTCTAATTTGCAAAATTAAGAACTATACATATAATAACTAATATAATGTAAGTTAAACAATAATATACCTATTAAACCGAAAAATATAAAGAAAAGGATAAGGAGGATAGGGCCTCAAGGCGTTAAGTCCGCCAATTGTACTCTTTTTTGGAAATTTGTGCAATAAAGTTTAAATAAATAAATAAATATACCTAAAATAATTTTGTGGAACAGAGACTTTTATTATTTAGCATGACTTTACTTTTTACTCTTAAAATATTGAAATTCAATAATATGACACATTTTTACACCTGAACTGAAGAATTCACCTTACCTACGCCGATGCCCGCCTCGCCGTAACACGAGCTCGCGAACGGCACAAGTCAGCGGTTAGCCGTGCCGTGACCGAGATCGGCGTGGGTCGGCGCCGGCGTCGGCAGCGGCACGGTCCCTGGGATATCATTCCAATTGCTTATTACATACAAGCTTGACACGTGAAGCTTGCTTAGTTGACTGGTAGTGAATGCCTTCTGGCATTAAGTCCGCCATTTGTACTCTTCGTGTATTGTGCAATAAAGTTGAAATAAATAATAAATAAGCTTATTTAATTACGCATATTTGTTTAGCCAGTCGTTATCTGCTGCAAAATAAGATTATGGCAACAATCAAATAGTGGAAAAGCATCCATAAACCTCAAAATATAAAATATCTGGTGCCATTTACTACGGACACCTAACGGCTAATTGGATTGCCTCAGACCTCAGATTTACCTCAGATTTAACTGGTTTGCCTCAGGCCCAAGTCTATCGCGAATCGTGAGTCAACTAGGAGTAACCTCGAAATCGCGAAAATAATGTCGGCTCTTCAATAGCAAATATCGGCATGACTGTAATGAACCAAAATGTATGAAACAGCCTTTTTTCGCGATTTCAGAGTTCGTCCTGTAGTAATAATTTGCTCAGTACGAACTCTATACGAGTATATTCACCTCGAATGAAATGGCTATTAGGGTTGAAAAAACATCCTGTTTAAAAAATCAACACGCTTGCGGCCCGATTCGAACTTTCAGATACGTTAATTAATAGATCTAGAAACGATATGGATTAGATATGTCAGTGTCAAATGTGACGTTTCTTCAAACAAAAACGTCTCTTTTGACACTGACACATCCATATCATTTCTAGATCTATTAATTAACGTATCTTAAAGTTCGAATCGGGCAGTTGATTTGGTTTTCACCCTTTTGAGGGTACTTGCTGCATCAAGTACTGAATCTTTCATCGGTTGATGTCTCAGGGTCATGTTAGACTAGTTCGTTGAGTCGAACCTTCCTAAATCCCGTGGCTGATAGGAATGCCCTGCCTGATTTACTGCTCACACCTCCGGCTTCGGGCTATACATTGTCTTGACAATTTATTGTACTCGTATTTCACAGATAGGTTTAATACATAGAAATGGGTGCTATAGCATTATATATATATATATATATATATACTCTCCCGGCCGATTTCGACCACGGCGACTGTTTCAACTCCGCTGCTGAAGACGTCCGTGGGCCCGCGTGTGGCTTGCGTAGCCGATCTTATTAACAAAGACGCGTGCACACAACTGCCAAGTATACCTAATAGCCGCTGGTGGTCGGGCTAGCGGCTAGGATTAACGGTTTAACAGTACCTATTGACGGGTATGATAAAAAATCGGCATCTTTAAAATTTACTTTTGAAGTAAATGAAAATTATATTTGGATTGTTAGGTCTTGTAAGTTTAAAAACAAGTTGAGTGTAAGTCAGTCAGGCAGACGAAATATGTTGTAACATCTGACAAGACATAAGGGTACTTTTTACAAAACTACGAACCGGTTTCACAACGTACCTATTATTTGCCAAGGCGTCTAAACATGCAGAAACTGCGAATAATATGGACAAACCTGGATGCTTAGCCAAGCTGTCAATCGTTCGCTCCGTAACTGCCGTGTCACGCCTAACTCCGTTAACTCGAGTTACATGAGTTACGGATAACCAGTCTAAATCGTCTTAGAAACCATTAAAGATATATTTTCTAAAAGAAAATTTTGAAAATCTTCATTATTTACTGAGAAAAGCATATGACTAACTCATGTAACTTCATTTTTTTGCCGATGGCGTCAGGCACAACTCAGTTAACTTGAGTTGCATGACTGACACAACCAAAATATCACCATCGTTTCTTAAGCGCTTGGTTTATACGACAACTATATTGATCAAGTAATACGTGTCACGTTTGATCACGCGTATGTCATGTAACTTGACTTACATGACTTCGTGTGACCACTATAGTATGGAAGAGTTGATCATGCGGAACCATTTAATTCGAATAAAATGAAAACTATTCAATTATGCGAAAAAAAATTAAAGGACCTATTCTGTGACCATATTTCCTACATGTAGATTAGAAAAAATAAAAAAAATACGATGAACCGTCAACGATAACAGCATTTGAATCTTTAAAACTTTAAACGTAATTATCTCGAAACCCAACTTTTAAAGTTACATGAGATGCGCGTGACACGGCAGCGTAGCGAACGATATATCAGTCATCCATATTAGCGCGACAGAGATAGTTGCGTTTCGTTTGCTACTGATTGTGAACGATTGGCATCTTGGCTATGCACCCAGTTCACTGAATTGTTCTAAAATATTACCTTCCCTCCTTTTCATGTCCATCATGTAAAAACAGTCGACAACCAGTTATTGTAACTGAATAACTAGACTAAGGGAGCGAATAACAACATCAAATTTGTGTTCCTTAATCGAAAATTGATTATGATTATCAGATTGTTTTGGTAAAAATACATACCTAATTGAATTGTTGTGCTCGACAGTTCTCCATTCCATTTTGTTTACGTTATAATGTAATTCACCGCCTTGACAGCAACTCGCATAAACACGAACGTAACATAAAAACGTCAACAAACTCGTCACCCTGTCCGCGCGCGCAGAGCTAACGACCAACTTATACACAAACAACTTTGCATAGAATGTTCTAAAAATGAGAGCTCTGGTTATGATGGCCACTTAGAAGCCAATTTACTGAGACCTCAAGTTTCATGTTAACTCTAAGTGTCGGCGGCCAGGGTAAAATTTAAACAGGAATTGGCCCTCATATTGTATATGACGTGTTTACTGTTTAAAGACGTAAATTGTTAAAGAGGCAGTCGAGGTTTATGTTTTTTTATTGTCATCGAAACCTTGATTTTGATAGTTGCTAGAAGTGTGCAATATAATAATTGTTTTTAATCATTTTCTTTCTTAGACTAGGTTATTTTATTTTATTATTTTTAATAATATAAAATAATTAAATTTAAAGATAACAATTTTACAATACTATATTTTGAATTTGCTAACACATAAACAATGTATATATTTGTGAATTTTATTTAAATTAAATTGATATAAAATATATTACAAGACCGTCTCCTATTTATCTTCCGTTTCCTGTGCGAATAGCAAATATAATTATGTGGAATATTTTTTTTACCAACGTCCATTAAAAAACTGTACTGTTAAGCAAACCCAGCGAACTGCGAATAAAAAACTGAGCTGAAATCAGGTTTGTATCTCTTTAGCATTTTAATTCCAAAATTCATACAAATGCCTCAGCGGTTCTGTGTACCCGAAAATATACACAGCGCCGACATGGCCTTTTTGTAAAAAAGGCGTGCGGTGAAGCGCGCAAATCTAGAAAAAATGTATGTTCACGCTGAAAAGTTACGAGCTCTGTTGAAATCCCTTTAAATTTATTTACACGTAGTAAGTTTTGTTAGCGTTTTGTGTTACACTTGTGTTGCTAGAATGTTGGAACTAATGAGACTAAAGTAAAACAATTGGATTTCGGCTTGTTTTAAACATAGAAGTCAACGAAAGGTGTTCAAATATAATGTTGTTAAAATAATTATGGGATCTAATAAACTGGCTGAAACTTTACGTGGTATTAAAAGTAGTAGTAGTTTTAGTTTATTTTTATAAGTTATTTTATATTTAATATGTTATATATAGTAAATAAAAAAGGTCTCTTGATAAAAAAAAAATTAAAAGTCAAAATTCAAACATGGGTAGGTAGGTACATAAAATACATTAGTTTTATATTGACAAGGGACATTTGTCATTCGTAAGATTTGGGACGCGAAAACCATTTTCTTCGATATCCAGTTTCCCCACTCAACTGCCCAGCTGATGTTAGAGCAAACATTTTATTTGGTACCTACATACAGTCGACATCGACTCTTGTTTAAAATGTTGCAATTTATTATGTTGGAAATACCCAGGTGTGTATGTATAGGTGTACAGAATGCTCATAAGGAACATTTTTGATGATATTTCGTTAAATAACGACGTTTAATTTAACTAGATGCGGCTTAGTTTAAGAAGTCATGCAATTTTTGCATACATTATGACGTCATTATGAATGTCTTCATAATTGATTTGATGTTACAGGCCAATGATAAATTAATATTATCGAAATAAATATTAATAGAACAAAATATCACCTATACGCACGGATTCCTTAATAAAATGAGTAACGGTTTGAACGTCACAGTCAGTTGACATCCGAAAGTCACATTAATTGCATATTGCGATTGCAGCTCATGGTCAAGGTCGTATCAAAATAAAATGAAAACCATAACAAATCGTTAAAACACAGTCGGCTTCAATTACTCTTTTTTTTTTGGTGACCTAACTACCTATATAATTAGCAAAGAAGCCAGTTAAGCGCGCGGCCTACCGATTCGCAATAAACTCGAAAACTTGAAAAATGTATTCAATAAAAAAACATGGCCGCCATAAAACACGATGGTCGAGAAACTCGGCAAAGTTCCCCAACTCCGTTTGTTTTCTGTATGGATTACCTCCCACTAGATACGGATCTAGTGAATACGGATTCAAGCTAAACATTTATTTTATTTACGTGTTGTAATTATTTGTCATATTTTGTGGATCAATATAATTAAGTTTCAATTTAGTACACGTCATTTAAAAAAAAATGACATCTTATAAAATGTATCCACAAAAATACAAGAATTCATTCATACTTAACGGAGATGAAAATATTAGAGAAGAATACCTGATATTAATATGTAAGCGTAGCTAATTTGTCGGTGTGTCTGTTTCAAGGCATACAAAAATAAAAATAAAATATTATTATTAATGATAATTGCCTTTAATGTTGAATTTTGAAAGTTAGATAGTATCTCAGTGTTCCTTCTCGTGTTAGATGATGTCACATTTTATGTAGACTCCTATGTTAGTCCATCAATATTACATTCAACCATCTATACCACCCATACCAATATTTTACCATCTAGGTATGGACCTTTTCTTAAGGAGCCCACAGATTACCAGGTCGCCGGACGATATCAGCCTATCAGTTGTTCGGAGCTGTCAAATTTTGCGTTTAACTGACAGGATGATATCATCCGGCGAACGGGTAATCAGTGGGCCCCTTTATTACGCGCAACAATATCGTTTACAAATGGTTACATAACTGTGTTAACCATGTGTATTTTCATCCAAGATTGCATTTTCACATGAAAAAAATATAAAAACTCATTATCAGAAGGAATAACACCATTAATCTGACCAATGAGACTCATAATGGCGCTGTGTTTTGGGTACTAACACTTCGTAAATTTTAAATTTTAAATTTAAACAATAGGTACTCGTTTTGTTTCATTTATTTACTACGATTATACAAATGGTTAGAGAGATCATACAAGTCGTCATGCATGCTACATCTAGTGTCTAATAGTGATCTGTATTTGGCCGTAATGATATACAAGACATCTGTTGATCTACAAATAGCCCTCGTTACGAGAACAAAGAAACCCAGTAAAGGTTTATTGGTTTGGGCCAACATTAGGCCCAGTGCCTGCTACTAACTCCGATAGATTAGCTTACCCATTGGCTACGTTCATGAGCCGAAATTGAATAGAGTCAGACCTAGAAAAGTCTGCAGCGATTTTGATAGTCCACGCAGTGCAAATGTTATTTATACGTCATAATTTGATAGAAGTTTGACGTTTAAAATAACACTTGCACTGCGTGGGCTATCAAAATCGCTGCAGACTTTTCTTGGTCTAACTCTACGTCAATTTTATACTAATTCAAATAGTGTGCGACTTCATGTTGGAAATATAATTTGAATTTACTTCTCCGTTGCTTTTTGCTGAAGAAAATATGGAATATTTATACGTTTTTCGCAGATATCTTTTTCTCATAAAATTAACCATTTGGGCCGCTCGCCCACGGCGACTTTTTGAATCGATGCTGTCGCGCGTTTGCATAGATACAGTCGCGATGCGGTCGCTAGCTGTGTGCCCTCGCCCACATAACACGATTCAGTCGCGATACCGTCGCGCTTCTGGCGCGATGCAAACGCGATACCGTCACGCTTCTGTCTCGATGCTAACGCGATACCGTCGCGCTTCTTTCGCGATGCAAACGCGATTCAGTAACGGCACGATGCTGTAGCGCGTTAGCAGCGCGTTGGGATCGCTTCTGTAGCGCGTTGCAAATGCGACTAACGCGCGTTAGTAGCGATGCTGTTGCGCATTTCGTAAACGCGCGGCAGCATCGCTACAAAAAGTCGCCGTGGGCAAGCGGCCTTGGAGTTGAAAAAACTAGTTTAATGTTGATCGTTTACGCCAGTAGAGTCTGGGCTATAACCGCGAAAATCAAAGTTCGCAAATTGCGGGCATTTTTCTCTGTCACTATAATTACGCTTTCATTGGAGTAAAAGAGAAAGATCCCCGCAATTTGCGAATTTCGGTTTTCGCGGTAGCCCCTCTGTGCGGAAAGAGAAGAGTCGTGGAATGTATGGGGCCCAATACATTCCACGACTCTTCCCTTTTCGAACACTCTAAATGATATAAACGACCAAACTTGTGTGTTTTGACGGCATAATGCAGCCAACCTAATCGAGACCATCTAAGCTAACTTTACACGCACTTGAATAAAACAAAGTGAAAGAATGACATTATAAACGTCATATTTTCATAGAAATTTTACATTAAATATATAACATTGTTACACTTTATCACTGCAAGTGCCATGTAGAGTTAGTTCGGTCCGGCTCTACGATATTTTTGTTTGTTCCACGAAAAGCTCCAAACTTGTTTTTTTGGTATCGGCGCTCTTTGTGTCGCTGGCGTGAAATGGAATTGACAACATTGGTGAAATACTCTATATGTATTTACATCATTGAAAGACTCGGTAATTCTGATTGTTAAAAAAGGCTTTCATTAACATGGTTTTCTGCAAACAAACGCTTGCTGATTCTATTAATTAGTTAAATAAGCTTGTCTGATTTTAAAGTGAATATACTAGGGTGCCACTGAAATTTAAATTACACGTTGTTTTGTGTTGGTCCTTTGTGTAGCTATTTAGGAGTTGTTTAAAACAATAAAAATATAAAACACTCCATGCTACCCGTACGTGCGTGTCGTAGGTACTTGTAAAAGTATGAAAATTGTAAGTTTGTCTAAAAGTTGATTTAATCATTTAAGATAAATAATTGCTGACGGAAATGGTTCGGCGGGTGACATTATAAAGAGATCGTTCTACTAATATTATATTTAAATAATTCCAATAAGGCTGAAAATTGTTTGATTAGCTATGCTTCCCCGTGTTGCGGTGGCTTAAAATTGGATCGGCAGCTTCGTAATACGTTGGTATAATATTAAGTATGTAGGTATACATACGTTTCGCTTGTATTTAATCGGAACATATACATTACTAGCTTTTGCCCGCGACTTCGTCTGCGTGGAATTAGTGACAGCAGCTAAAGTAGGTATAGCACCTGGATAATGCTAATAGCAATCATTCAATTCGCCCATTACTTACTTCAATTATTAGGCAATTCATTAACTCTTTCAATTCCACCCCCCTTTGTACTCTCTTCAGGGATAATTTCCGACATAAAAGCTATCCTATGTCCTTCCCTTGACTCAAACTATCTCTATATCAAATTTCAACTAAATCGGTTCAGCGGCTTAAGCGTGAAGAGGTAACAGACAGACAGACAGACACACTTTCGCCTTTATAATATTAGTATGGATTAATTATTTTAGCGTTTCGCAAACAGTGTAACTATCTCTGTATGTTTATTTAAATCTATTCTGTCCTGGTTATATATTATGGTATATTCACTTCACTGACTTGTCCAACAAAAGAGATCTGATGCAGAATTGAATCAGTGATCTTTGTAGATTCAGAAACAGAGCGACCCTTTCGTTTGCAGGTACTGACTATCTTTGGCACTTCTCTGGCCAGCCAATACGGCGCGTAGGCAGTAAATCAGAGCTAACTCTACCCCAAGGTCAGTTTTTCCCGACAAGTCGATAAATCTGCCAAACTCGAAATACGGCGACCAGAAGCTATGCCTATAACTTCACAATATCAGATGTCAAGGAAAAGTCACAATCATTTGAAGTGAACTTACAAAAAAACTAAAAGATTAGACGGCAAAATAATAATGATAGTTACACATAGATGAAGGATTAAACATGTCTTACACATTATTTTTCTCTTAATCGTAATATCTGTTATAGCTGTCTGTGGGTAGCTAGCAAAGTTCGCTCACAGTCGTTTCATAAAACTTTGAATAGCTTAATAACATCAAATAGCCACCTGACTCCTTAGAGAACATGAGATCACCCTATTTCTTTTCATACCCGGCCCTCCACAGCACGCATTGCTGTAAGTTACCAAGTTATGACTTATTCACATCCAATAGCCGAGTTGAGGTGAATCTGGGTGTGCTATTTGCGATCAAGCATAGCTTTTTTTATGCCACGACGGTGACAAGCATACTGTCCTTCTAATGGCCTTATAATGGTCAGTGGACAGTTTGGACATCGCTTGCAACTCGGGCAGTGGTACATGCGTATTATAAGTAGGTGTAAGAGGCTCTTCATTAAGTATATAATAAGCTTTAATTACGTGAACAAGTTAAGGAATGCACACGGTCTAGAATACAAAATACCTTATACTCGCATTTCTGGTTGAAGATATGTCGCTGTTGACAGATCATATCCATAATCGTTTAATAATAGTGCATTACAACAGATTCTGGAGCTTTGGGAACATACATCACTATCAGAAACACAATACATCTTACGAAATAGCAAATTTGCAATGTTAGTATAGGGTTTTCTGTAGGGTTACTATTCCCCCAGTTTGGGCTGCTCGTTTCGACTGAGTTTGCTATTACTACGGATTTTAAGGTCACGCTAGACTGGCTCACCTGAGAATGACTCGCCGAACTTGCACAACCAATAGCAGTGCACGTTAAGGGCTTCATCGCCACTTAAGCCGCTAAATTGAATCCCGTGGCTTTATTTAGCTATTTGGACGCACGGCGAGTTAGGCAGTTGTTATAGCCGCCGTTGCCGTTTTTAGTGATGTGTCGTTACCGATATTTCGACTTGTGGTATACTGAGAAATTATTTCGCTGCAATGTAGCTAAAAACAAAATAAAATGCGTCATTTTGTGATATTATTGCATGTACCTACGGGCCTTTGCGAACTCATTCGGACACATTACATACCTATATTCAATAAATTATATGATATGAAGCCATCACGTGGCAAGAGAGCGGAAGGCAGACTACATAAGAGAAATGTGAACACTTTCGAGCTTCATAGCGGCCGTTAGCGGCCGGCTGGAATGTAAAACGTAAAATTAGTGAAACAGAAAATACAAAAAACTGCATTTACGAGATACGTTTAGGTCGGTGGTTATAATCTTGGAATATTCTGTTAGAAAGGCAAATAATTTACGCAATCACATGCAATATTATTCATCCTGCATTCAATACCGAATGACACTCGATAACATACCGATTTTGGCCGCACTTTTTATTTTTGACTGGAATCTTGTGAATGTTTGTATCCAGAACCCCTAGTCTAAGTTTCATTCGATAGCGTGATTGCGAATGCTAGATTCCCGTTTGCGTTATGTCTATTTTTGTATGGGAATTTGAACAGCGCGCTTAGCGGGACGTTTTGGTAACTCAAAATCCCATTCAAAATGACAATTAACGCAAACGTCACGTCACGCTATCGTATGAAATTGACACTAGGGGTAGTAGGTATTCCCAGCGACGGAACGTCACTAGTCGTTCCACTTTTTCGACGGCCGATTAAGGATGAGCGAGAAGCCCATGGTCGCATCCGAATCGCCGGATTACGAAACCGCAGATGCTTGTAGCTATGATATCACTTACCAATTCGGTATCGCAAAATATGAAAATATTTCTAATTATGTTCGTATCTTCTTACTTATTTATGATTTATTGCTAATATTCTAATTAAAACAAGTTTTTTTTTAAGACCTAAGTATACTGAAAACGTTCCGTAATGTAAAGTCTAAGATAGTAGGTGTAATGTATGCTTGTAACGAAACGCAACTACAGACTGTTTATAATGACCCAATGCATATGAAAGTAACAGTGACAGCGAGCGGCATTTGTTAAGTACAGACGCTGTTGAAGAAGAATGAACTGGGTAACTTTGTGGTTAGCCATATTGGACTCACTGATAGATAGATGTTGTTTGAAGACATTTGTAAAAATTAATTTAATAAAACTCAGTGTCAGCAGCAAGTGGTTTTATTACTAAACAATACAGTAGGTATATTATAAAATCATAGACATAATAGCATGTACTTTTTTTCATCTTGAGCTTGAGAGCTTTTTTAGCCTCTTAAGTCTAGTCCTGTGTTTTTTTAACAGCTGTAAATCCAACTGCAAAATGTCGCGCCGTAATAGTGCAGCAGTAGTCATGCTAGTACAGTCTGAATGCGAACGGTACCTTTACAAAAAAATCCGAACACCAAGCAAGCATAAGGATAAAACTTCTTGAATTGGACCCGAAAGGGTATTCCTAGAGAATACGAAAGTATTCTCGAATGAACAAGATAATTTTATAAACACAACATAATTTCTACGAATAAACCATACATCCACTTGAGTGTTTTAAATCAAGGCAAACGACACTAAATGATATTCAAGCTGGGGTCGTTTACTTATATTACCTAAGTTAAAGTCCATATGACAGATCCTATGAGTTTTGTAACTAAACTAATAATCACAGTCTGCCCCTTAACCGCCCTAACGACTCCTGGGTTTTTGTTCCAACCACTCATAAAACGAAACTGAGTCGAGCGTCCTAAAGGTACAGAATAAAACGTGCTATTCACGATCCAGCTAACAGTCCTAATAATAATGGCTATCTCCTAGATACGGGAATTGCTATGCTAGATTCAGTCACATTTCATTCATCTCACTCTAATAACTGCATTATTTTGCAAGTCTGCAAGCAGGACTGTGAGTTGGTTCTAGGTTTAAGTACCCGCTGCAATTTTATTGTCATCACCATGACTACTAGTACCGATTGTCATCAACAATTAGGCGCCTATTTCACCAACCTGACCCTCACAATATCCCATACATTTCTGGGTCAGCAAGTAGCGACGGTACCGACTCACCGTTTGTTTCCTTTTAGGACCACCAAATGTGCGATGACTTGTCAACGCCACGTGACAATTGTCAAAAAAAGACCTAGAATTAGGGGCACTCCTTCCTTGAGGGAAGAATATTTAGTGTATTGTGAATAAATGGTTTGTCTGAACGTTTGACTCGTATGTGCTCAGTTAGCAATAGGAACGCAGGGCTAGGTCGCTTATACTGTCATTTGGAGGGTCGGCCACATGTGCCTGCCTACAGTCCTAACTCACAATGAGATATGGCCCCAAAAATAGGGACAGGCATTTTAAATGGACTAGAATAGTATACTTAAAAACATTAAAAAGTGGGTATTTGATTTAAATTTTCATAAAGAAAATTAATACTGTCCCTATATATCAGGGATCTCCAAACTTTTTTACCTGAGGGCCATATTGCGCCTCAGAATTTTCGCGCGGGCCACGGCACACAGCATTTCGGCGCCAGAGGGGGTGTATCTGGTTGCTGCTGTTAGGGCTGAACACTTGCCTGGCTCCCGCGGGCCGGATTGGAACGCTTCGCGGGCCGGGGTTTGGAGAGCCCTGCTATATATTGTGACCCAATTATAAATATTGCTGTTCAAAGTAGATAGAATGTCCATTTTGCAGCCATTTGTGCGTATCACAGCTGCCAACTCGGCACATTTTTTACATTTTTTACCGGGTTGTCAACTGTCACACTCACATCATTCTATTCGTACATAATATATATTGATCGATTCAATGAAAATATTGTACTTACTTATTGATAATAAAGTGTATAATACGTTTTTTGACATTAGAATAAAGATAAACAATCTTGACGTGTATTTTTATTGAAAAACACGTTTGAGAAATAAGTCACGGCAAATATGTACCCAATATGAATCATATACGGTTATTTACATTCTTTTGCTTTCATAAGTAATAGTTACTGAATTTTAAAAAGCTTTTTCAATTAGAAGATACGTAAAGATCGCGTAGTCTTCTTCTGATGCTAAAAAAACGGACTATAGTACCTATTTAAAATACTGCAGGTACATTGGTACGGTTATGTTGATATTTACATAAATGATATTGTTGATCATTCTTGTCTACGTAAGAGTGTGATATATGTAATGACAGTATCTGTATTTTATCACGCTAACGCCATCCACCATTCCTACATTGATACCGCTACAGATTCACTGTGAGATTTTTTTTTCATCGGTGGCAAACAAGCACACGGGCCGCCTGATAGTAAGTCGGAGGTCTAGCCAAGATGATAATTGAGAACACCAATAGAAACTTAAATAATAATTGTGGAAACAGTCACGTGACTTTTCGTAGCATCTGCCATCCCGATACATTATTTTTAGGGTTCCGTGCCCAAAGGGTAAAAAACGGGACCCTATTACTAAGTCTCCGCTGTCTGTCCGTCCGTCTGTCACCAGGCTGTATCTCATGAACCGTGATAGTCAGATAGTTGAAATTTTCACAGATGATGTATTTCTGTTGCCGATGCCGCTATAACAACAAATACTAAAAAGTACGGAATCCTCGATGGGCGAGTCCGACTCGCTCTTGTCCGGTTTTTTACTTTAGTTAATAGCGTTTGTTGATGTACAATTGTCATATTGGCCCCATGATGTCAAATCTAGTTGGAATGTAAAAATTCGAATACAGCTCTACAGTAGGCCTAGCACAGGATTGACGCGACAGTATCTCGCGGCGAGATAGACTACCTGTCTTTTTCTATGTTATTAAATAAAAGAGTCTATCTCGCCGCGAGATACTGTCGCGCCAATCATGTGCTAGCCCGGCAGGGGAAAAATCTTTCGTTATTAGAATCAACCTATAAAGGAGTATTTAAAACCTTCCACCTGTAGCCTATTCGGATGCAAATGAACCTTTCGGAATTGCTTTATTAAATCAAAACGTGTCCCCAATACCGTGCACACGTCCGCGTAAACATCCCGATAAATATCAAATGTTTTTACGAGGGGTTTAATTCGCCTCGTCGGCTGATCCGCTTAATTTGAAGCATCGCTGGGCATTCACAATGCTTAGCGGCCATTTGAAGTAAAGTGCAAAAGGTTACATTGGGAAGGCAAAAGCAGCAGCGTTACTAAAGTGTAGCAGTATTATTGGAGCGCGACATTACTGCCGACTGCATTAATACCGCAAACGGACGCACTTTTGCAGCCGCAATGTATTTGGCAGCAATGTCCCGCTGCAATACTCCAGCAGTATCGCTGGTTCAATCTGAATCTAAACAGTACGTTGCTGCTGTCACCAACCGAATATAACCTTGTAAGAGATACGTAATGTGTCCCGTCCCATCGAGTCCGGGACAAGTGAGCGCAGTCCTTCTCATTTTATTTCATTGCTCCATAGGTTTTACTGAAGCGCAAACTCAGAGTACCTATTCGAAATTAGGAAAATCAATTCGTGGAAGGGTCTTCACCCTTCCACGAATTGATTTTACCACCACCAGTCTACCATCCCACTGTACATGCACAGGCATTCAGCGATAGCGCTCTACCGTTCCACAAGGCCCAAGTGAAGTCCAAAAAAAGATTGGTAAGCGGGTATAATAAAACCCGTGGACGCTGAATCAGGCGCACACGGACCGTGACGAACCTGACGGAGGGTTTAGCCTTCCATTGATGTATTTTTGTGCGAAAGCATTTTGTTTTGTAAAATAGATTACGTGGGATATGATCGGGGGAAATTTGCCTAAAATAAATTACTGAAAGCTCATCCATAAACATTTTTAAGTATAATAGGACAAAACGTGGTACTCTAGCTGTTTGGAATAATAATTATCCGTTTGCATTTATAGGCATATTTATTTACAAAAACCTTGTAACGTTTTATGTGCCCTAATGTTTCATTTGACCTATGAAATGAGTCAACCTAGGTACTTATGTACCTATCTAAAAAATCTGACTTTTGTTTATTTATATACATAGTCATCATAATAATTATTTCAAAATGTAGTTTCGAAGCAAAATGATTGGTCGTGATTAAAAAAAATTAAGCTGAAATTAAGTAGTAGTAACCAGCAACTTTGCTTGACTTACTCCTGGTACTTGTTCCCTTGTGGAGTTAATCCCTGGCATAAAACACCCACTTAGTGCACGCTCCATTTTCCATCATGTGCGACTGTATTCCTAATACATTTCTTCTCCTTCCCAATCTCCCTGGTATAACTTGAGCTCAAGAGCTGTAAGGGATGTGTCTAATTGAAGTTCAGACTTTGTTGGCGTCACTCGGTAAGCTCTGAGAATAAAATCGCAGTTTTCTCGAGTCGTTTGTAATAACCTCATTGAGGAGATTGCCCTCGCGGGCCTGCATTCAGCGATATAAAATTTAATATTTCGATGATGCATTGAGGTCTGTGGGCAATTGTCCCTTAATGTATCTAACGGTAGGTACATATTAGCACAGTCGAAGTCAACGCGCACACACGTTCGTGAGCGGCCATATATATGGGATTATAGGAGAGGTGTACGTAATATGCATATTACACCTCTCATTTTGGAGTTTCAAGTAGGCTTCATGCATCATCTGTATTCCGTATGTTCACTAGATATTTTTATGGTGATCAAATGCCTTTATGGAACCAATATTACAGCAATACAAAAGACAGAAATGAGAGTTATAACGCCTGCTATTCGTACATTACGTAGGTAAGATTATTTATGTATGGAACAATAAGAAATGTTGAATTTACAGCTAGTATTTTCGTCGCGTTGGTATGGTGAAACATTATTATTATTATTATATAATTATAGGCGAGCAGCTATTTAGCTGATGAGCCTATGTCACACAGTGTCCAGTACTATATAGTTCAAAGTTTGTAAAGTCATATCACATCACTAAGTAACATCGTCTATCTTATTATTTAAAAGCCACTTGTCCAATCTGTTTTTAAACACATTGACCGAAGGAGCAGTCACAACACTATCCGGTAAACGGTTCCAAGCCACCACGACACGGTTGGACAAGGAATGATATGCAGCTTTAGTAGTAGTGGGAGTGCGAACAATTCTTAGGCTGTGACCTCGGGTCTCGCGGCTGATAGTTCTCATATTGATTAATTCGTGAATGTCAGGGAGGTTGTAACAGTGGGTGTAACATGTTGTGTTTCACTCGGTAGAAAAATTGTTTAACCTTTATAACTAACTCCTTGAAACTCTCGCAACCACTCGCTACGCTCCTGGTTCAATGACGAAATCTTTCGCTTGCTCAGTACCTATCAATATTAGCACGGGGAGTTAAACAACAACTTTTTCCCCCTGAAAAACAAACAACTATTTCACCAATTAGATTTTACTATTATATAATGTAGAAAAAACTGAAATGTACGATTTTAAGTGTCGTTTTATCATCAATCTTTTTTTCCAACTGAAAAATGTTATAATACTCAACATGTGTTAGCTAGCATCCCTACTAGAATATGATGTTGGCTTACCATAAAGCATTTCGTACACATGCTTGACACCAGCGTCGTATCATAAAACGTTTTTGATACGATTATGACCGCGTCATCTCACTAATACGCATTTGAATATACTTTGCGTAAAAGAGAGCATACAAAACAGTCTAATTTCTACTTACATTTACGTACATAAGTATTTCACTTATATAAGTACTATAAATAGACGCGAATTCTAATTTAACAATTTGTTATGTTTTGTACTGGTTTTGATACGACCTTGGCGATCTTGGTGTTTGCCGCGCATCTCAAGCACAACTCTTACACTTCATTTCCCATGCACCAATCAGCCTGAGCAATCTGCAAGATCGTATCAAAATCATAATAAATTATTAAATCTGAATTGGGCTCAATCTCAATTAAATTCCAAGTTTGTTGTAGGTACAGTCGAAAGTTTAATTTATGACCCATTTTGTACATTGTCACAGTGACAATAGTATGAGGTCTCTAGCGACTTTCAAATATGAAATAATCAAATTTCAAACAATCAATAGACTGTCACAGTGACAAGGTACGAAATGGTTGATAAATTAATTAATACTTTCAACCGTACTGTCACCTGCAATAATATGTTACTTTTCGAAGGCCGTAAAAATATGTGACACGCTCTTATGGCTCTACAAATAAGATCGTGTCAGATATTTTTGCGGCCTTCGTTGTGTAACATATTATTGCAGGTGACTGTACACTCTCGTTCCCTCTAGTTCATAGTTAAATGAATCAAAGCGCGATGCATTGGGTGTCGATGGATGCAACCGTTGGAGCGAAAATACGTACGATGCAAAACGGCTTGAATTTCCTATGTGCGAGATTCT
Source organism: Cydia splendana (assembly GCF_910591565.1). Lineage (NCBI taxonomy): Eukaryota > Metazoa > Arthropoda > Insecta > Lepidoptera > Tortricidae > Cydia > Cydia splendana. Next base: position 7,137,796 of record NC_085976.1, read on the forward strand.
CCCAGATATCTTGAGTTAGCTCGTAAGTCGGGATCGCTCGTCTGCCCTCCCTTCCCTTAATGCTTTCCCCCTTGTCACAGATTACATATATAGGTATTACAAAATACACCACTAAACACGTTCCCAAATTATTACAGGTATTCACTAAGACCCAATACACTATATCTAGATACACGGCAATGTACCTGGCTAAGTACGGTGCATAATATTTATGCCCATGGGGACACCCCAAACGAAGAAAAAATTAGGTTTGACTGTAGAAGCCAACTTCGATCTTCATTTAAGTACTTTTTCTGCCTCAAGTAACTTGTTTTACATTATTGTTATTAGTAAAATATATTATTTCTCACAGTTGTTACGCTGATTGTCACTGAGCAAGTTAGTGTTGTTTTGTTTTGTTTCATTTCATGACATGATTTTCTTACTTAATCATTACAAATATAAATATAGATATTATATAAAATGCCAAACCCAATGGAAAACCACCATGGAGAAAGAAATAAATGAAATAAAATGAAATTTTTGATCAAGAGTAGTTTATATCTGAATTGTATTATATACCTACTCAATCTTTATCTAGGTTTGTTAAGAGAAATACGGCCGGTAAGGCAGTGCACAAGTTTCACTTGTAATACGAACCCTTTCTTGTGGGATGGCCAAAGGTACGTACAATTGAAGTGTGTGGTTCGGCCTGGCTCGGTTTATGTTCAGTAAAGCAAAATTGTTTCATTAGTGCAACACCATTTCGAGCCCTTGTGAGTATCACAGCGAACGTACTCGTATTAGGAGTCGATTGCATCACACTATTTGTACATATTTAATAGTTATTGTAGTTGGTTAAAATAAATATAGAATATAGGTAGGAGTCGGTTAAAAAACTCAAACCGACTAGTATTGTTTTGTGAAAACTTCTACCTAATAAAGCAAATCTGACACCATGCATATGATCAGAGATGGGCAAAATGTAATCGACTAACGATTAACGATTAAGACTAAAATAATTAATTGCGACTGACGATTGAAAACGTCGACTGATCAATCGTAGTTGTATAGAGTGCAACTAAATTAGTTGCCGATTGATTACGGACAACTAATTTTTGTAATCGACTAATTAGTTAGACTATTTTTACGCGACTAATGTTAGAAGCAAATTAAATGGAAAACCTCGGTATGGCTATGTTGACAGCCAGCAGATTAGGACATCTTAACAGATGTAGAAAAATGAAATACCACATGTGTTACTTACGATATTTTGACCATTTTTGTGGAGTGTAAAATTTCTCTTATATAAGGGTAAATAAAAATTGGGTACTTTGTGCATTGACACTTAAAACACAATTTTATAAATAAACCTTTGTATTTTGTTGTTAATCAATGTCAATCGTAAAAATAATAATTAAAATAAAAAAATATTAAATCAACGTTCCATATACGATAAAATGTTCATATCATATGTTTGATTTATAGTCCTTGTGCTTCTTGAATCGTTGACTTCAGTGAAATCGTTGACTTGGACGCGACATCTTTTCTGCTTCTGATCTGCGGAATGTTGTCGGTATTCTGCAACAGCATCTTCTCCGTGTTTTCTTTTTAAATGACTTAAAAAATTTTGAAGTCGTATTTGCAAGGCCGTTTATTTTCACCACTTTTGGCAAACACTTTACACATGTACCAGTTACGATAGTGCTTTTACCATTTGATTTCTCCGACTCCTTATTAAAAAAATTGCCTTCTAATATGGTCAATGCTGACTTATTTCTTTCTTCAGGAACACTAAATTCATCGGAGGAATTCAAAGAACTCTTCCCACCAGAATCCTCATCGTCACTGATGGCACTCATTTTAAAACAGTTTTATACACAAGTTTTTGACGCGAAAGGCTTTGAACGTTGTATTCGATTCGAGTGAAGCTTAGTGACTAATTAGAAATTATTGCATTTTCAACTATAACTTAACTAGTAAACAACTGATAAGACGGATGAGTAAAGTAGCTGTCTCGCTCTTTCATATATTGTTCTCTTTCTATTTTTTTACCTGAACTCCTCTTTCTTAATTAACCCCTTATCAAGATTTGCCATGCAAAATTTATGACCAGTTTTAAGAAGTAATAACCATCCAGTATTATATTTTTTATTATTTCGGTATTATATTTCCGTAATAAGTAATAAGCACCTAGAATCTAAAATGATTCATGACAACATGTTCAATACATATAATATAATATGACCTAGAGACCTCAAACCATCTATGAGTATGAATTTATGAAGTATGAGTCTTACATCGAGTAGCCTGATCGATCAATTTGCTACCGCTTCAATATATTGGCAATAGCCCTAATAAATAAAATATGTATGTTGATTGATATATTTGAATGTAGAATGACGAAAGGAAAATGTACAATAGTTAACGCTGAGAGTTCTTTACAAAGAGGTTGAAATATTTTTAATGACCACACGTTGAAAACAAATTAGACCGCATAGATAATAAACAACACGCAGATGTCTCATGCAATAAATAGAACGTGTTTTTTTTAGAAAATGCGTCGGCACTTGCATCAGAATGCAATAAACAACTTCCAGGCCCCAATTTCACCACGGTGACAGGTGTTGCTGACGTCACAGGCATCCATGGGCTACGGTTACCACTTACCATCGGGCGGGCCGTATTCCTGTTTGCCACCATCATTGTATTATTAAAAAAAACTTTATTATATCGGAAAAAACAGATATTTCTTTTGCGAAATTTCTGACAATTGTCAAGATTTAGAAGAATTGTAGGTAATTCTTGACAGGTAATGAGTTATATGTCGGAATTTCGTGACAATTGTAGTGTTTCTTGTGACAATTGTCATAAACTTAGCAAGAGAAATATCTGTTTTTTTCCGATATAATAAAGTTTTTTTAAATAAAACAATGATGGTGGCAAACAGGAATACGGCCCGCCCGATGGTAAGCGGTAACCGTAGCCCATGGATGCCGGTGACGTCAGCAACAGTGATGTTTTACAATTGTCGCACCTGTCACCGTGGTGAAATTGGAGCCAGGTAAGTAGGATTATCCCATTGTTTTGTCGCCGCGTGACACTAAAAAGAGTGTTATTATTGACAGCGACAGCAGAATATTGATAATTTCTTTGTCTAAGATTTACTCAGTATCGTGTACAACTTAAGTATTAATAATGCACCAATCTACATTATTGTTTGCGACTTGTAAACATTGCAGTTATTCGCTATTTATCGTTACCTGTATCCATAATATAACGATATATACTACACATATATCGTTATATTATTGCCCATAATATTACATTGTCATTCAAGCATTTCAAATTAAACGTGTATACATAATTTTAGCTCCATCGGTTGAAGGTATCGAAAAAAGCTGCAAGATTCTACCCAAACCAACACAGGTACAACATACGAGTACCTCCAATGTACATATATACATACCAACTTTTAGTTACATATTGCAAGTTAAATAAAAAATGCAAAAACCAGCGATGACATAGTTTTAATATAGATTTAACCGTGAAATTTAGTCGATTGAAACTAAAACTTATTTAGTTGTTAGTTGTACATTCTCACAACTAATTTAATTGCAACTAAATTAATCGCGATTAAAAAATGACGATTGATATTTTTAATCGATTGATTAGTTAACTAAAAAATTAATCGATTAATGCCCATCTCTGCATATGATACATATAATATATGTATACCTATAATATTATGTTATAAATTATGCAATACCTTATGTTTACTGAAACCGAAATAATAAATGTCCTGTCATATGCAAAATTTATTCAAATATACAAGCTACCTACGACAGAACAAAAAATATTGTAAAATAAAAGCTAGAAAAATAGAAAGTGCAAAAGAAATTTCTGTCGAAGTAGGTACCTAGAGCTCAGGAATCACTTTGCATTTTTTACAAGTCAACATTTTCGCTGAGCTGAATTGCAGACAAACTTAATTGTCGGATGCAAAGCGTCTGAAACTTTTGTCATAACTTCATATCATTACTAAATTTGCACATTCTGAGCTTTATTTACCTAAGCTCAACTTTGCTACAACAAACATTGGCAAGGATCTAATTAAGTTGAAACAAGTATTTAACGTTTGAATAACTTTAAACTTACTACAATTTTATTTCTTATAGAACCTCATCCTTTCTTACAGAACTTCTAAATCAAAAATCCTTAAACATGTGTGGTTGCAAAGTCTTGCAAAATTAATCGATTGAAATCACGATCATTAAAATTTGGTGAGTAGTTTTGACGTTACGTTACGTACCCAATATTAATGAAGCACGACTTTACTGGGGATGAAACCGAAGAACCTCCATAGCTGAACTAAGAGGAGAGAATATACTTTAGGAATAGAACGTCCATAAGAACTGCCCTAGATCTATTCAAAATGTTGATGTCTGTACACATTTTGACGTACCATACTTGATACCGTACAAATATAAATTTTACAAAAAGCATACTATTTTGGTACAAAAAGCATACTATTCGATAATGGAATATTTACTGTACACATTTTAAATTAGTTTTAAGTACACTCTTATTTTGCTTGACAATTAACATAATTATTATTTTCGCTTGACATTATATTATAATTAGTGCATGCTCCATCTATTCATGACTTTATATTTGTATGCCAAATGGCAAAACACAGTGAAACATAAATTATTGTATAAGATTTTTATTTAACCTATATGTTTACAAATAAATAAATTTTGATTTATTTCACTTTCGTATACTTACAACATGAAATACGCACTTCCTAAGTTTTTTACCTAGAAACTTTCAGTTAACGTTGAAATTATGAAATAAAATAAAACGATAGATCAGCAAAGTCAACTACTTTGCGTGGTTTTTCTTAAATGTACTCCGGTCAGTTTCCGGACCCGTAAACTGAAGAGTGTCTTGAAAACTTTCAAGTAGGTCTCTTACATTGGTTAGCTTTTTAAAGAACAAATTCTCAGCATGACGTAAAGTTTGAAAAACTTGTGGCAAAAATGACTGTACCTAAATATGTAGAATTGTTTTTTTGTGTTGGTCCTTGAAAGATGTGGTATAAAGTTTAAAGTAATATAATATAGAGATATTATATTACTTTAATTTTTTTTTCTTCAACTAAACTGTTTTATTTCATGAGTTCTCTGTTATTTAATTTTAAACATATTGGCTTTGATTTCTGGAAACGGTCTACATGATGTATTTAATATTATTATACATACGAGCAAACTGGGAGTCGAATTGGTCGCCATGGCCGAATTTGTCCAATTTGATCATCATCATCACATTGAATATATAACTAAATATGTAGCTTGTGGAAAGCTTCATTAAAACGCTGCCGCGCGTTGTCCCAGCACAGCACTCATGTTTGTTCCTTACAGTCGTTTGATTTCCGCTTGCCACGGTATATTTCCTTAAATTTATTGTATGCCGCTGCCGGAGCAATTTAAATTTCCCCCTTTAAGAACTTGTTTTCATTGCATCCGACGGAAAATAAATTAGAGGGAGAACTCCCTTTTTAGTTTTCTTTGACGCCTTGAGCTTTGTTTGCGTGATACGGATTAGGGGCAGGCGGTGCATTCAGTACCAACCTACGGTGTGATTTGGGAAATGAATTAGAGATTAACTAGATACGATATAGTAAAGATATGTGACGTCCCACGGGTAAAGGTACCCTATGGCGGTAGGCGCTTACGCTATTATTAACGCCGCTCCACTATTATTGCGGCGCTATGCGACGTAAGCGCCAGCCGCCATAAGGTACCTTTTGCCGTGAAAAATCACATATCTTTACAATATCATATCTAGTTAATCTCTAATTCATTTCCCTAAAAGAGCCGCTACACTGTTATTAATTGACAATTTGTAAACCTTCTTGCAAAAGAGTCCACCGATGATCAGTTGTATTGCTGTTAGTAATCGTACGTTACCAAGTCCTCGCTGACTCTCTTTGAAGGTGACGGTTTTATATGACGGAGGCACGGGCGACGGCAGTGGGCATAGTACCTCAATGTATTACTTCACAGCTAAATTAGTATGCTACCAGTGCGTGAAATAAGCATTCGGACTCGTTAACCATACTAGCGCCTACTATATCTCAGTACTAAATGATAAAAAGAACTAATTTCTATTCGGATGCAAACTGATTTGTTGTAAAATAACACACAGCCTTTCTAAACAACACATCCTTTCTTTATTTCACAAAAGTAAGCTTCTAATGAAACATAAGAAATCAAAATAACACTTAGAATAAAACACTTAGCTAAATGGATAAAGAACGTTGGATTCTATAAGCTTTCAGAATAATCCTTCAGGTATAAGCCTTCAGGAACGTGGCGAGTTAGGCACGAGGTTGGCTAACGAGTACGTCCGATCTCTAGCACGGTCCGATCAAGCCGAAAGCCAGCGGCGGAGCCTCGCTGCTCCAGTGCTCCCGCCTCAACGTCAAGTTGGTCAACCTGCTTGACCAGTCTACCAACATAACGACAAAAATGCCAATTCGTGCCTACGTTCACCCAAGAGAAACCTCTTGACGTTCCAAAGCCTTCTAGCTGTCATCTTAGTTCAACAATACGCCAATAGACGGCGTTACTCTCTACGTTATGAATTTCGTTACAACTTCCAAACAGCAAACATTGCTAGTAGCCAAACATTGCTAATCAATTGTATACAGGCGTCTAAAACTATGAACTGTAACGCTGCAATACGTCCTTCTGGAGTCACGCCCCGACATATATAACTTACGCACTTTCAGTCAAAGAAAACAGTATGTGGACTTATCCAACAAGGCTTAGTTTTCTATTATGTAAGCCCAGGCCTTCTTCATCTTCACGCGCTTCTTTTAAACTTCTTCACGGTGAAAGTGGTATCAAAAATCAACTAGTAACGTATTCTGATTTTAATACCAGGCATTCATGTATAATAATATACACACTAATACTATTATTTTAGTGATATTGTATGTGAAATCCCTAATAGTACCTATTAGCTTGTATTTCTCGTATTATGCAAAAGGCCCCAGGTTAATGACGTTACTGGTTGAACATATCCATGGCAAATTCAGATCAAACCCATAATCTCTGTTATTATTATATTCAGAATTTGCCTCTTACCCGTATTGAAGAGATGTTTTGAAACTTAAAACTTAAACCTTTTTGTCTCTATTATCCAGTATTGTCTGACTTAATTCAATTTAAATCAATATTAGAATCCCTGCTAAATGCTTAAATTACTACTCTACAGACTCTACCTGTCACCTTTTCACACTTGAACCGCTGAACCAATGTAGATGAAATTTGGTAAGTATGAGAATAGTTTAAGTTAATTCTACGCTGACGAAATCGTAGGCAGAAGCTAGTCTGTCATAGGTAAATTCAAAAAATATTTAAAAATGTACATAAAAGTCGTTTAAACTTGAATGTGGTCTGTACCTAGTACTAACATAAGCACGGAATTTAATATTAATTAATATAAAATACAGCGAACACAGAACCTCCCCGAAGTGAGTTTAAAATGATATGAAATGAAAACACCCGCCGCGCACGTCGTCCTACTTAATATGAAAAGTTGTTCAACTCCGCTCATTAGCTGAAATTACCGTTGCACTGGATCACGTATTAAGGATGTGACTCACGGCGCTCCGTGCCAGGCTCGAGCCGTGCCCGATTTGTTACTGTGAAATTTAATAATCCAAATACAAGTGTTTGGTCAGTAAGTACGGATATGATGGTCGTTCTTGTTTACGTGACAGCGTGATAAAATGGTGTCCGTCACTTACTATCCCACGGTGTTAAAAAGTGATAGTTATTTTATCACGTGGATAAAACCATCTATAATACGCCTGCTGATCACTAGTTAGTTCTATACATTTATCAAAAAATGTGACGTTCCAAAAGTAATGGAACAACACCCCACACCACACGCCTTAAGGGGCCCACTGATTAACAGTCCCCATGGTATCGGCCTGTTAGTCGTTCGGAACTGTCAAAATTTTGTTCTAACTGACAGGCCGATACCGTCCGGCGGACTGTTAATTAGTGGGCCCCTTTACGGCAGTTGGCACTTAGGTCGCGTAGCACCGCATTGGGTCGTCGTCGTCGGTAAATAATAGCGTAAACGCCGACCGCCATAAGGTATCTTTACTCCTCACAAATATATACATATACATACGTACACACTTATTTTCGAGAATGTTGTAGGTATTTAGTCAATATTGCGTTATTGGCTTCTCAAGCTCAGAATAATTGCAGATTGACCCTTTTCAAGGGTAAACGAGTCACATAAAGATGAGAGCATAGAAGCCTGCCAAGATTACTATAATTCATCTTTTCATTTATCTTTATCACTTTTATTTATAAATGATTTATTAGATTTTTCCAACAATATAGTACCTATAAATAGCTATTATTTATGAGCATAAATCAGAATTGTGTCAATTTGCAATACCTACAGCAATTTGTAATTTTACTATTCCAAATAATTGTTGTAGGTCATTTAGGGGTCCTAGTTTATTAATCTGCTTCCGAAATATATATAAGACATAGGCATATAGGGTATTTGACTACTAGTCAAATCAGTTTCTTTTTTCGAACTGTCAAAACGGTTTTGCTACTATGGAATTTATATAAAACACTAGTATGTGACGTCACAATCAAATTACCTACTCTTTATTCTTTATACGGGTTTTAAAATAGAATTTGTGTCTAAAAAATAACTGCTGTCTACGTTTCTCTATTAATCTTCTGGTGCTTTATTTCATGCATGGTGTAAAATAGTCTATTTTAAATACAGTCAAATACCCGATTGAGATACGGATAACAACTGCAGCTGCGATATTACTGCGGCGGCCTTGATGCAAGCGACGAATCTGACAATTTTCTTGATAAAATGAGCGATGAATTGAAAGTCACAATATCTGCAGTGATGCGATGGCGAATGTCACTACTTTTAGAAAATTTGCAAACACAGAAGTGGCCACGTCAAGACCGCAGCAGTAATGTCACCAGTTGATATCGGAAGGTCACCTTAAGTTTCATGATGAGAAGAAATTTAATTAATTTTTGTTTTCCGTGTGTTTATAACCCAGATAGGTAATCAATATTTTAGGCTTTGACTACGAATGCATCCAGATAGCTTCTCTGGCGCGGCCACGGCGCATGAATATCGGCAGCTTTCATTTCATTGTTCGAGCTATCTATGCGCGGCGGTGACCATGCATTTATGGATATTTGTAGGAATTTGACTAGGAACGTTTTATTTTGTTTTTAACCTTGAGGGCATTTCAAGCGCAAAGTGTAAGTACTGTAAAGGTTTTATTGGGTGAAAATGAGTCGGATAGGGGTAACCTTATCGAAGCAGCATGAAACCGTTGTAGGGGACAATATAATATGACTAGTCGTGGTAGAGATCCTTGAGCAACTGCTAGCGTCACGTTGTATTTAAAATCAAAATCGCATTTCTTTTATTAAAGTTGTGAATACTCACAACTTAATACAAGGAAATGCACTATAACTGTTCCAGCATTATGATGACGAATAATGTCCAAGCAATCAGGCGGCAGACCAAAATGTTCTTACACGTACGCAAGCACCTGTTTTGTTGAAAACCAGTAAGAGTCGATATGGCTATGTTGATCATTTAGCTTCAAGGTTTATTGATACGTTGTCATCATCGTGACAAGAAATATTTTTGAAAATTCAATTAGTAAGCGTCCGAGTATTCAGATGAGGCATGGTCACATTGGACGAAAGTGATTCGCTTTCGTTCCGGCCGAGGGCGCGGGGATGATTCCGCGTTAGTCCGGTGATTGCTTTTTGACACAGCCATCCGTGGCGCAGGCCTTTTTCATTCCGGGCTATCGGAACTGAACATAATAGGCCATTTTAATGCGGCTAGATCTATTTATTATTGGATGCGAGCAGTTCTTACTGTCAAAAATAAAGATTCATTTAATTTAACTAAAGATTTCAGCTGAATACAAAATCAATACATGCGAAATGAACATGGGCCAACGCTAGATGGAGTTGTTATATTGAAAAAAAATGTCTAACAAATTACGGCAATACAGCAAATTTAAACTAAAACAAACACTAAGAAATAACTCGAATTCAAACTACACGTTCTGAACCATATAAAACGTATTCTTTGTAATAAAGGTAACTAACTAACTCAAACAAATTTGTTAGATAAATAATTATTAACGTTGAAAACATTTTTACTCACGGTTAAACTATTGTTTGTTACACCTACACACCGGACTGCTTCTCAAAAACAAAAACAGTCGTTTGTCTGTTCAAATATAGATATTTCAATTGCGAATTCAAAAAAATAACAACGCAAAAGTCAAACTATTGTAATTTGGTGTTTGTTTCGTTGGGAACAAACGAATATAGTTTTTTTTTTCTAAATAGACATAAATAACCGGCCTAGATCATGCAGGGTTATGTAGCCGTTCACTGATTTAAATTTTCACGATTATTAAACATCATTTTTGATTTCAATGGCTTCCCGCACATTTCTACTGTAGAAATGGCGATCCGTGGAAAGGATTAACGCGACGCGACGCGATTAAGTCCCGTTGTGCAGTTTGATTATGTAGCCGTTATTACACAGAAATATATTAATCAATCTAACCTTCCATCGCACTTTCATGCACCTTCAAGAAAAGAGCGAGACCTACTCCCATCTTAAACCGCTCTGGTGTTGCAGCGGCGGTAGCACGGTCGCATTTTTATCGCTTGTCACCATGCCTGTCACGTTCTAACAAGTTTTTAAGTGCGAAATTGACGGACATAGTGACAGGCGATAAAAATGGAACCATGCTGCGCCCGCAAGTGTCCATGGGCATTTGCTTGCCATTAGTCGATTCCTCTACTGGTTTGCATCCTATATAATAAAAAAATCCAAAACCACTATTTAGGTTAATATATCTTGTGCCGTAAACTTACCGTGATACTCAACATAGGTACATACGATTCAAGTGATGATCGCGGTTCCAAGGCTCCACTAAGTATGAAAGCAACTATGAAAAACGTTCCAGCCTAGACAGGCTGGAACGTTTTTCATAGACAGATGTCTATCTTTTTAGCTAGTATCTACCCTTTTAGACCATCTCCTGTCTTTTCTTCTCACCAAGTGCCCTGCACCTAAACTTTACCTGTGTTATTCTAAACGTTCTATTAAAGTACATAATTTATGATCAAAGAATGGAAGCAATAACAAAACAAAATAAGTCGTAACAAGGCGGCTACCGTCCCGCGTGCTGATCTGTGTGATCAAGCTGGGCTCACGCTCGCTGTTGACTATCGAATAGGAAATTGTAAACAAAGCATTCAACAAAGAGTATAAAGGATTCAGAGCGCCGGGCGGTGAGCCGCCCGCAAGCCGTTAGGAATGTTCCAATAGACATAGAATGCTCGTAGAGCAAGCTAGTCGATCACTCAGTCGAACTGTACCTTAGTCAAAATAAATGACATTCGTTGGTAGCCAAGAATAGTGGAAAAAAGCCTAGTTTTCGTGTGTGACTCAAAGGCCAATGATGTCTAGAAGACTGGCTGGCAATAGGATTCCTAACCAATTTTAGAGGCTGGGCTGTCAAACGGAAGGAAACCAAAATTAGTGACAATTTAGGTAAGGTAGGCACACGGATCTCGAGGTTCAATCTCTCTGAGATGATCTTGAATTCTTTAGGGTATCTGCCCTGTAAGAAGAACTATAACAACATTCGGACACCTTTAAAATTTCCAACTACCTATAAACTATTCATCCGAAACTATCTACTCGCCTAAACTCGACGAGGATTTGGAACATACGGCAGGATTGCACTGTTTACTGAAAAATTCAACGCCGACGCGAGAGCAACTCCAAGAAGCCAGCAGAATCCGTTCTGCGCCAATGCCGCTTCTTAAAATGCAAAGCATGTCTTGTCAAATTTGTGTGTTACCTCCGCATATAACCCGATTATTTTGTTCGATTGCCTTCCTCCCGGCGTTCTTGCTACATTGTTAGGCTTTTAGGGTGCGAATCAGTTTGTTTCCCGTCTTGTACGCATTTAAATAATGCGCTTACCAGATTGATGTTGAAACACTACGTCGGTTAATCCGTGCGCGAGGTCGAAGGAAAATGGCTCGCTTGATCTGATTTCATAATCCAAAGGACGGTCCAAGCCAATACTTTGATTTGGGTATAATGGCATTCCGTGGCAAGATTATTGTAGTGATATCAAGATTGACGTCGATCTTGCCGCTAAAGATGAAAAATACCCAACTCAGAATAAACCTAATCATGTATTTATAAGCTGACAATATCGAACACGCGAAAGGCTTAAAACTTTTTAATAATTAATGTTTTTCTCTGGAGTTAAAGGCTATTTACACCGTACGATTTACGTTACACGAAAAAAAATTGACATAATATTTTAAAATAGTGTTACGTACAGTTAACATCTAATAATAGATAGTCGCGGCCAAAGTAGCCAATCAGCGCGATTCGGGAAATGAATTAGAGATTCACTAGATATGAAATGACGATTCGCAGATGACATAGTCTTCATGGCGGAGTCGCTAGAGGAGCTGAACCGGATGCTGGACGGCCTAGCTGCAGCCTCGCGACGCATCGGTCTTGGCATGAATTTGGATAAAACCAATACCGATAGTCGTAAATGGTCACCTTCTTGAAATTGTTTCCGAATACACTTACCTCGGGCAGATTCTGCAGTTAGGTAAAAACAATTTCGAGAAGGAGGCCAAGAGGAGGATCCAGCTGGGCTGGGCAGCGTTTGGGAAACTGCGCCGAGTCTTCTCGTCATCCATACCGCAATGTTTGAAAACAAAAGTTTTCAATCAGTGCGTCCTACCCGTCATGACCTACGGAGCCGAGACATGGACACTCACGGTAGGGTTGGTCCACCAGTTCAAAGTCGCTCAGCGAGCTATGGAGAGAGCTATGCTCGGAGTTTCTCTGAAGGATAGGATTCGTAACGAATACATCCGACAGAGAACCAAAGTTATCGACATAGCTCTAAGAATTAGCAAGCTGAAGTGGCAGTGGGCTGGCCATATCGCACGAAGAACCGACAACCGCTGGGGTAAACGTGTTCTTGAGTGGAGACCGCGACTTGGCAAACGTAGTGTAGGACGCCCTCCGACCAGGTGGGATGACGATCTGCGAAAGACTGCAGGCAGATGCTGGATGCGGCAAGCTGAGGACAGGGCGCTATGGCGCTCTTTAGGGGAGGGCTATGTCCAGCAGTGGACTACTATAGCCTGATGATGATGATGAGATATGAAATAGTAAAGATATGTGACGTTCCACGGCAAAAGGTACCTTATGGCGGATGGCGCTTACGTCGCATAGCGCATAATATTGGAGCGGCGTTAATAATCGCCAACCGCCATAAGGTAGGTACCCTTACCCGTGGGACTCTCGAATCTCTAATTCATTTTCCGAGTCGCGCCGAATATATCGGTGCAGGTACACATCCTTATTTTTATCGTACCAAAGGTATGTTACGATGTATTTGGCCACTTTGGCGTCACTTTTCAACAATTGATTCTGAATGCACGATATCGCAGCGACTCACGAAGTGTGATGTTCGCCTTTGTTGGTTGCATGTGTCCAGCATGTAAACAGACTTAGCGCCAAATGCACCATCCCACCCCCCGGGGTTAACCGGTTAAATCGTTAATCTAGTGTCAAATTGAACTGGCAACCATGGCAACTCCGATTTAACCGGTTAACTCCGGGCTAGTGGAATGGTGCAAGTGGCCCTTAGGAGACAATCATATTAAATATTGTCCTTACATTATCTATCAAATAACATAATGTAGACACAATCGTCGCTTACGATAATAACTATCATACGATTTCTCGCCCAATACGGAATGCTCGTATTATGTAAATGAGCCTTTAAAGTGTTAGTGATAGAGGACTCTCCTTGATTGTGGAAAAGTGTCATGTGTGGTGAATGCGGGGCTTAAACGTAAGTCACAATGACAAGGGTGACTTGGCTTATGGTACCTATTGGATGTCTGGAGTCTTGACAAGAGATCTATAAAATTTAACACATTTCTTGGATTTTACGTGTTTCATTTTAGCGAAGTTCTGCAGAAAAGTAATATGATGTAAGGTTAGCAGACTCTTTATTTACTCAGTTAACAATTTTGATGTACAGTCAGCTGATGTCAGTTTAGCTGACTGTACAAATATCATTTATTTTCTATGAAGACTAAACATAGTCAAACCGAGATCATCATCTTCCTCGCGTTATTCCGGCATTTTACCACAGCTCATGAGAGTCTTTGGTCCGCTTGGCAAATAATCCCAAGAATTGGCATAGACACTAGTTTTTACGAAAGCGACTGCCATCTGACCTTCCATCCCAGAGGGTAAACTAGGCTTTATTGGGATTAGTCCGGTTTCCTCATGATGTTTTGCTTTACCGGAAAGCGACTGGTAAATATCAAATGATATTTCGTACATAAGATCCGAAAAACTTATTGGTACGAGCCGGGATTTGAACCCGCGACCTCCGGATTGCAAGTCGCAACCTCTTACCGCTAGGCCAACAGTGTTTCTCGTGTGTATCAAACCGAGATAAAATTTTAATAATGAATTCCTTCCTGGAAAATAAACTGTGTGTAATTTATTTTTCGGCTTACTTTATGTTTATTTCCTTTGTGTTTCTTTTTTTTGTCTGTTACTTACCTTCCGTGATTATTTCTCACTTGATGGTCTCATCGGAAGATCAGCGCTGGAAGTCCCCAGCAACATGCTGAGATGGGGCCATTTCATGACACTATTTTTCACTATGTTTTTTCTATGTATGATGTATGATTGTCTGTGTGTTTACGAATAAAAAACTATTATATTCTATTCTAATTACATTAGAATCGGCCTCCTCAGCTACTTATCGCAGCATACCTCCAGGCACCGTACGTTTGTCTCACGCCGCACATTTAGCGCCGATGAATATTCAAATAGCTCTCACGTCTCCGCCATTTTGTTCAGAGTGCGTACTCCGGATCAATTAGTGACATTACGCTGCGCGGGGGCCTAATGAATATTTGCAGTTTAGCTGCCACATTAAATGGCAATTGAGTGCTATGAGCAATATAATCCTTGCTATTATTATAATCGGGTACAAACTGTATTAATTTGAAAGTTGATTTGAAAATAGAATTATACAAGTTTATAAACACAACATGATGGAGAGATCTCTTTGGAGCCTAGCCAGTGAGGACTGATTTATTCTTAATTTTTTTTCGGACTTCGGACACAGACTTCGGGACACCCTCTAACTCCATGACCTACAGGTCAATCATTCACCTCACTGTTAAAAAATTGTATTTATATAAATTACGTCCCTGACTTTCATGAGTTTTGGTTCATGTTCAAGTTTTTGTTTAACAACCCTTCGTGCAAATTCTGCAGAAAAAGTCAAATATTCTGAAAATTTCCCGATAAAATTACCTTTTTTTTTTGTCATTTCCTGCAGTAATGCAGTCGACTGCAGTAATAAGCGCAACATTACATGACTGCGGCAAATGTTAACATCAATTTGCGGCAGTAATGTCGCGCTGCCATACTGCAGCAGTAATACTGGTCCAGTCAGAATCTAAACCTTACCTTAAGACCTCACTTAGCTCGGTCAGTAAACAACTTAAATAACAGCGAAGTTTTTTCTCTACAAAGTCTTAAAAAACTTTCTTGAGTCTGTACAAAAATAGTCTCAAAAGAAATAAATTACTAATTTCATTTAAACTGGGTCTCCGAGTCATCGAACTTGGTCTTTGCACCTACAAAAGATAAAACTCAAACAGCGCCGCTGCAAATAGGAAAAGCGAAGTTGCAATGAAAAAGGAATAATTCACCGCGCAACTTAGTACTACAGACACGGAGGTTTTAAATTAACAAATTGCTAATCGTTCGGGTAAGTTATTAGTTTAGGTAGTTATATGAGAGTAAGTACGCAAATTGTACAACATGGAGTTGAGAAAGAGGCTGGCTCAACTGGACTCGGCTGGAAAGAGCTAGAAGTAGCCGCTCAAGATCGTGACAAATGGAGGAGTCTTCTGCGAGCCCTATGTCCCTAATGAGGGATAACAGGAATGCATCCTCATCATCATCATCATGATCATACTTAATCATCAAGTACGCAAATTCATTTCAAAAATACATTAATTCATAAAGTTAAATCCTTATAGGTACAGGGTATGAAAGAAAAACAAAAATCTTCCATTCCTTCTGAAAATCTTTGAATACACGACCATGATGTCTTTCAAATTGACATTATTGTTCATTTAAAAATTACCTGTAACTAACCCAAATATTATTATTTTTCACATCACGCTGCAGGCTTAAAGACTTATGCTTCTTCAAACTTACATATGCTTTTTTAAGTTTTTAAGACGTTAACCTAAAGCCAACGGTTAAGAATTTGCAATTGAGAACCCTCGTGGCTTCACTGCTAAGTTAGGCGGGCGTTCGCAAGAACAAGCCGGAACGCCGCGACAGACGGACGTGCATAAATTTCAAATATTCTGTCACGCTGCTTTATTTTAGAGAAAATTTTAAGAAATGATATTGTTTTAGCGTATAATTTATAGTTTTCAACGCGTCTTAAAAATATTTTTTTAACCACCTATGGAATAAGATATGAGATCAGAAATAACATGAAAGATTAATGGAAATAAATTGTTCAGCAACTTGCAAAATTACATGGACACATAATCAATGAATTCATTCATAAAGGCCATGCAATTTTGCGGCTGAGTCTACGAGTGTATGGACGTATACTAAATCATCGAGGTCTTGAAATGTCAAAAAATAAGATCCAAAAGAAAAATCAGTATATCATGGAAAAAAATACGGATTGTATCCTGCAAACATATGATGTAGTGTTTCCATCACGGTAAGTGTTAAATCGGCCTTGAAGTAGGCTTACATGCGTAGCTAAGCATTATGGCATGCTTACATCAGGTCCTCTGGCGTATCAGATTTATTGTAAACACACCCTTAAGGCAGCTGTCCTACCGTCGGCCATCAGCAAGACTCAAGTAATGATAACGAAGTTGTTGGAAAGCACGCCATTACTTACGAAAAGTTGTTCTTGCTAGCAGTCATAGTCCACGATCAGCAATGAACAGATTTTTTGGAAAGGTTTTTTCTTAGATCAACATCATTTTATCCCCAAAAAAGGCTGTATTTCTTGTCAGGGGCTTTAAGGGCTTTAGTTCTAATCCAAGGCCAAATTTGTCATAGTATTCTGCCGTTATCTCTATCCCAAGACATGACGTATACAACAATCCCACCCGTCGGTTCACCTGCGCCGCGTAATGTACGGGAAATGTGCTCAATGGATCGAGTTTTATGTCCGATTGCCGGCTCTGTACGTGTATTGCTATATTTTTTAAGTGCGTGCAAGTCGAGATTTCAGAAACGCCAGTGTAACGTGACCTAGACTGTACATAGTAATCAAATAACGCATTTTACCAGTTTCCCACGTAGAAAACAAGTGAGAGGAACCGAACAATAGCACGTTATGACTTACCTAGAGACCTGTTCAAAGTTTAAAATTCAAACTTGTTTTGTTGTTATGGTGCAATTTTGAAACGAAACGAAGTGACACATTTAAAAAAAATTAATACCGCTGCTAACTATCAAAAGTTGTTCATTGATCGCCTAACGAATTTTGGGCTCTCCATTGGGAATTCCCTTGAAAAGTTGTTACTTTTTATCGGTGAGACAACTTAATTTACTGAAAAGTAACATTCTCTTATTTCCCCAAAGTTAAATAACTACATTTACCGATTATAACAAAAAAAATATATCGTACCTACTTTCATTTATATATATCGTACTTTTATTTGTGGTTATTCAACATAAACTTGATTGGTCTTTTAAACATATTCAATCATCCTTGATACAAATAAGATAGTTGGAATCGAATGGCGAGTATTTTTAAATTTACCTTCATTTGACCAAAATTCGATAATTCAGTTTAATTTTTTTTATATGTTTCAGCCAATTAAGCCATCTCAACGATAGGTATAACGTACCGATCGATCCCATAGGGCAAGATATAAATTAATTCACTTTTAAAATGACTGGTTCACCTGAGAATAGCTAGCCCGTGCTCGGTAAATGATTGGAATCACAGTATATGCCGATTTTACTGGTGCTACCCATGAATTTAATTGACGTTTTGATCCCCTTCTAATGGGGTGCTTACTGTAGTAATGAAATCGGACCTGAATTATTTAGGTAAGGTAATTGAGTATCGAATTGTTCAAGATTTGAGTCAACAATACTTAGTCTTAATTTATTTTTAATGGAAACTAAGCTTAGATTTATTAGCTAGGGAGAATATAAATTGTAGATGAAAGGCAACATTTGTTATGAATAAAAAAAATCAAAGAATCGAGTCAAATTCGCTGTGTTGTAAATTGCTTATATATATATATCATTTTTGATGCAGTGGAGTAGTGTTGAGGGAATTGGTATAGACAACTCTAACTGAAATGGTAAATTAACGTAATTAATGCGAATTAATAATTAGGGTTGAAAAATTTATGTCAGTTTGCTTATTTTAATTCTAGATAACAATATATTATGAGTCTTCCTCGGCAGACCCAATAATTATCTTTTTTTTTTTTTCGGACTGTACAATTTGAATTCGCATTAAGGCAATATATTCGTCCTTAAGAGGGCAAGAGGAGTGAAGTGCGCAGGGGGAGAACTCCTTTACTGTTTTCTCCAATCATTTTGCTAATTAGTAATTTAGATCAAGTTAAATGCGAATTCAGCGTAACTTAACATCTCGTCATTATCTTTGACAGCTGAATTGAATTCAGAATGTTTTTTAACTGCCGAAATATATTCTCTTATGTTTTAAAATATGTACCTAATTTAAGTAATTATGTTTAAACTACACACATATCCCCCTTCCTAGCTCGTAGGGGTTTAGGAACTGAAACCACTTATCTTGAATCTTCCACAAAATTAAAATTTCAGCAACGGTTACTTCTACCTACCCGAAAAGTTTACTTTTTAGGCACGCACAATATTATTAAAGACCGTACTAAGAATTACCAAAGATCAAAAGGTTAAAGCGCAAAAACATTTTCCGTGAGTTACGTGTCGGAAAGGTACAAGAATTTTATTCATTCAACACCACATTATAAACCCTCCAGTCGTTTGGGCTGAAATGGCGTGCCGATGAAATATACTTATTCATGAATTTGAAAAACATTTTCCTCTTTTCTTCTTCATTTCAAACACCAACTCTTGATGTCACGAATAAATCATTATCTCCTAAACCGACCCATAACAGCAAAAAACGGTAAAAAAGCGAAAATCTGGGCATCGCAGCGACAGGTCCAATAAAATACGATATTAACCCTTGCGTTACATTAACACGCTCATAAGTTCCGGATTAAAAAAGGGGGTGCGCAATGAATGGGAAGAATCGCCTCGCATGAGGAGGGTCGCATTGTGGCCCTTACTTTACGTGTGCGTACAGATTAGCGATACTGCCCAATGGTCAAGATCTAATTCAGCATAGGTAATCATTATTACAATCTGTGTCAATAATACGGATCCCAGTCGCGCGATAAGACTACATGGCTGGATGATGTACATAGACCTACTTGCCAGCCGGATGTTTTAAGTAATTACTGATACTGCTTATTGAAAATAAAAACGCCGATGACTATACAAAAACCAAATGAGCCAATTAAGGCTGACTTTGAAAAATATCCGCATATAAAGATTCCCATTCGGTGGTCACAAATTTGAATCCAGATCTTTGAGTACATTTTATCTCATTAGCAGAAGGCTTTGCTTCTTAACTCTTATTCAGATCTATTTATATTCTTTTACCAATTTCAACATTGAGTTTTCATGACAATTCAATTCTATCACAGGGAACCGCTCCTGTAGGACTGTAAACAGAACTCATAAGTTTTAAGTTTTAGGTATAGGTAGGTACTTGGTGATCATTGAAGCATCCACTCATCGTGTTTTGATCATACTGGAACAAATAAAAGAAAAACAACGGTTTGCACTCAGGGAGTGCCGGCAGAAGCGAAAACTCAATGAATAGTGCAAAATGCACTATGTATAATTGAGGTTAACGCCATCTAGCGTTATTTCGTCGCATTACTTGAAACCCCTAAGCACATCACTGTTAGTACTCATATTAATACCAGTTAGAGCGAAACTCACTAGTTCACTTACGGTCACGTGATCGTCTTACGGTGACGTAATCTCACGCGAGTTTAACATTTTTTCCTCACCTCAAAAAGTGCACAGCGCCGCTAAAGAAGTTTTCACTTCAAAAATAATTATAAAGGTTAATTAATAGGTTTAAAAGTTAGTTTCGATTTCATAATTAATAAATAGAGGTATTCATTTTGCGATTTACGTAAAAGTTGCTTGTCTGTACGCACATGATGCAATAATAATTTGACCCATGTTTCGCTGTCACACATCTCATCTAAATGTTATTGCGACCTGCCGGCCGGCGCCCGCCGGCGTAGGATTTTATGCGGCTAACAATAGTTGCAGATTACCTTTTTTAGGGCCCTTTCAGAGTAGCCTTCATTACAAACCCACGTTATCTTGGTAGCGACAGGTAGTATTCAAACTTTTCTAAAACATGTTATCCTCATGCTAAAGTACTAAAATTTTTGGTATTTTATATGATGTAGTTTAAATATTAAAAAAAATATTTTACTAAATAAGCAGTAGGTACTAGTTACAAACTGAAAAAAAAGTCATAGAAAAAGAAAAAGTGACCAAAGCCTCCAGTACCCGAGGCTAGAATCGAACCAACGTCCTCTGCAATCGCGGCACATGCCTAAAACCTCTCGAAACGGTAGGTAAGGTAGTCTAGGTACCAACCAAGTGCTTTTTAATTCGTAGGTGTAACTCAATCTACTTTTAAGACAAGTTAAACAATGACCCAGTTTCCTTATTTTTCAGGTAGCTTGGGAGGACTTTTTCTTACATTCGTAGGTCTTATCTTACCTATTTAATAAAATCTGTTCGACTTTACATAAAAAATGAAAATACACCTAAAGATTGTGCACTCGTTACTTTATAATCTAACGTAGGTTAAGTTAGGTTAGTTGTAATCTTCCTACCGTCAGTTTATAACTTAACTAGCAAGATTGTAAACTGACGAGTGTTTACAATTTTACGGTGGCATATACTTACAAACTAAGAGTAAAGGCGTTTCTCAGAAACAACCTAACGCAACAGCCCTCAGGGTCATACTACGCGCTAACAAGACTGATTCATAAAAGAAAAGCGCCAAGCCAAGAGGCCTTTTCCAGCGTTAATGTTATTATATTTCATGTTTTTCAAAAGCCGTCCAGCGTAATAGTATTATCATCATTTCAATTATTTTAATTAAAACGATGAGAGGCAATTCGTGTGGAAGTCTTTTGATGTTGTGAATGGAAATTATCTTACAGGACCTCGCCCGTCTCGCGGCCGGCCCGGAATTTCTTTGGAACGCAGATTAAAAAAGAATCAAAGGAGGTATACAATGACTAAGCTTACTTAAATACCTAAAGGCTATCTAGGATAGTTCAAAGCCTAGTGAAACAATATTCTAAAATTACGCGACAGAGGAAATACTTGACGTAATTCAATTAATTTTTATGGTTGATGATTTTAAGTAGCAAACAAACGAGGGCTAGCCAATACGTTTCGAACCCAACTGTCATACCTCATATTGAGTCCATGCTATTTAAAACTAGATTATAAAAACGAAATTAGCTTTAATTATCTTGAATCGGATTCAAGACGTGATGTTTGGATTTGTTGTCAGTTCACTGAAGATGCCTACCAATTATACTGCCTATTGAATTGCAAGTTTAATGTAGGTTGAGTCTGAAGTCAAAATCGACGTTACTATAAATACACGAGTCGGTACTTATAAGAATAACAAAGCTCATTTACATGGATCATGTCTTCACAGGAGGCGTTTGTAATTCCGCCGAAAGCCGTCAAAGGGCACGCGTCTAAACGTTTCATGGTTTCAACACACTTAATACAATATAGGAGGCTTCATAAATAAATTTCGCTTTCAAAACACACGAGCGGTTCCGACTTCGACATCAAAGTCGCGCTGTGATAGGCGCCCATGTTTTACATATCAATTCTCGCGTAAGCCGCCAAAAGTCTGGATTGCCGACTTGAGCTCGGCGCTTAAGACCCTCCTTGTTCATAAGCCAACTCTTTTTGCGGAGTTATCTTGGTCTATTGCTAAGTTATTTCCTTTTTCGACAAAGTGGAGTCATTCCTCAAAGTAGAGGTTATCTGCACGGCCACGGGCGGGAGAGATGTGCGTTATTAAAATCGATAAAGTGAAGCTTACTTTTTCGTTTCATCAGACGAAAACCACCGGAACTAGACCACGCATTTAATAAAAGATACTATTTATTTGTGAATAAATAAACATATATTGTAGTTAAGTATGTATTGCGAAAGAATACTGCAAAGTGTCAACAATTGAATGAGTTACTTTTGACTGTTATACTTGGTTGACCAGGATTGTAAGTAGAGAGGTACTTCTTACGTAGCCTCTGCACGTAATATATTGATTTGTTAATAAACGATATATACTATTATATACTGTATGAAACACTTATGCATTATGCTTATAATCCAGAAACGTGTACGATACGTTCCAATGTTAGCTTCATCAAATCTTTGATATATCCTGTTTGCAGACCATAAAGATGAATCGAATCGCCCGGACTCTGTCTTATATCCCGCTTTAAGACAGGATCGAGCTTACAAAATATGAGTTGTGCGAAAGCGAACTGTAACTCAGTTTGAAGATCCGAATGCTTGAATTGTTTCCTCGCATTGCTGGCGAGGATGCAAAGCCGCACGGTGTGCGTTGCGCCTTAGCTAGGACTATACATCGCATAAACTAATACTGGGAAGGTATTCAGAAGCATAAAATATGACAGCAATTCGATTGCAATCTCAGTGTGCCACGTTATTTGTATAACTTTATGCAATTAGGTACATTATTATATGTGTCCCAATGAACTTGTTCATCTCGTCTTCCCGAGGCCTAACTAACTAACAGTTAATGTGCTGCTGCCATGAAACGGTTCCTTGCCATGATGATCAGACCGTCAATCCACCTTGATAGGAACCTTCTAACCTCGTATTTTCTGGTACGAAGTGGCGACCGTGGACCAGCGGTGCGGTGACCAAAAACCTTTCCGTCCAAATAGCCATCCAAGTGCCAAACCGGCACTTAGGCGGTAAAAAATCCTATTCAAAAAAGTAAGTAGGCTTAGCTTAGGCATAAAACGCTAAAAACAATATTATGTTGGCCCAACCTGTTAAGAATAATAAATAGGTAAGTTCATTTCGCTGCTATACATAATGGACCAATACGATTCCAATCTAATCTCTGCACGCCAGTTAAAGCATTTTCGAATAGTGTCCATTTCCCGTGTTCCTTGTTGGAAAACTGTCAAACTCTCCTACGTTTTGTTGCAAATATCTTCTAAACTCTGCATTGGAATTCAAACTCTATACAGATCTTAATAAAATAGAAAATACCGTGACCTCAGGGGTACACTTTAAAGTGAAATTTTTCACGTATCTCCAAAACAAATTGCGATGTGAAAATGTTGTTTGGCGGTTGGTAACTGTCATTTGTGCTTTTAAGTGGATTCAGTACTTCCACTCTAGTACCATCGAGAGATGAATGCACGAGGAAATTATATAGAGTAGATAAAACAATTTCCTCTTACTAAAGTTGTTAACAACTAATGCATTTTTTTTATACAATGAGGAGCTTAACAGTGCAAAACCTTAGACGGTCCGATAAAAATACTGGTGTGCCGTCGGAAAGTTGCCATAATTGCTAAATTCTACAATAAAATTCTTTTGGAAATTCCTAATATTTACAAATAAATTTATTTATTTATTTGGTAATCGAAATTTTTCATTTTCAAAACGAAGGTTTCCTTTGTTTCCTGATAAATATTCCTTTTTAAACTAATTATGTGGCATAGAAGCTTACTTATTTGACTTATTTCTTTTGGATTAGGTAACTGGTCGATTACGTAGAAGTGTGTATACATATACCTACATATAAAACTCATAGTGACGATGTACGGTTATTTTATTTTATTTTATTAAGTAACCTTTTTTCAGGCCTAGTACGATTCATCGACCAAATACGTTTCAATTTAATTTCTACCTTAGCAATTGAATTTAGGCCTCAAATTAGATTGGACTCGGGAAATGTGACTCGTCTTCACGTACGAGTCGCTCAGTTGAGATGCTTATAGCTTCATCTAATTCGCGTAAGTAAGTACTTTTATATTTCTGCCAGCTGAAACCATATCCTGAATTTCTATCGAACCAAGTTACTTCTCAAACCACCCTCGTACGGTACGATGAAGTACGAATTAGATGAAGCTATAAGCATCTCAACTGAGCGAGTTCTTCACATTTTTCATATAGCTTGGATATATAAAGTACACAATATTCCTCAACATATTTGTTTTTACTAAGGGCCGGCACACATACCCACGATACGACGTCGTATCGTGAGACGACGCGACATCGTCTCACGTT
Source organism: Cydia splendana (assembly GCF_910591565.1). Lineage (NCBI taxonomy): Eukaryota > Metazoa > Arthropoda > Insecta > Lepidoptera > Tortricidae > Cydia > Cydia splendana. Next base: position 7,162,435 of record NC_085976.1, read on the forward strand.
GCGACGTCGGGTAACGTTACGACGTCGTATCGTGATGCGATACGACATCGTGTCGCGGCACAATACGACGTCGTGTCAGGACATTTTACGACGTCGTGTCACGTTGCGGCGTCGTAACGTGGAGATCTACTATGTGCATTGATTGATTCACGACACGGTATCGCATCGTAGTTTTAGTCGACCACAATCAGACTACGATTGGAAAGTACCGTTAGCACAACAAATTAATAATTATACTCATATGTCATATGCCTTCATACTACAAGTCCATGCACTTTTTTTTCATAATGACGTGATCATTGGGCTCCCAAGACAGCTCGCAAAGGCTCTAGTAGATAATGGCAATGACGGTAAACAGTCACTACATGCATATATTTTAGCGCTATTCTTAATACATATTATGCTTTTTAGGGTTTCGTACCAAAAAGGTGGTTCCGTACAAAAAACCCTTATGACTCTGTCCGTCCGTCTATCTGTCACGTCTTTCATAACATATGAATCGCCATATCTGTCAATAAAATATGAATCGTGGAAAATTATTGATTAAGAATTTTCCACAAATATTCATCACAGTTGTTAGAAAAAGATCTTATTTCGTGCGGTGTACTTCAGGACAAAGGCCTATATTGTTCCCACGGGAGTTATGGATTGTGGAAAAAAGCTATAGGTATTGCATACCTACCTTATTATACAGTTTAAAAAAACTTTAAATAGACAAAATGTTAGTACCATTTACTCACCTACTATTTATCAGCCAGCATGAGAAAACAACCCAAATTTGTATCAGATTACTTTGATGCTCTTGCGGGTAGGTAAAATAAAATGCAACTTTCTCTTCAGGTTTTGAAAAATACCTAAAGAGAGCCTCTACGAGCTGGAGTGGTGAAACATAATTCGACATTTCCCGCCAATACGAGTATAGAATTTATCATATCACAGATTTTTTACGATATTTTTACATGACCCGGCTAAAAATAGAAAATTGCTACGCAAACATATGGTACTCATGCAGTGATGTAGAGTAGGTAACTTTCACTGGATGTGATACGTTTTAATGATAAGATACTTGACACTACAAGACGCCACCCACATTTTGTATTTATATATATCTGTATAAGTTAATGGCTACCTATATGAAGAAAGGAAAGAGCAAAGGCATTCGTGGCACGTGCAATGTTACCTGAAACTAAGTGATAACCTCCCCGCACCACATGACTTCGCTACCCCCCCACTCGTAAAGCAAAGTCATTAATTCTGCCGAGAAGAAATTAAAACCGATACGACACAAATTTTCCTCGTTTATTCTCGATCGAAGATCTTTCAATATCTGCCTTTATTCCAACTTGTACTCAAACTTAAAACAATAAGGTCCAATTCGCAGCGACGAGCCCTGTAGAAAAAGCTACATGTAAAGAAGAGTTTTCAATTTAATTTGCCGAACACGCGTTTTTTTAGTATTCATCTTCTTTTGATTAGATTAAACATTTCGATTGAAATATTTTCCTATTTGGTGTTCCGATAAATAAGGTTTTTTTTTTACATAAATAACCGTCTCGAGTCGATTTGAGTGTAAATAAGGTGATTTTACGCTCGAAATAAAATCAGAACTCAGCGTTGAAGTCTTGATAGAATCGGATAGAAAAAGGGCGCGGCTGACGTTGGAGAAGATTTTAACACTAGTCTTTTGTGGTTGATAAATAGATACTCTTTATCGCAGTCTATACATACATATCAAAACACATCAACGCAACGTGACGGTTACAGCTATCTGTGTATTTGGTCCCTGTCGCCGTCATGTGGCCACGTGGTTGCTGCGCTATATATCGCGGACCAGATGCCGTTCGCAGTGGGCGACTGTCAGCCACCTGCAACCGACGACGTTCGAATGTATGTAATTCGTAAATGTATGTGCATAGTTTGGCTCACCCGCCCTACGCAAAGTCCATTTGTGGCTGACCAAGGTCACCAACCGCGGACGACGACTGGCATTCAAACATACGGCGCCCACCCGCCGCAGCGTCTATTGTAAACACGCGGCAGGCAGCGTGTCAGTTGCCTATCGTGATATCACGGCACGCTGACCATCGCTGGTGGCGTTTCAAGGAGACCGTTGCTTAGGAAAGTACATTAAAAATAATTAAGTCGAGCTCTCGGACAACTGACGCCTCACCTTTACACCTGTAGGCCCGAGAGGTAAAATATTTACGTGGCCCGTAGCTGATTTCTCTGAGGAATAAGCTTGTAATCCGCCGTTCTAAACACAACACACTTTTAACATTTACAATTTTAACATGCCAAGCACATTATTATGGTGACAAACACAGAGAGAAGCTCTGTTAATCGGATACATTTTGGGTAGTGTCATGTAAACGACTTCCACCTTCCACTGCTGAAAATAAACAAGATTGGGGTTAAAATCTAATGAGTTAACCTCGGGTTGGTTAACTCCAGACGTTTCCGCTTGTTAAAAATTAAAACTTTATAATCATTACAAAGACATACTGATGATGATCCTTCCGACCGATTTCGACCATGGCGACCACTTCGACTCCTAGTTAGCTCGGCGCTCGTGCGCCCGAAATATGGCTGACATAGCCGATCTTGGAGGTGAACCTCCACGCACATTGAGGGCACGTGAGAACACCAGCCACATAGTGGTAGTGAATGGAAGCAGGCTGGCGCGCTTTCAGGTCATCGCGTTTAGCGTCGAGGTCAACTTTATGTTGCTCCTCGAAACCGTGCACTTTGTCATGGACCAGCCTGCGCCACTCAGGACGTTGTGCTGCCAAACCTTTCCACTGAGAGGGCTCGATGTCGCATCTTTTCATGTGTCGTTTCTGAACATCTTTGTATCGGAGGAGTTGTCCGCCAAGTTTCCGCTTACCATCCTCTAGTTCAGAAAAAAAAAGATGCGCTTTGCCACTCTCTCCTCCGCCATACGCGATACGTGACCGCACCACCGAAGCTGTCGACGCATTAGGTAAGCCTCTATTCCACCGACCTTGGCTCATCGCAGAACTTCTGTATTTCGCACTCGGTCAGACCATTTGATGTTCATGATCTTACGCAAGCATTTGAGGTGGAACCGGTCTAAGGTACGAATGTTATGACGGTACACGCACCACGTCTCGGAAGAGTATAAAAGGTTTGGCAGCACAATCGCCATGTACACAGAAATTTTGGTGGCCAGTTTTAGGTCATGCGAGCAGAAGACCTTGGAACACAGTTTCCCAAACGCTGCAGCTGCAGCGCCGATCCTGCTGTTGATCTCAGCGTCAAGGTCACACTTTGATGTTATAGTGCTCCCCAGATAACGGAATTTGTTGACCTGCTTCAGCACGACAAACTACCATAATAATCAATACACATTTATAATCATTCGCCGGAAGACGCTGGATGCGGGTCGCTTCCAACCGGTACGAATGGAGGTCCAAGGGGAAGGCCTATGTTCAGCAGTGGACGTCTTATGGCTGAGATGATGATGATGATGAATCATTACAGTACGGTCGAATGTTAAATACATTCCGCCAACTGCAACTCGTCAGTAAATTCTTTACTGTCCATCACATACCTAATTAAAAGAGAATACTTGCAGAAAAAGTCCAACGAAATGTACATAGTTTAAATACAACAGGTGGTCTTATAATCGTAGCGGAAAAGCAAAGCAACATAGGTAAAGGTAAAGTTTAGAAATATACAAAATTGCATATCGTAACTGGGTCGTGGCATTGCAGAACACGTACATGAATCGCGCATCGGCAACTATTTAACTGAGTTAGGGAACTCGTCAGAACTTACGAAGCGAAGTTGGCGTGTGGTTGCTGAAAGATATTAATAAATCGTAACATGGTTTACGTTGTTAGAAGGGCGTTCATTTTAACACCCTTGAATCTACTGTGCGTTGAGCGTACTGTGAGATTTCATAGTAATATCCCTGCGGGCATTTTGTGAATGAACTTTCTATCTTATAGTACCTAACAACACGAGGCAATAACATAAAGAACCAGTATGAGATCTTTCATACATAAGTAGGTAAAAAGGGTCGGCATGTAAAGGGTAATCTTTGGAATTTTACTTGCACCAACACATGTATGGGTTAGCCCTAATGAAGTATCAATATGATATTTTGAAATGTCACTCATGTTCTATCAACAGGGCCAACTAATGGATGATGTGATTACAGGACTCCTATTCTCATCGCTACTCAAGCCCTCGCCTTGAATTGAAGTCGAATTAGGTAAAAGGACTCATAAGAGACTCATAAGCATGGTGTTGCTAGTAAACACCATTTCTTAGGCACGTACCGGTAAAATTATCACATTGTTATTTCTTTAACGTAAAACGATATTATTTTGGATTCTTTCTAAAACTGTTTCATCCTCCCGGTTTTGGAGGAGTAGTTATTATACCTTTATATTATGTGTGTTATCGGATTAGCTGGTTCAAAACGGTTTTATACGATTAAATTTATAAACGCGTTCCGATAAAACCTAACCTACAACGCTCTTACTTAGATCACCGGCATGCCATTCACTCTCCTGCTTGTCGAATTAACCGGTTAATTACGGCTATAATAAAGTTCTGAAATCGTTCACGTTCTCAAAAAGAAAATTGAGTGAAACCGAAATACACCGGCTATACCGGTATAATTTAAACCGGTTCCGAACCTTGGTAAATGCTTTATGGAAAACGGGGTAGTAGTCTTTGGAATATAGGTACGGACAGGGCAAGGGACTATTTCCTGGCTACGTGCCAGCCACGGAGTCTAACTGTCGCCGTCTGACTTCTTTAGGCGTTTATACGACGCTTTAACTAAGAGGAGAGAAAGGCCCTTAGTGTTAGTTGCCAAGTCCTGTCGCTGATAAACTAAGCGTTTATGTGAGTGGGAACCGCCCTTTGTGTAATTCAAGGATCGTGTCGTCCCGTGAATATAATATTAACCTACTCGTATTCAGAATTAAATAAACGGACAATAGGTACCTAGTTAGTAACTAATTATAAAATAAGTAAATTGAATCATAATTAATTACACGCAAAACATTCTGTCAGTAGCAGGATGCTTTTGGTATTTCTGTAAGCATATGACGGAGGCAGCATGGGTGTTGTACATGATGGCGGGTGGGCGTAGTATCTCAATGTATTACTTCACAGCTAACTCAGTATGCTACCAGTGCATGAAATAAACTTTCGGACTTGTTAACCATACTAGTGCCTACTAAAATATCTAGTCGCTATTGGGATGTATTTGGATTGCACTCAAATAAAAGGATCGCATAAAATCGTTCAAGTCTTTATTCAAGTCAAGCTAGGCCGGCTCCAACCGTACACCTCTGACCCGAGAAGATTTAATTCCTTCTCAATTAGAGAAGGGTATCTCAATATGGGACCGGCAACAAACTCGGCGGGACACATCTTTTCAAAACAACACTTCTTCTCTTTATTTTACAAAGGTAAGCTTCTAATCACACGTAAGAAATCAAAATAACACTTGGAATAAAACACTTAGCTAAATGGTTATAGAACGTTGGATTCTATAAGCTTTCAGAATAATCCTGGAACGTGGCGAATTAGGCACGAGGTCCGATCTCTAGCGCGGCTCGATCAACTCTGTTCCGGAGCCTCACCACTCCCACCTTTAAGTCAAGTAGGCAAACCTGCTCGACCGGTCCACCAACATAACGACAAAACTGCCAACTCGTGCCTACGTTCACCCAAGAGAAACCTCTTGACGTTCCAAAGCCTTCTACCTGTCATCTTAGTTCAACAATGCGCCAATAGATGGCGTCACTCTCTACGCTACTCTATTATTCCGTTACAACTAAGTAATACGTAGCCAAACATTGCTAATCGACTTTATACAGGCGTCAAACTATGAAACTGTAACGCTGCAATACGTCCTTCTGGAGTCACGCTCCGACACGGCCGTCCTGCGGTACACACGTCCTCGTGTGTGGGTGTATGCACTTGCTTCTGAATCAAAATATACAGCACAGTATCTCATTGCTCGGTCACTCCTGACCAACAATTTGGGTCTCATTTATCATCGAATAAAATCGATTATCACATGTGATTCTTATTGCTCGGCTAACCTGACCAATTATGCGGTCACGGTAGATAAAAAAAAATAACAGGGTCACCAAAGACAGTCTTTTAATCAATCTAGATCTAATGATCGCAACAGCAATGGTACAAATGTATTGTGTGTACGTTAAGTCCATAATGCTCACAATGACCACCATCATCATGAACTCATGACCGGACCACCATCCGGTCATCTCGCAATGCTACACTCACAATGACCACCATCATCATGAATGCACGACCGGACCACCATCCGATCATCTCGCAATGCTACACTCACAATGACCACCATCATCATGAATGCACGACCGGACCACCATCCGATCATCTCGCAATGCGGCTCCAGCCGCTGACACAGACCAAACGCACGCCACCACGTGTGGCCGCACAGCAACGGAAAAGAGCATAAAAATCTACTTCCGGTGTTTTACACCTACGTCTACGTTTGGTAAGTGAAATCTGCCTGACCGTAACTGAGCATTATGAACTGCATGATAACACATTTTAATCATTACAACTATAATAGACAGTAACTTCGCTCGGTTATTCTGACCGTGCGCACTTGAGACCTTGTGACAATGTGTATTGAAACTCACAACTCCAAATGATCGCATTTAATCTCTATTCAAATGGTATACCATACACACCATTACAATCTCAACATCCATTGTAACAAAATTATCTTAAATCAACATCAAATAGCGCCGCACCAACGGCTCATCTCACTTTCGCTGCGACGAAAATAAGGGTAACCAGAAACGCATGTATGTAGTTGTCGTACCAACGACTCATCTCGTTAACGCACCAACGGTTCAATTTAGTAAAAACGGTCTTAATCTAAGGCGCTGCAACGCCAGCTCCAGTATAGATCGCATCAACGTGAATACAACATACAGTGCTAGGCGCAGCAACGCCTACTTTAGTTTACAGCACCTCAACGTCAGTAAAACTGCCCTTAGGCGCTACAACGCCGTTCGGTGTTTAAACGTTGCTGCGATCCTCACTAGATGCACATGAGTCAGTTACATCAATGGTCACAATATGATAATAACTTGTTCTGCAAATAGGCCTCAATTGCTTTTTTTGCAAGTCAATACAACATTTATAGTAACAGTGATATTGCCAGGTGCCATACATTGGATTAATAAAACAGAGTATACAAAAATCACCCTGATTCACACTTCACACACACCAGTCCTTCGGTGTGTTCATCACACGGATGATACGCCACTCCATCGACCTGCCAGTATCTAATAACTCATCAGAAGTTAACCATCTCAGCCGCGTAAGTGCTACTCCTCGCAAAGAGTATACTGCGCATGAAAAGCAGACCACTTGCACCTCTTACATGCTCCGGAACTTCTCATGTAGTTACTAGACAACACTCAGTCCGTCGGGCGTACTTTCAGTCCATCGAAAGCAAAAAAATGTTAAGAGTGAATCCCGAAACTAAAATAACATCAGGCGTTACAATCATGTTACTGAGCATTACTGCTCATCAGCATATATTATATTATATTTAAGTTGATTTTAGTCATTTCAAATTCCTTATTGATTTCCTGCTATTTAATTACTTTCAGACGCTAAGCAAAGTTAAAGAAACAAAGCTAAGCAAAGAATTTACGTACTACGTATACATTTCTCGACTATTAATGCCTTCGTTTGATATTCTATGTAGGTACTTAACTACATGTCTTGAGGTTTTTTATTCAATCAACAACACCGCAAGACCAAATGGCGATGACTTTTGAGGTTAGGTTCTTTTTATTTGTCCATATAGCTATAGAGGCATTTGAAATTTAGTAGCTTAGCTTAGTTTGTTGATAGGTTGAACTGTGTAAGACTGTCCTCAAAATATTTATTTAATTCGTACTAGCTTCATGGACACTGTCTGCACTCTACAAACAATTATGATCCAAAATAACCACCATAGCATAGCCTGCGCACGTACCGCGCAATCACTTGCTATTGTAATTCAAATGCGTTCAGTCGCTGAACGCGGAGCGTTTTTATACGAAACCCCATGACAATTTTTAATATTACTTAACAACAGACCAGTGATTGTCACAGACTATACCAATACCGCATTATGAAGCGTTTACAAAGAGCAGGAAGGAGGTCACCACACATACGTGCAATTTTACTTGAGAAATTCACGCAGCACAACTGAGTTGTATTGTTACTACCTGCTAGGTATTCTGTTCCTGGATTTGTCTGGGAGAACCACTTTGTCATTAAGTCATTGTTCGAGACTATCGCTGGTTTACAAACAATTAAATAATCAAATAAGCCGCGACCCACCGCCTACCGCGCATCCGACAGACTAGCATGGAATGAGTAGACAAAGATAGTTTGACTTCTCTCTCTCTCACACTATATTCCACATGGTGTTATAGTCATTTTAATTTCTCTTCCACTTTGCTCTGTAACTTTCAATATGTGCACTGAAAAAGCAAAGGGACTATGAACTAATTTTTGAGAATTAGACTTTCGCTTATAAAGACTCATTTTAAAATGGGTCAATGCTATGATGTTTAACATACTTTTGGCGCCTGTCAACTGTCATAATTGAATAAGTGCCCCAAATCCGATAGGGTCGTGCACAGAGAAAATACTCATTTCAGCAAGGTACCTAGGTATCTTAAGGGGCACACAGATTACCAGTTCGCCGGACGATATCAGCCTGTCAGTTGTTCGGAGCTATCAAATTTTGCGTTTAACTGACAGACTGATATCGTCCGGCGAACTGGTAATCAGTGGGCCCCTTATGATACCTAGGTAGTAATGTATGTTTTTTTAAGTGTTTTTGGTATTTCAAATCAGGATATGCGTGATAACATGCACTAAGGTCGCCTCCAGAATCTCGCGAACTAAATTGACATGAGTTTGACAAATAAAATGATACCAGGAATAGCAAAGAAAAAATAGGCACGAGTATATGTCGATAAAATGATATCGATAAGTAAAATTGCACTTAGGTTCTACCCTGCGATAATTGTATAGGGGTCACAAACGATTTCGATTTATATGAATGCGACGAGAAAAGTGGTAGATTCGATTGTAAGATTGTGACGTTACCGATCAAATCAGGAGGTGCGGATGCGAAATTGATAAATTTCAATATTAGTATGCAGGTTTGGGGGCAAGTTGTTTATTTCAAGAGCTCGGTTGTCAACATAAATCTAAAATTGGTGATTTCATTTGGACATGTGGCCGGTAGATGAGATTGATTCACATTCCACAATTATTTAAATTCTGACCTAATTGTCAACTTGAATGTCCAGACTAAATCAAAGTCAAAATATACTTTATTCATGTAGGCCTAGGAACAAGCACTTATGAATAGTTATTAGGTACATATTATCTTAATCTAATTATCAGAGCAATTTATTGATGTTAATATTATTCCATAATTATTCCAGTCTAGGGACTGGTCTTTACAATCGAAGCAATAGGGATCACTGAGACGATTTAATTTTAGCGTCCACACCACACAAATTAAATGAGAAATTAATCACATTGTACGAAATTTTTTCCCGTCTGGGCTGAACTTATTTGTATTTTGAGCCAAAATCACTGTTTCTACATTATTATTATTACCTAACTTGTTACTCTAGCTGTAAGTTTTCCTAACAAATAAATAAAATAAAATATATAAATATGTTTATCAAATATCCTTGTCTCTATTACTATAAAATTGCACAATTTTCGAAATACCAAGTAACATTAGTAAAATAACTTAACAAAATTACTTAAATATACATTTTAGCTGACCGCGCCACAGTAGCGCCCCTCGCGGTGAATTCTCGCTATATTCTCTAATTCAAACTTTTTTGAAAATACCGACATGAACAGCACTGGCCAAACTGTGGTATCATTTGTGCACATTGACCTGTCAATTTAGTTCGCGAGATTCTGGAGGCAACTTTAAGCAGGTACCTACTTGCAAAGGCGCTATATAGGATCGTGCTAGTGGCACTTGTTCTTTCCTCCGCTAGGCTCTGTCATTAATAAATGTCTAAAAAACTTTGTGTTCTAAATTCGCTCGCATTTTCAAGCATAAAACATTCTCTCGTAATTAAGATGTACAAAGATTTATTGTTTGAGGCAGCAATGTAACATCGTTTGCTGGTGTTGGCGTTGCCTTTGGAACATTTGTCTAGGTAACAAAAAAACAGATTTCACCTAACAATGTAATAAAAGAAACATTTTCATTCTCAAACATCCTGTTGCAACTTTTATAGGTACAGTTAACAATAATTATTTTGCCAATTGTTTACTGTTTTTGTTCAAACATATATATCATCATATTCATCATGATTATGAGTTGTACCTCGCTTATTTATTTGTTCAAACTTATGGCGTCATACATCATAATTATGTCTGTAACTCGCATCAGCACCGGAATGTGATTTATACACAGATCCATCCAACTACTTGTAGTTGGATGGATCTGTGTAAAGAATATATGAAGTTCTGTGAGGCGATGGATAAGCGTGAATCTTATGTCTTGAATTCGTTTTTCTTTCTCACATTTGTTCTGTTTGTCGTTTCTGGACTGTATCATTGTACCTTCACAGTGTATTAGTCCGCTGTAATGTTGTGTAAGTACCTACATTTTATGAGTCAATAAAATAAAAATATGTTTTTCAACGATTTCTATGCTAACGCCCCACGTTTTTATTTTAGTCGGAGAAGAGCTTCCGATCCATTAATCCACTGACAGTATCGAAAAATAGCGTTTAGAATCCGATTCGAGAAAACTACATTGCTAGGTACCCGTACCCGTCTTGCGCATGATTACTGTCCAGAAAGGAACATAAATAGGTAGTGTATGGGACTTCGAAGAGTTATTTAGTACAATATTTTTTTCTGTCTAGTTTTTGGTACACTTTTTGATTAAAATAAAACCGTTTAACTTAAAACTGTGAAATGAAAGCCGTAATCAACAGATCGAACAAGTCTCCTCTATTCGTTTCTTAGGAATTACTGTGGATTGTCATAATGATTGGAAATCACACACTGAAAATCTTATTGATAAGTTGAGCCGATTTGTTTTTGCACTTAAGCGACTCAGATACATCACATCCCAAAAAACCGCCCTTCTGGCTTTTCATGGTTACGTAATGTCTAATCTTAGATATAGCATAATACTATGGGGTAACAATACAAACGTTTTAAAAGTATTTCTACTTCAAAATAAAATGCCTTCGCGCAATTTACGGGGCTAAACAAACTGACTCGTGTCGGTCAATTTTTAAAAAACTGAACATATTAACACTTCATTCACTCTACATTTATGAAGCGAGTCTATTTGTTAAAAATAACATAAGCTCATTCTGTAGCTTTGCTTCAACCTGAAGATATAATACTAGACATGGTTTAGACCTACATTATCCGGGAACAACCTCTGCCCTTGTTAATAAAAATATAGTATTTATGTACACCAAAATTTATAACTATCTCCCTAAAGAGCTGAAGGAATTGGACCTACCGGAATTTAAATCAAAACTATTTAGATGGTGTTTAGAAAAAATGTACTACGCCAACTCGGAACACTTTGCACTCGGAACGACGCAATAATGTAAATATAAGTTCTGTAAATATAGTTGTAAGGTTATTTAATTTGTATGTCTGTAATAGGCTGAAAATGGAGACACTGTCTATAGAATAAGATCATTTATGTATACCCATTTTTGTACAAATAAATAATTTAATTTCATTTCAACTATTTAACCTTTTTTTTTTTAAACGCATTTCTCCAACGTTAAAAAACTATAACCCGAAAACTGCGAGACTCGATACAGCTCGTGTTTAAATATTAAATTTTAGTGAGGAAAGTATTTACTGATAATTTATAACGTTAGCAGTAGGTATTTAATTGTTTGCAACGCAATATTCCCGATAACTGCACGGCTTTAGACGGGACACGTAACAACCTTTATTTCAAAAAAATTATTTCGTTAGCCGTTTTATTGCTTAGTGTTGACCGGAACGGAACAACTCTAAGCAGGATATCCCGAAACCCCTGGGCTGGATCCGGGTCATGATAGGCATCCATTTCAGGGAGGTATTTCTTGAGAATTTATTGCGTTGCATGGAACATGTTGTATGTTTCAGATTGCTTTTTTTTCAGTTATACCTAAAATATGTAAGTAATATTTTAGTATTAAGAACTTATCACATACTGTATAATATTACCACAGGGCCCAGTCCAATAAATTTAGACATACAAAAACATTAACATGATAATTCGTGACGGAAAACATTTGGAGGTTAGACGTTTCGTTTTTGAGAATTTTTATTAAAAAACTATATGGCATTTTGCGAATCTGACTTTTTTTTCGTCAAAGGGGTCACACATAGAACGGCGAATAAAAATTCCCATTCGCGAATCTTCGGGGTTCAATTTAAATGTAAGGACGACGAAAAATATCACAATAGGAACCTCAGCACAGTCCTACTCCGAGGACAAGATTCTGAACTATGCATTTGGCGTGCCAAAATTTTATCGAAAAGTCGTGAAGGGAATCGTTGGTTACTTCGTCTTAGTGAAGTTAAATATTTCGAGTTATGGAGGTTTGAAGGGAAGGGAATGGCATTTTATTTCATGTTAACGAGGATTTCGCTTTATCGAGGTTCGAGTTATCGAGGTTCCACTGTATTGTAATACTCCGTTAATAAGTTCCGGAAAATTCTACCGAACGAGCCAGGATTTGACACCTTCGGTTTGAAAGCTTGAACGTTCGCAATTGGCTTATTTTATGAGTGTTTGTTCCAAATCACTATCGTGAACGTATTTTAGACGCCATTAACATCAGTATTTACGTAAAACTGATTTCATGAATAATAAAAACAATCTTTATTTCATCTGAGCATATTAAACAAGCCTCAGCTACTAAATTCTGGTCCCACTGGTTCTGGGCAGTTTGTCAGTAGAAAGAAAAAGGCGGCAAATTTAAACAATGTAGGCGCGAAGGGTTGCCCTCCTGTAGAAAATTTGAACTCCGCGCCTTTTTCTACGTACAAACTCGGTGTGCCAGAGTATACCTACCTACTACAGCTGTTATGTAGCAGCTGCTACCCACAAACTAACATTAATCCATCAGTAGCTGTAGGTACATTTATTTATATGTAAAATTTATTTTACAATCGACTGACTGACTTTTTTAATCTAGCAAGCTTGGAGCTTTCCCTTCTCACATTATTTTTGTAATAAAAGTAATGAAGTGGTTTTACATTAGCAATGAAATTTCGTTTCAGAATACGGCCGGGTAGGTGACGGGTCTTTTGGGACCTCGGTCCTTTTTGAATGTCCGATGATACCGTTCGATCCACAGAACCGCGGCTGTAAGCGTTCGGATCTAATAATATTTGGGGAAATCTCTTGTTAAAATAGCGAAGTTCGGCAATGTTGAATACCTACATTATATACTTGAATTGAAACCATGAAATAAAACAGTGATTCGTAGCTCCTATGATGTTAAACATAAATCTAATTTTACGGTTCAACCCTATATAATTATGATGCCTATGATGTTTATATTTTTAAGTAGGTACCTATTTAACTACCTAATGCCGTTTAATTAAGTTTGCACGTATTTTTACTTTTATGTATCAATGTGTTTCCCGCTGCATGCATCAACGAGTTCGGGTCTCAGGGTTCACTCCGATATCTAATACTTAACAAGACCTTGTTCCTATAATCCAGTGGACCATTTTGCGCGCAGCAGTAACTTTTTTCAAAATATATTTCATATTTAACTAGGTACTACACATCTTAATATAATGAATAATACTTAATAAAAGGTTTATGATAAAAAATGAAAACGTTCTATACTCCTAACATATTAGTTTACCAAGTGTTATTCGAATAGTTTTTGCAGCTACATATATGTACCTACTAAATCTCCCATAACCATGTTTTACCCTCTCTGAAACGAGCAGCAGCAACACGCATCAAAATGTACACACTTGCAAAGGCTACATTCGTAAAGTTTTAATTTCATCTCGCCATATACCAAATTTTGTAATGTTTCTATGAAAAATTACCATTCACTTCAACTTTAAGTATATACCTAGTTACTTGAACACTTGAGAATCTGCGGGTGACATCGGTACTTGAGATAATGATCATTGAGTCACAAGTGATCATTATACGACGTTTACATGACAGCTGAATTTGTAAGATCTTCTCAATGTTACAATAGGGCAAAAAATGCCATCTCAGTTTTTATTTTGCGTTTTTTTTCCTAATACTCATACTAAAGTAATTTATTAGCGAGACAAACACCTAATCTGCTTAAAAAAATATTTAATATTTGCTAATAACAGTAAATCTTGCAATGGCTTTCAAATACAAATGTACAAAATACAAAAATACAAATGTTTTATTTCAGAAATAAAATTATATCAATATTACATTTATGCTGGCCCCCACATTAGGCATAGCCTGTCCTGTGGTGATACATAGGTTCATAAAATAAAACAATTGAAAGTAGACATATGTATTATTATACCGGGTGTGGCCTGTAATACGAGCAAAAAATTTAACTGTAGGCTGTACTCCTCAGACTGACCAACATTTGTTCATCCACTTTTAAAAATAACTTGTGGTTTGATTTTTAATACACTTTAAAGTTTATTCTAAGACGCAATGTATTGCGAATTTTGTTATGTTTAAGGCGTGACAAGTAACGTCAATCACAATGATATGGCGTGGCGATGTCGTCCATTGAAGATAATATTTATTTTGTATGAAAAATAGCGACTCTAAATACTTCATAATTTTTAAAAGTTGTTGAACAAAAGTGTCACCGTTTGAGGAGTACAATCTATGTTTAAATTTTTTGCCTGTGTTACAGGCCACACCCGGTATTAAGCCATAAATGGTAATGTAATGTTACATTATAATGTCGAATTGAGCTCCACATTACCTGTAGGCGAAGAGGCCGCAGAAAACTCTTCTTTACGGCCCCCGCGTAAAGTCCGATTTATAAGAATAAATACCTCGTAACTAACCCGCCTTGCTCATTTATTTGAATTTACGCGTACAGTCGCGAGTAAAAGTTATACGCTGCAATTTATTCGCCGTCGGTTTGGCGTGTCGCTCTAGTTATAAAATATTAACAAGGTTATGTTGCAATTGCTTAGCGAGTACATGCGAGTTTGTTGTGATCCACATTGACCGGATCGGGACTGGCGGGACTTTTACATTTCATTTTTAAATAGCAGCCATACCCGTCTTCAATAGGCGTAAGACAATTCTATTTGAATATACAATGTAATATTTACTTAATTCTAAAGTCAAATTACTTTGTCCATTTGGTAGGATTCCGAAAGAAATTGCTCCTATCGTCTGTCTGTCTACTCTGCTACGTCTTCACGATTAAACTTTGAAACCAATTTTAACGAAAGTTTGAATTTATAAAGCTGTTCGTAAAAATAAACATTGTCTGTTTTATTTCTGAAAATCAATCTCTGAAAAGGAAATGATCTGACTCAGATCGAATTCCACCAAGTTGGGCCTGCGGGCACAGTTACTATTTAGTCGTATAAAGCCAAACCCGTTGAAATCTCATAGAAGTGACAGACTTTAAATAAATGCTTTCATTTAAAAATAACAAATTTAAAAACACTCATTCATTAAAAATAATAGTCCCCCACTAACAGTTTTCGCAGCAACAGTACAAGCGCATGCTTTAATGTGCAGATTTTCGGATTTAGATAAATTTCTAGGCCTTTCCGGAGAATAAAACCTAGCGTTCCTAACCAAGATTTGTGTGTGCCTGGAAAACGTACTGTTTAAAAGGAATACGCGCCGGTAAAGAAATTGCCTTATTTTATTTTATTACATTTGCAGCTGCTAAAAGTGTCATTAAAATTGAGAACCATTCCTGATGGGCACTTTTTTCGATACAAACACATTAATAGTATAGACGTGCAGGTTGCGAAAAGTTTCGAAAAAGTTGGATTAGTTCTCGGAAGTTTCAGGAAAATTTCACAGGAAACAAATGAACTATACTAAAATATGTCAAATTTGTAGACAGCTAAATTATAAGTTCTTCATTTACTGCTATCCAAACACTTGCAGCATGCAGTTTTTGTTTACGGAATTCTGTTTGGTAATTTTATCACTTCAACAAATTGTACTGACCGTGTTACTACCAATAAATATCCACTAAATAAGGTAAATCACTATCATGGATCATATGCTATTCCTTTCGTCGTACTCGCCCACCGAGAGTTCCGTACTTTTTAGTATTTGTTGTTATAGCGGCAACAGAAATACATCATCTCTGAAAATTTTAACTGTCTGTGTCTAGCTATCACAGTTCATGAGATACAGCCTGGTGACAGACAGACGGACAGAGGGACAGACAGACAGTGGAGTCTTAGTAATAGGGTCCCGTTTTTACTTTTTGCGTACGGAACCCTAAAAACAATCAAATTGATAACCTCTTTTCCGGCAAAGAGTAACTTTAAAGCAGTTACGGAAATGAAACTGAAATACTCTTAAAATAAAATGGGTGAAACAGTGCTTGGAATAAATAATGTACTTCAATAAACAGGCACTGGCCGTTCTCGGAACATGCCTCGGAGTTATTCCAGTTGCCCACAGAGCACGAGCGAGTCAGGGAGCCCGATTAAGGAATGACTCACGCTAGACCGGGCTTGGGCCGGGCCGGAGCTTCCGGCGCTTCGTTTTCTATGGAAAGCACTACGTGATCACCGATCAGCCGTCATAGAAAATGACATGTCGGACGCCTCGGCCCGGGCACGACCCGGTCTAGCGTGAGTCACGATTCAGACCGACACCAGTCTGCCTCTCTACCAAGTAACTTACCAACACTTACTTATCTGCAGCGAATATCTCCACCATATTGTATCCTTAATACACAAACAAATGATACACACCTCAGGAGGGATAGGTAAGTCTCGATAATTCAGTATGTGGAGCAGCGAACTACTGAATCCCTGTGTCGTGAATTCGTATCTTGCCCAAGGTTTTTTAGCCAACGTTTTCGTTTCAAATTTCGTTAGCCAACGGCTCTGTAGCCAGAAGCACGTAAAGTGTTAACTACCGCACTAGGGCGGTAACTAGCACTATATGTGCGTATAGTTATCGAAAATTTAAAGGGCCATATGTACTGTAAAACGTTGTATAGACGTGCGACAAGGTAATTCGCACTTGTATCGTAATGTACAATTTATATTCTTATATGGTGTTCTTTCACCCATACTCTGTAAGATATTGCAATCACCTGCCTCTGGAACGCACCCACTAACACTAATTGACTCGTAGCTGTTCACTTTAACGGTTATAGCCTCGTCTCTATCGCACACCGGTACATAATGAGAGGAGTGATTCCAATGCGGATTTCATTCGGTTACCCTGGCATGGTATTTATGGTTGCGTTCATCGCGAAAATGTTCCGGCCTAGCCAAGGTGACAATCGCTATCACTACGACAACGAAACGATTTGTGTCTCTCTATTACTCTTCCATTTAGTGCGACAGTGACAGTCGCGTTTTGATCGCTACGGAGCGTAAGCGATTGGCATGTTGGCTACGCGGCCTGGTTAGTACCACTAGAAAGTTCTTTTCGAAATAATAATATTAGGGACATTTTTTTTTCGATGACTAGGATAATCAAAAGGCGTGTATTAAATACTACACGTCGACATTCAATCAGCAAAGGCAAGGCATTTATGAATTATGGCATATAGCCTATGGCCTAGCATCATAATCACAACAAGTTCAAGCATGTTTGAGAAATTCATGACTCAAAATCTTAGCTCTCCAAAGATACCAATGAAAAATTAAAATATAAACATATCATTATGAGTTGCCGTGCCGTTAAAATTCTTCCTCGCGTTACCTACCATAGGTTACTACATACTACATATTACAGGCGATAAAGCCAGATGGAAACATATTAGCAAATACATACATAAAATGTTAGATAAGGCATCTACGACCAAGGACTAGGTACTTAAAATGCCCGTTCTGGTTAATGGAATACGGCTGTTTACCTCGCTATAATAAGGCCCCGAGACTGCTTTGATAAGCTCATGAGTTTGTTGGCAGCCGTTATATACCCACAGACTAACGCGGAGCTTTGAAATATTTATAATACCATATAGTATATAAATAATGAACTGTTTCTGAAATGATGTTCCTGGTAAATCTGTTGTAACAGCATCAAAATAAGTTAATGCGTTCATGGAACATGTGTACTCCGCTATAGCAGATCGAAAAGCGTAAATTTTGGACCGTGTAACAATAAACAATATCACAGAAAAATATAGTTTTTAACATTTAAAAGCGCTCTTCAAGGGTTAGGTGGTTCAGAAGAATCAACTACACCACACCGCTTAAAATAACTGGCTGTGGGATAGAACACTGGAACGCATTTCGTCGGGTGAGAATACGTTTGTGCCACACGCCACTTACATGGTTTGCAGGAGAGCGAAAAGAATTTTTTTTCGAAAAGTTTTACATTTAGGAAATATTGAAATTATTTATCATTTAGGCACATATATTTACTATTTATAGTATCATACAAATATTGTAAATATAGTGGTAATCATAAAATAAAAGCTTCAATTTTGCCATATCCGTTTTTGATGAGTAGGTAAATGTTAAACGTGCAATGTATGATTAATGACACAAACGTTTTGGATATGTCACACTTTTGTGTTGATTTTCTGTTAAAAGAGTGTAATTATCCTATAGCAAAATGAGGATATGGCACAACATTTTTGAAAAATAGTTTTTTTCTAAAACCGATTGCTGTCAATTATAGCATTTTTTTTTATTTTAGGAATTATTAAAAAAACCGGGCAAGTGCGAGTCGGACTCGCGCACGAAGGGTTCCGTACCATAATGAAAAAAAAAACCGGAAAAAAAAATGCAAAAAAAAACGGTCACCCATCCAAGTACTGACCACGCCCGACGTTGCTTAACTTTGGTCAAAAATCATGTTTGTTGTATGGGAGCCCCATTTAAATCTTTATTTTATTCTGTTTTTAGTATTTGTTGTTATAGCGGCAACAGAAATACATCATCTGTGAAAATTTCAACTGTCTAGCTATCACGGTTCGTGAGATAGAGCCTGGTGACAGACAGACGGACGGATGGACGGACGGACGGACGGACAGCGAAGTCTTAGTAATAGGGTCCCGTTTTACCTTTTGGGTACGGAACCCTAAAAGTCTTAGTAATAGGGTCCCGTTTTACCTTTTGGGTACGGGACCCTAAAAATGATTTTGCCAAAAATGAATATGGCACAAACGTATTCTCAACCGACGATTTGTGATAGGCCGGCTGAGGTCGCTCTTCGCTTTGATAAACTCATAAGTTAGTTACGTAGACTCCGCACAATGACATACTCGAAGTGGTTACGGTCACTTCATATATAGTAGACTACCACTTACGCGACCCGGACCCAGGGACCGGAACCGGTTACCTTAACCGGGGTTTTTCATAGGGTTATTTTAGAAGTGGTTATAAAAACCCCTACCATAACGGTAACCGTCTGATGAGGTAACACTTTGATTCGGTAACCGTATCAGATCGAGTTAACCTCGGTTACCGGTAACCGAAATAAAAACCCAGTCGATTCAGTTACCTCATAATAAGGTTTTGAACCAGTTCAAACGATTGTAATCTTTACGCACACTTAAATTGAACTTATTATTGAATAACCTTGGTTGGCATGGGCGGTCTATTAAGTCTCCAGCACAAACACGTTTTTTTGTCGGTAACTTCGCTTATTGTCAATTTAAACAATATTGTACTTTGAGTCCTTAAGCTAAAATTGAAAACATTATTGAGCGATTACAGTATTATTTTGGAGCGACAGCCGCAGCGCGGCCATTCCTTTGTTTATCTTTATACCTGTGTGTGTTCTTATTGTTTTTGTTCATTTCGGAGCAATTCTAGTTTGGAATTTTTAGAAAAGGGCTTGCTGCAAGTATACACCATCCTATCCTAGCAATATCTGCTATTATTTAGTTATATTTTTAATGCTACTTAGATATTATTTTTCTATTTTCGGGTTCAAACTTGGTATGTACCTACAGATTAAAGACTGATTTAAGGAAAAATTTTAACCTAACTAGTAATTTTACTGGTAGGTATAGTTTATCTTTAGATAGAGTGATTAAAAAAAACACTTTGTGATAAAGATACTTACATGCGTTTGCGGATTGTGGTAGTGTGGTAGATATTTAACCATTGTTGACAAATGACATAATAGTTATTATGAGCTTATTTTATAATAAGCAATTACTTTTAAACGTTTTCAGATGCGGTGAGTTGTGTCAGCTAAAAGTCGTACTTTACCTTGTTTTGCTTAATGCAGCGAGCAGAAAAAAAAATATATATATATTATCTATAGCAGTGATAACCTTATTTTAATACTTCAAATCTTTCATTAATACCAGAATTCATTATATTTATTAAGTATCTGTAACATTGGTAAGTGAAATAATTTTGATTAAATTAAATAGATACATACTTAGTAAGCAGTGTTGGGCATTCAAGAATAAAATCATTATTTGAATAAGAATTCCTAAGAATAAAATCATGTTGATTTTATACCCGTCAAAATTATTCAAATAAAAAAATTAATAAGAATAATCTCATACTTAATCAAGTACAGTGAAACCTGGTTAATTGGCACCTGGATAAATGGAAAACCTCAATAATTACAACCAAAAGTCCGGTCCCGGTCCCTTGAGACCAAAAGGCCTCTATAATTGAAATTATGGAACCTCTATAATTGCAATTTAGATTTTTAGGGCTTTTCGTAATTTTGCCTCTGTAATTGACCACATCGCAACTAAGACCTCTATAATTGACACTGTGCTTGAAAAAAACCGTTATTTTTGCTCTTCTTTTTACCTCTATTATTGAAACTAGTCTTACTTATTACCTCTGTAATTGAAATAATGTAGTTGTAGACAGCAGAAACAATATTTTAATAGCAATGATCATTTTATTTATATCTTCATCCAGAATTAATTTTATTTATTGGGTATCTATCGCAGCCTGTAGTAGATGAAATAGTTTTGATTAAAACAAAAACAAAGTATGCTTTTTACGTTCTAATAAAACTTTCTTCTACAATTCAAGGGAATTTTTTAATCTAAATATCTAAATAAATCTACTTTCAATGGTTATTTGCACCTCCATAAAAGAAATTTGTCAGAACGCAACCTCTATTAATGAAAACCTCTATAATTGACACAACGATTTTTTGAACCTCGTTAATTGACACGACCTGCTTAAATGAAAAACATGGTTAATTGACAAAAAATGGCCGATCCCTTGAGATTGCAATTATCCAGGTTCCACTGTAAATGTAATCATGATTTTATATTCTTAATAATATTCCTGGATTAAAACGTAGTCTGGGTGCCGTATAGATAGAAGTAAATAATAATAGTTTCTTGTCTAATTTATACCTAATTTTATTCAATAAAATCTTAAGAATTTAATTTACTGCCGCATAGTCTTTGTATTGGTCGATACCGGTATTGCTTTTAATGTGATAACTAAATCATCAGGTACAATTCAGCTGATCTGATCGGATGGTGGATAGCGAAACACTTCAATGGCTCACTGTGCCTAATTTAATGTAAAAAATAAAATACCGGCCAAGTGCGAGTCGGACTCGCGCAGGAAGGGTTCTGTACCATTACGCAAAAAACAGCAAAGAAATCACGTTTGTTGTATGGGAGCCCAACTTATATATTTATAATATTCTGTTTTTAGTATTTGTTGTAATAGCGGCAACAGCAATACATAATCTGTGAAAATGTCAACTGCCTAGCTATCACGGTTCATGAGATACAGCCTAGTGACAGGCAGACGGACAGCCGAGTCTTAGTAATAGGATCCCGTTTTTACCCTTCGGGTACGGAACCCTAAAAAAGATGTTTTTAAAGGTATGATAAGGAATAGCTCGATATGGTGTATTCCTATTTCTCTCCGCCGGGCACAGATGGGAATAGGCACATATATATGTCCCCACCTCATGTATCGCGGCGGTCACGTTGGGCAGGAACAAATGGGGAAAGTATTTATGATTTTTTCTGTTTTCGAATTATGTTTAGTATGTAGTTTCAGTGTCCGAGTTACTACCGAGACTCATTGTGTTTTTAAAAGTTCAGCTGATATTTAAAATTTGCATTCATTATTAGACGGAAATGAATAGATATTAATATCGTTTGACACACCGCCTACCACACGTGTTTAGCAAATGCTGACAAAAAATTCACCACGCCACGACTTAATCTTATTGTTATTGCCAATGAGTAATAAATGACGGTCTCAAGTGGAAACACGCCAAATAATACAATACAATTCATGCTGCGATCTGCGACTTTCTGCAAATCTAGTGATAAGCGTAGGACTATTTTCTTACCTGCTGTAATTTGCTATCTCATTCACTTTCCGTAGGTGTGAAAGAGATAGCATACGCAAGACCTCAAGGCTGATAAGAATAATAAACAAAATACATACTTAATTGGCAAAGGAATATACATTGAACCATCATAATTATAATTTCGCAGTTTACTTTATATGTAGTTTCATTATCAAATTATCATCGCCACAAAATAAACAAAATAAACAAAATAAACAAAATAAACAAAATAAACAAAATAAACAAAATAAACAAAATAAACAAAATAAACAAAATAAACAAAATAAACAAAATAAACAAAATAAACAAAATAAACAAAATAAACAAAATAAACAAAATAAACAAAATAAACAAAATAAACAAAATAAACAAAATAAACAAAATAAACAAAATAAACAAAATAAACAAAATAAACAAAATAAACAAAATAAACAAAATAAACAAAATAAACAAAATAAACAAAATAAACAAAATAAACAAAATAAACAAAATAAACAAAATAAACAAAATAAACAAAATAAACAAAATAAACAAAATAAACAAAATAAACAAAATAAACAAAATAAACAAAATAAACAAAATAAACAAAATAAACAAAATAAACAAAATAAACAAAATAAACAAAATAAACAAAATAAACAAAATAAACAAAATAAACAAAATAAACAAAATAAACAAAATAAACAAAATAAACAAAATAAACAAAATAAACAAAATAAACAAAATAAACAAAATAAACAAAATAAACAAAATAAACAAAATAAACAAAATAAACAAAATAAACAAAATAAACAAAATAAACAAAATAAACAAAATAAACAAAATAAACAAAATAAACAAAATAAACAAAATAAACAAAATAAACAAAATAAACAAAATAAACAAAATAAACAAAATAAACAAAATAAACAAAATAAACAAAATAAACAAAATAAACAAAATAAACAAAATAAACAAAATAAACAAAATAAACAAAATAAACAAAATAAACAAAATAAACAAAATAAACAAAATAAACAAAATAAACAAAATAAACAAAATAAACAAAATAAACAAAATAAACAAAATAAACAAAATAAACAAAATAAACAAAATAAACAAAATAAACAAAATAAACAAAATAAACAAAATAAACAAAATAAACAAAATAAACAAAATAAACAAAATAAACAAAATAAACAAAATAAACAAAATAAACAAAATAAACAAAATAAACAAAATAAACAAAATAAACAAAATAAACAAAATAAACAAAATAAACAAAATAAACAAAATAAACAAAATAAACAAAATAAACAAAATAAACAAAATAAACAAAATAAACAAAATAAACAAAATAAACAAAATAAACAAAATAAACAAAATAAACAAAATAAACAAAATAAACAAAATAAACAAAATAAACAAAATAAACAAAATAAACAAAATCAACAAAATCAACAAAATAAACAAAATAAACAAAATAAACAAAATAAACAAAATAAACAAAATAAACAAAATAAACAAAATCAACAAAATAAACAAAATCAACAAAATAAACAAAATCAACAAAATAAACAAAATCAACAAAATCAACAAAATAAACAAAATCAACAAAATAAACAAAATAAACAAAATAAACAAAATAAATAAATAAATAATATAAATAACATTAATACAATGAATATTATTAATAAAATAAACTACATTCATAAAATGAATATTATTGATAAAATATTAATAAAATAATTATTATTAATAAAATAAATATCATTAATGAAATAAATTAATTATAGTAAATAAATAAACATAAAAGTTAAAACAAAATTAAGAAAATTAACAAAGTTAACAATTAATAAATTTACTATTTTTTTTAGTATTTTACTGACGGCACATCACTAAATACGGATGTAGCAAACCTATAAGCAACCGATAATAAAGGTTACCATAACTGAATAAAAACCTGTTAAAAACCCCTAACAAAAACCCTATCGCGATTGGGTTTTGAGATTAACTCGGTTAAAGGTTAAGGTTACCGTTTCAATAAGCTTACCATTACAATCAGGTAACAGTATGATAGGGTTACCGAATGATACGGTAACCGAATCGATTGGGTTACCGAATGGATAGGATTAAGCGTAAAGAGGGGTTTTCCGGTCCTTGCCCGGACCGCTCAATACTATTTGACGGATTTTTCTACTAGCCAGAATGGCCGCTACGGTGTACCTACGGGGCATGTTTACCTCGCTACATTATTGGCGCCGAGAGACAGCTTCGATAAGCTCGTGCATGAGTTTGTCGACTGCCGTTACACCCACGGACTAATAACGCCGCGACTAAGATGTCTACAAAATGGCTCAGTATAAATAGGTAGGTACCTTTATTATTATGGCGCAAGATAATGCAACTTTTTTGCAAGCGTTGAATTTGTTTTATTTGAGCAAAGGAATCGACATTGGTGAAGTAAATTGTAATAGGTATGAGAAATGTTGCTTTTGCACTGACCGCTATAATAAAAGTCATGAATAATTTTATATTTTCACGAAGGACTAGTAATATTTTGTTTGTTTTTCTTTGAGTTTCTTTTCCATTCGATATATTCGATATATTATATATAATTTATATATTTTTTTTTTTATATTTATATCTAATTTATATTATATATAATAATATGATATTTCATCCTGGTTTCAAATTACTATTATTTGATTATTTTTGCAAAGCGCGTTATTACATCGTGAACCAATATCTATCATGAAATGTAATGAAAATCGAATAACTAACAAGTTTCCTTTGAAGTCACTTCCTTTTATATTTTTTAAGTCAACAAAAAAGACGTGGTAATAATATAACAAAAAATCTTAAAGTCCGTAGATATTAAGTGAACAAGTGTATGTATAGGGCTACATTAATACACCGCAAGGATGCACTCAGGCCCGTCCACCTGGAGGCATTTAAACACCCTTTTAGCACTCTTGCCTCTCCGTAAAAGTGACGCAGAAAATGTCATCTCGGAATACTTGGAGCGAGGAAAAAATATTTCGTACCGACGCGATCCGAGAGTGGCTTTTACCGCTTCCATTGAGACAGATTAGGGAAGCCCCAGTAAATTAAAGGTGCGTTTTAATTTTTAAATCAGGCAACTACACCAGTAAGTTTTTTTTTATATAACACAACGGTAGCAAACAAGCATACGGCCCGCCTGATGGTAAGCAGTCACCGTAGCCTATGGACGCCTGCAACTCCAGAGGTGTTGCATGCGCGTTGCCGACCTTTTAAAAACCTGTACACTCCTTTTTTGAAGAACCCCATACTGTAGACCCTCGGGAAAACCTCGGAAGGGAGATCATTCCACAACGGGAGCGTCCGCGGGAGGAAATTCCTCTTAAATCGCACAGTACGGGACCATTTAGGTTCTAGGGTGTGAGGATGAACACCCTGCCGGCGGCGAGCGGTGCGGTGATAGAAAGCGGCCGTTGGCATCATGTCAAATAATTCCTCAGAGCACAGCCCATTGTACAAGCGGTAGAACACACACAAGGAGGCAAAGTCTCTCCTTAGACTTAAAGGTTCAATACCGCTTGTGAGTTTGGGATCATCGACGATTCTTACAGCGCGCCTTTGGACTGAGTCGAAGGGTCCAAGCTGGCATCCAGGTGCTCCTGCCCAAAGGTGACAGCAGTACTCCATATGGGGTCTGACTTCCGATTTATACATGCAGAAGCAGTCTTTGCCCCGGAGTAAAGTATCGCCTCGCTTTATTACCCAAGTAATGACAAGTTATTTATTGGATTGGAGATTTAAATTGACGGAGAGAAAGAAAAGTAGATGGAAAACCGGACAGATAGAAAATGAGCTACAGGTCGGGCTCCTTAGAAAATTCCTTAGGTAATTTAAAGAATCTGGTAAGGATTTTTGGAAAATGAAATGAGGAATATTTTTTGATTTGTCGATTTCAAATGGTTGTACGTACGAATACAACCCTGCGCAGGATTTCAATTTGTATGTTGTATTACATTTTTACATTATTTGAACTTTTAAAATCTAGATATAGATTTGACATTGATCGCACCTTTATTTTGGTGCGAACAAGATGCAAATTGGGACCATCAATTTTAGTAGGTATTTACATGCCGCTGTACACTGCACTAGTCGTAATTGTGCAAAGTGAGCGCCGGGAGCGGACAGCGACAGCGCGGCATATCGCCCGCCACATTACCGAAGTAGCGAACTGAGAACAACACGTCGCACCTTACGGATTAGCATTGCAAATGTCTCCAGAGCCCGGAATGTTCCACAGCGTTCTAGAATGTTTCGCGCCGCTAGCGTGCTTCCGGGTTTGATTGTCACGAACGTATCCGAACTTCAAGTGAATAAGGGCGGTTTCAGACTAGCTATTTTTATGCGCGTCGTTCGCGTTTCAAAAATCACCGGCGTATCTGCTCGAACTGGTGCATGACAGCTCGCATCGCATGAGCTTATTAGCTCGACACCTATAGAGAAAAAGTGAATTGTTGAGTATTAAAATAACGGTTTTCATTTGTAGCTTCCGATAACATTTTTTGTTTCCCAAAAAGTTTTAAGTCATAATGTATTGTTTGTCTGCATTTTCGTTAGTCATAATTTGTTTGGTTCAGAAACGCGTATACTTTTCAGGATTGCCATAAAACAAACCTAACCTAACCTAACCTGTCTATATATAACCTTACGAAAATCCTGAAAAGTTTACGGTTTTGGTTTGGTTATTCAGTTTTAGGACTAATGATAATATGACAAACAATACATTATGTGACATGGCTAAAAACTTTATATCTAACAAAGGGACCCCATTTAGATATGTTCTAGGAATATTGAATAAGTATCAAGAAAGAAACAAAGGTAAGTATATATTTTTTTGTTTCTGTTCTATTTCAATAGGCATCAGTTTGCTACTATGAACTTTCATACGGGTACATTTTAATAGATTCGCATGACAAACGCTAAAAGAAAAACCAGTTCTGCATTCCAATTCGCTTTAGGTACTACTTGCAAGTGTACACTGAAAGTTTAAATATGACAAACATACAACAAACATCACAAACGTCAAACAAAAAGAAAAAAAAAAGAAAAAAGAGTCACATGATTATTTCCATACATTATTTAAGTTTCGACTGGCGTTTTCTATCACTAAGCTTTGTGTCAGTTGGATGCAATCGTAAAGTTGGTAACTTTATCATATTAAGAGGTATCGAGGTTTTAAAAATATGATATTGGTTTGATATTAATCTTCGTGTACCTACCTAAGTATCCTTAATATACATTACAATACCTACCTAAATTTGCGTTTTAAAATACGGCGCATGTTCATCCCACTACCTCCCTTAAATTGAAATCTGCGTTATCTACCACAAACTGGTTCAGAGGAAAACCTCTGAATGAATGAATCCCAAATTGGTGCAATCAATAAACCAATTTAGGCACACTTGTTACTCAAACAAAGTAACGGACGGCGGTGCCACGTCGGTTTTAATTTTTCACGATCGGAAGCAAACGGTGTGATTGAGCGTTTGCACCGTGCAATTTTTGCGTATCTACTAGTATTTAAGTGCCAGTATTTTTAAGGTCAGTACCTCACTGGATCTATTTGTCCAAGCTCGACCGTCCGGCAAATGTGACTGACCTAACAATATTTAGGTACTCCTGTCTGTTTTACTTACTATTTTACCTACTTTTATAGTCTACTAGCGGGTACTATGCTAGATATATGCCTAAACATTACTGTATTTTATTTTGTTTAAATACCGTAAATATTAAAAAAAGCCTAACAACAAAATCCAAATATCGACCTTAACTAGAAATAAGACTAAACCTTCAAGAAAATTAGGAAATCTAGCAAAAAAATATTATTACTTTATTACTAAACATTCTCTTGGACTGCATTAACAATTCCTATTTAGTCTGTTATTAATTTTATATATACCTACATATAAAAAATCAATCGAAATTATTAACTATATTATAACAGCGTATCTCGCTGCATTGAGAGTAGGTAATCTAAAAACAAAATCAATTTTCCAATGACACTCGTTGCTTAAACCTGAAAACTCGACCTTTGAAGACACACTAAACTAACAATCTGAACTTTATTTCCATGTAATAAGACCCATGGGCACTCTTCATATGGCGTTCACACGTTTTGTATCAGGCGCGCCCTCGGGAGCGGGACGCTTGTCAAAAAGTTGCAGCCGTAAGTGCGCATTACGCTGCGCACACGCTCCTGGGAAATTCTACACTCTGCGCATATTCTCACCTACGGGTAGCGCCGGTATTTCATAGAGGCGGTCGTTGGTGCGAGTTATAGAAAATGGCGGGACTTGCGGTAATATTTTCGGGGAGACGTATTGTAGGTTGTTGTAGTTATCGCTGGAAAATACGGCGTGGATGTTAGATGCGATCTGGGTTAATTAAGCGTTCTACACACGAATAATCTACCTACATCAATTAGTAGGTAGGTACTTTGTAATTATTACAAAAAATAAATATTAGTGTGGCCAAGGTGGCAAGGGCTAGGTAGTGTCAAGTAAATTTTTGGCAACACAGGAAATCTCTCTTCTATTCCTGAAAGTTAAGGATAGTTTAAGAAATGTAAATATAAACCAACCGAATTTACGTTAAGCGGCCACCTGAAAAGTTATCTGGGTAGTCCCATAGTCTGTCAGTTAAACTGAGCGTAGGGGCCAGCAGTAATTAACAAACACGCACCGTAGGTTAATGTATAATATAATATACTAGCGACCCGCCCCGGCTTTTCACGGGTTACCAAATTGTACATAAACCTTCCTCAAGAATCACTCTATCGATAGGTGAAAACCGCATGAAAATCCATTTAGTAGTTTTGGAGTTTATCGCGAGCATACAAACACATAAACTGACGGATGCGGCGGGGGACTTTGTTTTATACGAGTAAGGTGTAGTAATTCTACAATACATATTATTAATCAGCTCGCTATTGCTTATCGCTCGTACCCGCTCCTCCCCTGGGGCTCTTACAGAATAACTTCTATGCTCAGGAATTTTTATTAACCGACCGCTTTGGCTTTATTGTAGATCCATCGGCGCTCCTCGCGATAATACTGTGCGCTGATATTCGTGTACTTTACCACACATAGATAAAAAAACATATATCACCGACACTCGTATGGAGATAAGACTTTTTAAATTGGCTAGGTAGTATTTGCGTATGAAATATTCAGAAGTTCTGTCAAAGAGAGCTTACATTGTTCTTATATTAGCATTGAACTTATAAACACGAATACTTTTCCTTTATTTTTCTTAACACAAGTTCGTTTCATTCGTTCGTTTTGCCGGTCGAGTATTAATGGAACAAATGCTAGTTTGTGAAAATAGTTTTCTCACTGAGATAAGTAGTTACCTATGTGAGACGCATTTGTCAAAAAAATCAAGGAAATATATAAGTTTTGTTCTTATTTCTTTGTACCCATGAAACTAAGAATAGGTAGGTACATAACTACATATGTTATAGTTTTAACTTTCGCATACTGCAACGGCTGGACGACATCAGTTCTTTTTCATTTTTTTATACCAATGCGAATTCTAAAGAAATATAGGTACGCAACTGCACTTGCTTCAAGTCGTCAATACCCCTTGATACAAAAGGACAATCCCCTCAAACATTCTGTTGAGACTCGACTGTTTCCTCGCTATTACCGCGCAAACACCAAGTTGTTTAGGATTCCGAGTCTGCCTTGCTAGCACTGCACAGAACAAGCAACGAGTACGTTCCATAAATACGAAAGAACTAAACATATTTAAAAAAAAGGATTGTTAAAAATGTGATTAAGATTAGACTAGTCTGGACTTTGGTTTTTCTATTGTCAAATACCTATTACCTATACAGATCTAGTGTATAATTTTTTCCATTGTATTTTCTCGGAAACGTTCGCATTTGTATTTCTAATGCTAGTTCAGTCAATGCCAGTACCTTTTGTACCGAGTCTGACTGAAATAGCAAGCCAAGTTCATCAGTTTCCGTGAAAATAGGATGGAAAATAATTATGCACTACATCTGTATGTGGATCATCCTGGAGTAAACGAATCATGGAACAGAAAAATATATACGTATTATGGGTGTCACTGAAGAAAGAAAGAAAGGAAGCCAAACAAACAACGTAACAACTTGTAAGATAATATAATGAACCTTTAAATTTTAGTGATATGGGTACTATATCATTTTATAATTGATTTGAGCGGGCTGCATACATCCGTCCCATGGACAAGAATGAGATGAAAGTGTGCAGCTTGTCCAAATGTCCAGCTTGACGCTCCATCAAAACGTAGCCAACGAATAAACAACTTTTGAACTTAAGCTTCAACTTCATGCAGTTCATGAAACTTGAGGTCTTTAGCAAAGGACCTTTTAGCATAATTTGTAATATTATTATGGACTTTGACACAATCCAAACTCATCAATTTCCCTAACAAAACCGTCAGCATCAAGTTATGACAACTGTCGTCCGGCTCAGACGTCGCACCGTGTCGCGTCCGGTCCGTCATCGTCGCAATCACGTCCGCGACGAGCCATTTCCGGCGAGTAATCGACTTCCGGCGCCGGACCGGATTAATCAAGTATTGCAGCGCGACCTCGCGGACTGGGGCCCTGTTTGCCTTGAGAAAATGACGTGCCTGCGGTATGAGGCTATAATTTTTCTGTCTCTACCTAGGTTACGGTCAAACTGTAAAATTCTTTGGCCGGTTGTCCTAAAAAAATACTGATCAGCCACTTAGAGGTCGGACTAGCACGTTGAAATTACTTATGTAGGTACTAGTGACTTTTCTAACCATTAATAAGACTACCTACGTAAAGTTCACTCGACAGAAAATTGAATAAAAATAACAAAAATTGGCTTGGGCATATTTCACCTTGACAAAGGATCGCACAAATTTTGTTACGCACCAGAAACTTCGTAAGTAGATTTTTTCGTAAAAGGCCAGCGCCGGCGAATCATCAATCTCCGAATTTTAATGAACTCATCAGATTCCGTGCATTTATTAGCAGCTACACGCGCAATCTAAACTCATTAGAAAGCCTAATAAGGAGTAATGATGATAATTACTGTAAATGGTGGAACTTGGCCGGATTTTTCATCAGAAACAATTCCACTGGCAATTAGAGATGCCAGTAATTGGCCAAATGAAATCAGCGCTTCGGGAAAATCGCCACGAAGCACGAGAGCCATTTTAATAGCTTACCGAGCGATGGGGCGTCGAAGACTGCAGCGGCAAGCGTCTAGCTCCGGCGACGCATTTGGCGGGACATGCAGAGTTATGTCGAGCGTCCAAGGGATTTAAGCAGCTCAGCGTGCACTGAGGCCGCCCGCACACGTTTGCATTTGTAAAACAAATGAACGCCTCGTCGGACGCTCCCCTGGTTGCCGCCGCTCGAGTGTCCATTTAGTTAGCACACAGTCTAGCAGAGAGCGGCTAGGAGCTAGCTACGAGTCGGGGCAAGATGTCGAATCGCAGCATTTGGCTCACTATCATGGGCGCTCGCTGCTTACCACGATGCTGCGGCACGATGTATTTTCCTAACTATAAAGGTAAAGCAGTTTGCAATGCAATCAGCTGTAGTAGGTAATTACTTAGATCATTTTACACTAGTTCTCTCAGAACTAAATTCACACGCGCTCGCGACACAATAAGAATAAATGGCACGGAATTTAACTGATATTGCTTTAATGAAATCTTGACGCGGATGCGACGCGTTCTAATTTGTTAGAGAAAAGAGAACAAGTAAATAAATGCTATAGTATCCACAGAACAAACTGACGACCAGCAGGGTCATGTTTCTTCTCTTTTATTTACTCTTGTAGTGCAAGTACATATACTTCTCATACATACTTAGGTAGGTACCTATGTATGAGAAATTTTATGACGCCGCATCTCAGTTTGGTTTGTGGATAGTGTCGTGACACCATGCGCCGATAAAAAAAGTGGCTATTAATTTAAAAACACGTTTGGAAATCGCTGACAATATAACTTATATACTAATGTACGTAATTTAGACGGTCATAAGCTACGGTACCTACCTAACCATTTACTATCAAACGAGCCGTATGCTTGGTTGCCCCCGGCATGGTATAAAAAATACCAATTTCGTATACATATATAATGACTCATTGTTTTATTTCAAGCAGAAGAGAATAATAAAGTATATAAGTAAAATAATAAACGTGAAAAAGCACTGATCGGAATGAATCCCACCACTTTCCTTGCTATAAAATTCAGAACTAGTGCCACCGCCACCTTAATAAACTCCTTTGAACTATCTTGGCGCCCGCGAACGTTTAGATTTAGCAAGCAATTTCCGCCTTTGCGACAATTGCTAATAGGAACCAAATGTGTTATTTATTGCAAGAATTGTCTGACTACAGCTAATGTGCTTGCATTTGCATAAATCTGCATAATGATGCGAATTAGTTTGGTTCGTGGAACGACAAGGACTCTTGATTTTAGATGCTAGTGTTAGTTCATTAGCCTATGCACCGTTGCAATTGTCTCTGAAATGGATTTCTGCGTACCTAGGTAAATACTTGGGTACGGGGAAGTAAGCGCAGTTATTTTATGGATTAAATCATTTTTAATAATAAACTGGAAATAAATAAGTTTAAATAGGTACATATCTTGGATACATTATATATAAAAACTCATTAAATGAATTCAAAATAATCTTTACTGGACCACTCTAGTACGCATCGCGTTTTAACAATAATTTCATTACTTATTAGGTCGACACTAATTGGACAGTTGGATACTAGAGGGTTTGAATTAAGCGCTAAATCATAATCCAGATACCAGTACCCGTGAAACTAAAAGCTACGGGGAAATAATTATCCGCTTGTGACACTAAAAGCTACAGGGAATATAAAAATGTCATTAACAAGTCATTCATTATTAGACCGATACGGTGTTATTATTATTTATTTTTATTTTTTATATTATTATTCAAATAAGTTACACAGTATAACAGTATACACCAAGTCACTGCGGAACTACAAGTAAATTTAAATATGTCTAAACAATATAACAAAAACATTGCGATACAAACATACATATATAGTACTCTACAATTATAGTACCTACATTTCACACTGTCGAAGGCCGGTTATCAATCATCTCGTATGATTCGTAGATCATACGTAGATATACGTATCATATGTAGATTAGGGAATGCAAATCGGTTATTTTCGGTTATTGTTTGTATGGAAATTATCGGTTATTAACCGAAAATAACCGATTTGCATTCCCTAATGTAGATCAGATACAATTGCATCGGAATTTAGAGCTAAAATGCAATTCATTTTCCTGTGAACAATAAATGCGTGGCGCTTTTCGACACTTGCAGTTTAATCTAATCTCAACTCAATATTTTACTAGTCTTCTAAAAAAGTTCCAATGCATCGTACCCTCTAGTCCGAGCTACCAGTAATTTTTTGATGTTTAATTTTAATTTTCACATTTGACAATTGAACACGTAGATCTGAACTAGTCCGGGTCAAGTTATACCCGCCGACAGAAGTTGGTATAAAAGGTAGGTTCGTGCCTATCGTTCGGATTCAGATTTCACCACCGTTACTGCTGCAATATTGCGGCGAAATGCACTCATTTTATCAAGCAAATTGACAGTGACGGCGTCCGCGTCAATGCCACACCAGTACCGCAGCTGCAGTTGCCATCTGAACGTTTAAGCTTAAAGCTTTTTGTCCACCGAGGGTCCGTACTTTTTAGTACCTATTTGTTGTTATAGCTTTAACAGAAATAAATACATCATCTGTGAAAATTTCAACTGTCTAGCTATCATGGTTCATGAGGTACAGCCTGGTGGCAGACAGACGGAATCTTAGTAATAGGGTCCCGTATTTACCATTTGGGTACGGAACCCTAAAAACTAATGGAGCGTGAGCAGGTCTTAAGGAAAAAAATAATACATTGTCCAACTCGCAATCGGCCGGTTTTATTTATACATTCATAATTATCGCTCTATCCATAGTTGCAAGCAAAAAAGACATACAATCAGTGACATGGGTTACAGTCAACACTCCTACATAAACGCCTGTCACACTTTCCCCTCGGTTGTAATGTGCGACGTTCCACATATGGTCATGTTATCTTGTAGTCCTCGGCGTCGGCCGGCCGGGACGTTTGATCTAATTAAGGCAAGTGTCGCGGAAAATTACTTCAGATAGCGTCCCAAACCTAATTGCCGAAGGGTTGCCAGGGCTACTTCCCACGCCATTTCAACCACTCGCCTCAGAAAACCAATATTACTGTGACTTCAAAACCGTTACAACTACTCTTACTCGGAATCACACGTAAACTGGTTCGTATTAGGTGGAATACTACACGATCGGAATAATTCCATAGGCCCTCGAGTTATCTCCTTATTGAGATTTCAACGAAATATTGACCGAATTTCCGAGATTCTAAATATGAAATAAGGGTTGATGGATTCCCTTTAAGACGCTTTGGTCATTAGGGAACTGCTGAGCTTGAGTTTTTTTCTTAATGCAGCTTCCGAAATAATAATGGGTCGCTTAAATGTTGGCGAAAATCAAACCAGCTAAATCCGCTGATCCGGCCTTTAGTTAAGTGAGTCGAATTATATATATATTCTCACATAACAAACAAACATCGGATTAATTCTCGGAAAATATTTAAATTTGTTACAAAACAATTACAACCAAATACAGAGCAGAAAGAATTTAAAATTAAAAAAGCAACTCATTTACCCGAGCATTCTCGATAGGCAAACGGAATCGGACTGCCGGCGTTTTCATTGTACCAAGAATGAACGGAACGGTCGTGCGACTTTTAATATAAGTAAGTCAAAATGATTTCATTTTAGAACAGCCATCTGTCATTCTGGCCCAGAGGAGAAAAGCCCTTGAAGAGCTAATTGCTTTGACACTTTATGAAAGAATTCATTTAAAAAAATTGCGACTGTGTGAACATACCTAATTGCCCAAAAAATATTAGCTATGGGAATTGTACCCGCAAACTTCATGTTAGAAGTCATGCAACTGACGTCAACTCAACTACTAAACGTTTTCTTCCTCGTATCACGGAGTAAATAAGCAAGTCTTACTATATATTTATTTTTATCAAATATTACATAATGAGTTTTGCTATATCATAGATAGCTAAAAGTAATATTTTGAAACTGATTTAAGACGACCGACAGTCAAGAATTGTCATTTCTTTAACTCCCGCGGAAGTGTGTGCCTTTAGATTGACTTTTTTAGAAGGTCCGCTGCCAGGGGCTATATCTGGGTTAACGAGGCAAGCAGTCCGCCATTTTATGTAAATAATTGTCGTAAACCTATAGTAACAGCATCAATAACCTAAAATCAATCAGCCTCGCCCTGCCGGAGCCACGGCCGCTGCTAAAAATTGGAAATCAATCTATTTCTATCTCCAGCCGTCTCAGAAGCACCCATTATCATAATGTGATGGGGACCCAATCCTATAATCAGATATCTTTGCGACCTTCGGTTATGTTTTATATATGTATATTTTTATTATAAAGGAATACGCCTCGGCAAATGTTATGAGTATTTTTGCGCGTGATGTGTCTTTTATGTCGCGGCGCGAACCAGCTCTAATTTATAAGAGAGGAGAATTTTGTTTCAGAAAAGTAAATAACAAAGACTGTTATTATATAAATTGTGACAACACCATGGGCCGTTAGGACTGGCAGTATACTTTATGCCGCGGGCTTATCAAGGTATTTCCAGTAACCGTGTGAGTAGGATTGATGCGCAAAAGGAGTTTTCGGTCGAGTTGTTGTGAAGTAATTTATTTCAAAATAAACAGCGGTCAGGTTTTTGTAGTCTCTATTATTTACTCGTCTCTTCCATCTCTGAAAGCAGACTTTTTTATAAAGCGCCTTATCTGCAACTTAGTGCTTATAAAGGGTCCAGTTTTATAGTCTCTGCTGGAGCAGTGTTTGATCTGTTTTACGTCTGCTTGTGACATAGCGACCTTACTTAATTATAAATACCATATTTATAAATAGGTATATATCGCTACTATTCGCGTTCTAGAGTATCTGTTACAGTGTAATTGTTCCACATACAGGGACTTATATATTTTTTTATCAATTAGAAAATGGTACTTTTGACGCGTACTCTCGTCTAATCCGTTACTTTGAATGCTGACTTGACTGTGCCCGAAATACGTTAACCGTTAAAACCAGGACCCTTTTAGTTTGCCGTAGTCGGGCAAAAAACAAAGTCGAATACCGCCACAGTCATTGGTCTAGACGCCGTCAAAATTTATTATCTCGTCCTGTCTGGGAATAGTTTTGTAGGGAACGCTCTTGATAGAGTTTCTATCGTATTCAGACTCTTACATTATATACCGATAGTGTTGCTATAAAGCACCTCGTTGAAAACTCCGTTCGTATTTTGTTTAAATCGAACATGATAGTGAAGAAATAAGGTAGGGATTTAGGAAAGCTTTTTAGGAGTACTACCTACTTTCGAACGGCGACTCGCGCATCGTTGCTGGTACAGTATTGCAGCCAAGACCTCTCCGTCAATTTGCTTGATAGGTTGCATTGCTGTCGTTACCACATTTGTTTTCACGATCAGAACATTAAATCCATTACTTAATTTAACAAGGAAACTGACGGTACCGTCAAACGATTCTCGCTGCCACAGTCGTCATCTGAATGTCACCTTAACGAATACGGGAGAAGGCACATAATGGCTTCTGAACAAAGTCGCGTGCAGAGGCTAATTTGTTACATTTTCCTAAACTATACGAATTGCGAGCGTTGTTTTTAATATGAATGCACATTTTCAGTCTGCTTTCACGTACGTATACAAATTTGAAGAGGCTGCTGTGTTCACGGGTGCCGCGCCGTCACAATCAGCCCCTTATTCGCAATGCTTGTCGACTACATCACAACGGACTTGTATATGCTGACCTCCGGTATTATTTGGTTGATACGACACAGTTTTAATCTAAGATTAAGCTTCTAGAAAATGTAGGTTGAACTTTCCATCTAGGAATAAGCTGGGGGGTTGAACAGTTGAGCTGATATTTCATAGCGATGGTAAGCAAATTTTTAACTTAAGCCTGAGTGGACGCTCGGAGCGGAGCGTTCGGCGGGGCGTGCAGCGTGGCGTCGGGCTCACAAGTGATTTGAGCAGCGTGCACTAAGGCCGCTCCTATACGTTTGCATTTGTTTAACATGCACGCTGCACGCCCCGCCCCGCTGCACGCCCAACTCGAGTGTCCACTCAGGCCTTACACTTAGGCAGTGTTATCATTTTGTGCAAGCTATCTAGCTCACACACCGGAGCAGCATGCGTTAGGTGCCTCGCTGTACACGCTGTAAGTAGACAACGCGTGTGCAACGCAAGGTACCTACCGTTGATCCTACCAACCACGCCATATAACAGTAAACATTAAACGCCATGTTTAATATGCCCAACAAGATCACGCCATATATCTATGCACTTCAAATATTTAACAAAGTTTATCAGAGTTCATTGACATAAACATATACGATATTTTTACTATTTGAATAAATAACTAGCTTTATTTATTTAAACAAATATTACACTAAATTATATTATGATTTAAACTAAAAATAAAAACTAACTTAAAACTTAATTTTTAATGAACTACTAAATTATTAATTTCAGTATATTTTTATTCAGTACATTTTACTCATAATGCTTTATTGATTATAATTTTAGCTTGCGAAAAATCCATAAGTGCCTACCTACCTACTTTTCTAAAAAACTATAAGTACAAGCGAATGATCAAATTATTTCAACATAAGCTTCAACATAAACTTTAAACATTATACATAGTCATAAATATACTGTTTAAATGTTTGCGCTTTGAGCACATATTTACCAAAAACATTTTATCACGGGCCAATCACGAAAACATTTGTTTATCTTCAATTTCGACGTTTCGATACGGGTTTTTCCGGTCATCATCACGGATAATTGAAGTTTCAGCTAAATACTAAAATAGAGATTCGGGTAAACACATTTTAAACATCCAATGTTGTTGTTGCCTTTATTCTAGCTATTTATTTAGTAGAAATAGAACCAGTAATAGTTTTCCTCTGACGTCGTCAGAAGCGGATTGTTAGTAATGTGCCTAAATTGATGAATAACGGCACGGCCACGACTTTGCGCGACCAGCGACGGCGGCGACGGTAAGGTGGGAAAGAAAGGTCCTATCGCTGTGTCTCGCTCCAACCTATGGTTGCCGCCGCCGCCATCGCCGGTCGCGCAAAGTCGTGGCCGAGCCGTAAGCGATCTTTAAGAGATATATTGGTTTGTCTGAGATAACCACTCGCCAAGGCTAGGTGCAATGTTAACATAGGTCCTTGATTAAAGGGATGCGTGCGTCCTGAGAACTCGACTAATTACCCGTTGCTTCGTGCTTGTTTGCCACCTGCGGCAGGCACCAAACAGGCGACTGTGTGGTCACATCGTTAGAGCGTACCTACACATTGATTGTCCGGTATTCTGGTTTTCAGACACAATGTTACTTAGCTATTGACTGTCTTCGAAGACTACAGGACATATTATGTCCGTGAACGGTATAACTTTGCTTTGTTTTCAAGATAAAAATGTTATCCATCTAATAGCCGTCCTCGATTCGAATCTTTGCAAGTATATTGTAATAATTTGGTGCCATCAACCTGATCTCGTAATGGAACCAGAAGACATATGGGTTAGAACTATTTAGTGGCTACTAGTAGAGCTCTCATGATTGGGCTCATAAGATTCGTTTTAACGAATTCTATTATTTGAGAATATAATGCACGTCAATAAAAAACGGCTGCTATTTAACTGATCACCAGATTTAGTAAAATTTAATACCAAAAAAATCTATTTTACCACCCTAAAATCATGAATGATCACCAAAATTATAACACCATTTTAATTTGAAACGATTACCAATTTTATTATATTTTACTATCCTTTTAAAGGAAATGACACCAAACTAATCATTATTAACCCAAAAATAGTCAATGATTACCAAATTTCAAACCCCATTTTAATGTGAAATGATAACCAAATTTTTACATCTTGCTATGCTATTAAAGAAAATGACACCAAAATAATCATTGTAAACCCAAAAATAGTAAATGACCACCAAAATTAGAACTCCATTTTAATGTAAAATGATAACCAAATTTTTAAA
This sequence comes from Cydia splendana, assembly GCF_910591565.1. NCBI lineage: Eukaryota > Metazoa > Arthropoda > Insecta > Lepidoptera > Tortricidae > Cydia > Cydia splendana. Next base: position 7,202,165 of record NC_085976.1, read on the forward strand.
TCTTGCTATCCTATTAAAGCAAATGGCTCCAAAATAATCATTGTAAACGCAAAAATAGTAAATGATCACAAAAATTGTAACCACATTTTAATTAAAAATGTGCAAACATTTAATATATCGTTATCCTATTAAATTAATTAATCCACTTCGTCACCTTTTTCTAGTAGCATTTCTTTTCTGTAAGGGTCGCAGTTCAAACCTAACCTAACCCACTTTTCTAGTAGCGTTTCGTATCTGTATGGGTAGCAGTTGAAACTTAACCTAACCTACTTTTCTAGTAGCATTTTGTTTCTGTAAGGGTCGCAGTTCAAACCTAACCCAACCCACTTTTCTAGTAGCATTTCTTTTCTGCAAGGGTCGCAGTTCAAACCTAACCTAACCCACTTTTCTAGTAGCATTTCGTTTCTGTATGGGTCGCAGTTCTAACCTAACCCACTTTTCTAGTAGCATTTCTTTTCTGTAAGGGTCGCAGTTCAAACCTAACCTAACCCACTTTTCTAGTAGCATTTCGTATCTGTATGGGTATTGGGTAGCAGTTGAAACTTAACCTAACCTACTTTTCTAGTACCATTTCGTTTCTGTAAGGGTCGCAGTGCTAACCTAACCTAACCTACTTAACTGATAGCAGTTTAACTTACTTTTCTAGTAGCATAACGAAATGCTACTAGAAAAGTAGATTAGGTTAGGTAGGTATGCGGTGCGGGCTACGGGGGGTTGAGCGGGAGGGGCTAGTAATTTTGGCATCAGTTTACTTTATTTGGTAATATGTATACATTTTTTGGTAATCATAGTGGTTTATGTAGGTGAAAATATCGCATTAATTTGGTCTTCAAGATTTGGTGATCATTAATGATTTTTGGTGATCATTCAATATATTTGGTATTTGAATACAATTTGAAGTGCAGTCGTAATTAAAGTGGTGGTACTTTTGTATTTTTAGGCCTTATTTTTTTGGTGTTCAGTATTTTTTTTTGGTAAGCATGATTTTTTTATTTAGGGTACCAAAGTATTTTTTGGTGGTCATTATATTTGTAGCCATAAAAAACTGTACTTTCGAAAATTTTTACTGAAACATCCAACTTCAAGAGATCTAAAATGATTAATTCAGTTGCGTGCACGTTTATTTACTGTAAACTTTAATAATACGGTAAGTACCTGCTATAAATTAGAGAGCCTTTCCATCTCCAATTTTAATGTAAATTAATTATACAGTATCTGTTTTAAAGCAATTAAATAATTAAAATAGAGGAAAACCCAAAACCATGTGGAAACTAATTAACAACTTAGCTTTAAACAAAATAAAATGTAATGAAGGCCCGATAAAGTTAATCGTAGATAACAACACAATCTCTGATAAAAAAGAAATATGTGAATATTTTAATCTGTATTTTTCGACAGTAGGCAGCTCTTTGGCTGAAAAAATAATAAGTAAAAATAACGATAAACCTACTATCTTATTGCAAAATATTTTAACAACTAAAAATGATAGACAACTGACTGTAATTCCCCCCTGCACAAGTAAAGAAATTAGTATAATTATAGACAACCTAGACTCAAATGTTAGCGCGGGCATAGATGGCATTAACACTAAAACTATTAAATGTATTAAACCACTTGTCTTAGATTTTCTGAAGGACTGTTTCAATGCCTTTTTGAAACCGGACAGTTTCCTAACACACTAAAAGTTGCAAAAGTTACACCGATTTACAAATCGGGAAAGAAATCTGAATCAGAAAATTATCGTCCTATATCGGTCCTCCCAGTCATGTCTAAAATAGTTGAAAAACTTCTATATTCTCGCCTTAATAACTACTTAAAATCAATAAACTACATAAGTGACAAACAATATGGCTTCCGAGAAAAATCCAACACATTGACTGCTACTGTAGACCTAATAACAAAAATTAAAAGTAATATTGATGAAAAGAAAATAGTGCTTGGAGTCTTTATAGACCTAAAAAAAGGCGTTTGACAAAGTCAGCCATTCGTTGCTGTTAAAAAAATTTGATATAATAGGTATTAAAGGTCCAGCCCATAAAATGTTTGAATCATATCTAACAGATAGACAACAGGTAGTCAAATTAGGAAATATCATCAGCAAATCCCGAAGCTTAAATTATGGAGTGCCACAAGGGTCAATTTTAGGCCCTTTATTATTTACAATCTATATTAACGATTTAACTGATGCCGGACTAATAGCGGACATTACTTTATATGCCGATGACACCTGCCTTTTTTACTATGGCAATTCAATCGAGGATACCCAGGCACAATCGGACCTGGATACGTTGACCATGTGGTTTGAAGCCAACTTACTCACCATTAATACTGGAAAAACTTCTTATATGGTTTTCTCAGTCAAAAATAAAAATATAAAAAGAAATATTTCCTTATCAATTAACGGCCAGGTTTTAAAGGAAAGTAAAGAGGAAAAATACTTAGGACTAATACTAGACAGCGGCCTAACATGGCAATCACATATACAAAAAATAAAAACTAAAATTATTTCACTAACAGGTGCTCTGCGACGAATGGCTGGTTGTGTCCCACGACGAATCCGTCAACAAGTGTATAATGCCCTTATTCAACCACACTTAGACTACCTTATAGAGATATGGGGAAGTGCAGCTAAGACCAACTTAGAAAAATTACAAAGAACTCAAAACAAATTAATAAAAACATTATTCAATTATGATTATCTTACACCTACAACTACAAATATATAGCGATACTAAAATACTTACATTAAAACAAAACTATATTTATAAAACCTGTGTCCTAATTTATAAAATAATAAATAAAAAAGTACACTCACAAATAACATTCTTAACTAACAGCGAAAAAGGCCTACGGGACAGCCGACGCTCAAACAATTTAGCCTTATCAAAAGCGCGAACAAATCAGTTTGGTCAGAAAAATTTTACTCGGGAAGGACCGAAGCTCTACAATAGTCTACCAATAGAAATACGTAACTCAGCATCATTGAACATCTTTAAAAAAAAAGCTTAAGTGTCATATTTGCGAGACTTTATTAATATAAGAATAGAATGTTATTTATTCCTTTATATTAGGTATTATTATATAATAACACGCCAGCTTGCAACCCCCCTTTAGTAATCGGCTGCCGTACTTTTTTGGCGCCCGCAACTCCAGAGGTGTCGTATGCGCGTTGCCAATCTATTAAATCTGTTAAATATAGTAACAATATGTTAATTGTGCATGTATAATTTATTAATTTCTCATTTAAGTGAAGTTTTGTTATATCTTCTTGAGAAATAAAGATTCTTAAACCTGAAAATAAGTGTAATTTAATCATGTTTACCCAGGCATTGGCTTTCGTGCCTATTGAAATTTTCTACTATTTTATTGACACGTATTGAAGTAAAAGAGCTTTTGCGACCTACTTTGAGAATAAAACTTTTGAATAACGGCCGTATTCGAACAACTCTTATAAGATGTCACATTTGGCACAATTTGGATAAATATGTACAATTATGATAATATTAACACTTGTATATATTTTTGTTTTCCAGCCATACTTTGCTATGAAAACTGCTCGTAGTGCTCGTTGATAACGATCATTACCTACTTAAAAGCATTGTTCGAAGTACGGCCGTATTAGGTACTTGGAATATCTTCGCTTAAGAGTTTTACCAATATCGTATAATTCTATTCATGAAATCTTTGAAAACGCTCCGATTATACAAAACTTGATAACTGGCTATTTAGGAAAACACTTGGAATTGCGTATTCAGTCATTTGCCATATAACTTGACCCCCAAATTAGTATAAAACAGCATAATCATTGGTGTATCTTATAATGGTTTATATAAATTAAGTTGTCGGTATGCGTTGTATAATAAACCGTTCTGAAACCGGAGATGAGTTAACAAGTTTAACAACAATCCCCATCGTTGAAATAGGTAAGTAAAGGAGATAAGAAACCTCAAGGCTCAGTGTTCGTAACAAGTTTAAAACTGTCGATCACGGGTTTCAAGCCAGGAAATAAAAATAAGTACAAACAGCAACACAACACAACCTTATTACAAAAGGCATAAGGTCCACCGGTGTACAGTTAACAGTGTGAGCGATGGTACCTACTCAAAAGCAAAAAAAACTAGTCATTGTAATGTACGAGTAATTTCCATAGAAACTGATTACAGTTTTGATCACAATTGCCTGCCCCAACAAAAATATATTAACGGTATTTCAATGTATTTTTTCTTTCTATTGTAAAAATTTGTGCTTCTCTTATTTGATTTTGTATTAAGTGTTTTTTTTTTTGTATTTTCTGTGTGTAAAACGTAGGCTCATGGACATGACGTGCATACTTCCAGTCCTCACCTATGGTGCTCAGACTTGGTCTTTGACGGAAGCTCAGAAGTCCAAACTCGGGGTTTGTCAGAGAGCTATGGAGCGCAGCATATTAGGTGTGAAACTAAGGGATCACATGCGGAACACCACGCTGCGCTCTAAAACTCAAATAATAGATGTAGCTCGAAAAGCGGCCAAGTTAAAGTGGGACTGGCCTGGTCTTGTCTGCATTTACAGAAAATCACATGAATCTAGCTACATATTTTGTATTCGATTGTAACCCCCGGGGTCCCCCCACTTCTTGCTTCCCGGATGCAGCTGCAAGTGCCAAGGAGATTATTTCCCGATAGGAAATAGATAACAGCCACTGAGACAATCGCATCTTTATGGTCACATAGTGGCCGCCATTTCTGACAACTATCTGAGAGACACGTGATAGGACAACCATCACGTTCGTAGGTACTGTTTTTTAGGAGTAATTCATATGGTCGCTTGCACCACTTTTTACCGCTATAGTCTATCCGCCCTATGACGCCGGTCAAGATGATAATAGTTGATAGAAAACGCCCATCGAAACAATTCATTCATTCTTTTAAAATTATGGCTTCAGGAGCTTTAAGTACGACTAAAATTGTACGGTTAGTGCAAGAAAATGTACGGTGATTTTATTAGCTCTTGTAAAGCGATAGCTGGACTTTACAAGTAGCATGTGGACTACCGGCATTTGACTCCAAAATGGTGGTTAAACGCGTTTCAAGGTTAATTCTCCATTCATTGCACACTACCACACTAGTTTACTGTACAATAAGCTATCGATATTACACTTTAAACAATATTAATTAGCAAAATACAAAGGAATTAATCACGAGACGTGACCATCAAGATGGCGCTCGACCGGAAAACCCCATCGAAACAAATAATAGGAAACATAGTTGGTCAAACTTGTCAGTAAATAAAAACAAAGAAACTATACTCATCCTTTTCTTTTGGGTGCTAGGACCTACTAGTGTAAGACAAACATAGTATGATTCTCTCTGTCCTTTGACATACTACAGTCACGTGACGTTTCGTAGCATCTGTCATCCTTAAATAGTTTTTCTTTTCATTTGGCGTTTGTCGATTTACAATTCGCTGGCCCAGTATGCCTGGTTCTATGTTTCACTTTTATCGAACTTAAATTTGAACATTGACATAGTGTCATTTTAAGTCGAATTTCAACTATCTTGAAAATGTAACATAGAACCCTGTAATATTAGGCCAGCGAATTGTTACATATCTGGGCTAGGCTAGGCCCCCAGGCTCCTAGTTCGCAAATCTGCGTCAACCTTTTCTCTGAACTCATAATACGCTACGCAGCACAGACTTCCCCTTTCAAAGGTTCGTGAAACCTCGACCCTAATTCGGTTATAATGAGAGAACTTTTTCCATTTCTTTTTGTAAACTTGAGGGCACCGACTTTTGTGGGGTTTCAGGCATTTTTAGATAGCTGGTGGCTGTTTCGCCGAGGACTAATCTGGATAATTGTCATCACGCAAACATTACAGTATTGTGCTTATAATTTATTTTTACTTGGGAGTGAAGAAATAACGAAATTATTATACTTAGGTAATCTAAGGCCGCTTACTCATGACATACCTATGCGACCCACATTAATCAGTTCCTAAGGGCCACTTACACCATCCCACTAACCCGGGGTTAACCAGTTAAACCGTTAACCCTGTGTCAAATTGTACTGGTAATCATGGTAAATCCATGTTTAACCGGTTAACCCCGGGTTAGTGATTAGTGCAAGTGGCCCTAAGTAGATAATTCTAACCCCAAACACAATTAGGTTGTGTTGTTTTATCACAGAGTTACTATGGCTGCCTTCCAGCTCCATTATCAGACCAGCTTCATGTCATGATAATATTGCATTGTCACGAGGTATGTATGTACGTATGCGTGCAAAATTTCAGCTTAATCATAAACCGGGAAGTGAGTCAAATTTAACTTGCAAGATTTAATTACAGATTTTATTAGATTTAGTTTTTAAGTTTTGTAGGTTAGATATTTAATTAAATGAATAATTGCAGAGAGACAACTGGACAGGTGAAACTAAATAAAAGCTTGACAAAATAATGAAGTGTGTAGCAGATTATGTGGGATGCGTGTAAAACGTCTAAAACGGTTTGAGTTGTTTTGGAATGAAAGTAAGCGAGTTAACTTTCGACGCTGTGTGAAAGACGAGGCGAATGATATAACATTTTTGCAAAACAACAAAGAACAATTTTATTATTGTTTTCTACTTCATTTCCATACGGAATTGTTATTTGTCTCAGTACTCCAGCCATTTTACGGACCGGTTTATAAATACCTATAATATAATGTTTTGCGCAACGATATCTTTCCTGGGCTTCAGTGCATCTTACACCCACTTAGAAATGTGCTTAATTAAAATGCGATAAACTAAAAGTTTATCAATTGAATATTAAAACTACATCTCATTTTATAAATCTAAAGGCGGTCCCACATATGATATAATATAACAAACACTAAATTCCTATCTCGTTTAGTTCACAACTCGCAAATGCTCCCACAAATAATAAACCAAATACCAAAGCCAGAAAGGCAAAGAAATGAGCCGCATTACTCTTTCGCGGCTTACGAGAAATATGAACGTGGACAAAACACGGCGGGTAATCCTTGAGCTTATGGCATACGGGTATGACGTCATACGGCCGGGAATCTGTATGCGATGGCCGCTGCTCATCCGTCACAGGGGCGTGACTGGCATACGACTTGCTGCACTATTATAGCTAACTTATTGGTCATTTAGCTCACATTAACTAAACTAATCTAGTTAACTAGTGACTACTATTTACACTTTATTGTAAGAACGCATTTTTACCAAGGCGTTTCGGAAAGCTTGTTTTAACTATCCCTAGTTTAAACGCGTCACTAAAAAGGGTTTTTACGGTAACATAATACAGGTAGCGAGATGCATGCACGAGTGATGCGAAAATGACATCAATGTCGATTCGGCCTCCATTTTCAAGTTGAGTAGGTACTTAGACTACTGCCGGCCTAGCAAAGCTGACAATCGCTACGACAACGAAACGGTTTGTGTCTCTCTATCACTCTTCCATATTCCATATTCATATATTAAAATACATATTTCTTTGCAAATATTTCCTTCATATGAATCTACTCGTAAGTTATTTGACAACTTTACCGCAATGCGTTCTTGTTGGTTCAAGTAGGTACATAGCAAGCATTGAGAGATTTGAGAGAAAACAAACAAATCTAACTCTAGAACCGAGTTTACATTCTCTCAAGAGATCTCTTATATCTCAGATCGCCATTTAAAGTATGTTGGAGAAAGATGCCTCCCAACCCAATGCTAGGAGTCGCGTATCAATTTAAAAAATAAGAACATATTGTGAGTTTTGGTGCACCCCGCCCGGCCCGTCGTAATTATATAATCATTGGTGCGATAAAGAATCACTGACATGAATATGAATTAATCAATATTCCAATACAGCGGGGAAATGTTGCCTGGATGTACGGTACCATGCCGCAGGGAGGTAGTTTTTACTAGTTAATTTATTTTTAGAACAGCTTTCATTTCTTTTTACATTTAGATTGTAAATATTTTTCAACACTCAATTTATAACGCGGCAAGTATAATGGGTACCTTTGCACCCGGTACAGCCCGCGGAGGCCTTTTAGATTAAAATATTTTAATATTTAGATATATTTAAGTTACTTTTGTATGATTATTTATGTACCATTAACCTTTTGTATAATAAATATATATTTTGTATTTATTGATATATGTATATAAATATCTATACATAGCTATATAAACTTTAACCTTAACAAACAATGTCAAACAATGTCAAAACTAACTTTTATTAGTACTATTATTTACTCTTTTCATGTACTTATTGTGCTACCTACCTATTGTCGCACATTTACTTCCATGGAGACGGTGCGTCTATAAGTATTGTTAAGCATCTAATCCAAAACACCGTGTTCGTTTTTACTTCAAAGACACAATACAAATGAAAACGCCTCTCGAAAGTGAAATTTCAGAGCATTCCGCGGCAGATTCGGAAACAATAGGTGCTTTAAGAAAATAAAACTCATATTCGAACATCTGGTATCTCCCAATATTTCCCTGAGAGCATTCTCGGAGCAGCTGAATGCGTTTTTTCCCTTTTCCAATTTGCCGGGAGTTGCGCGAAGCGTGCCGTATTTATTATTATTTGTTTTCAATTGCAAAGTAATCTACGAACTGTGCAGCTGCTATAAGATGGTGGAAAGGGTGCTAGTTAACGACAAGAAGAAGCGGGCGCGGTAGCGTTTAGCGAAAATTTAATGAAATAAACAATTTAACTGACGCACTACGATTTCACTTTAGGCTTGACAGGTTTAAGTTTGTGCGGCGCTACGCTAAACAATTATATGAATGCTTTTAAATATACTTCTGCAAGGGGTAGGATATTTGGAACAGGCTGAAAGTAAAACAAAGCCGAGCGGACCCAAAAATTCTAGGCTACACTTTCTTACTTATATTTTCCTATCTTAAGCCAAAAACCAGCCCAAAAACGTTCAGAACTTAGAGCCGTTGCGCACTGTCGACTACCTATAGTCGCTGGCGATTTAGTCTCTCGGCTCGTCGTCATCGTTGAGCTCATTTTCTATAAGTGTTCTTTCTCATGGCTTTTTCAGATTAGGTGAGAATAGTATATCCAGCTTAAACTGTCCCAAACTAATTCATATACGAGTGGAAAATATCATCAAGGAACAAACAAAAAAACCTCAAATTCATGTTATGCAATTTTCGTAAACTTTGAAATTTCACCTTCTCACGGACCTTCCAAACATACATTGCCTAAATCCGCTCTCTGTGGCCCCGTGTGCCAGCCGCGCCGCGGGCCCAAATTGAGGCGTCAGTACTATCGATGCGCGAGGGCATGATTAAAACGTGCCCCAGCCACAGAAGCCGCATTTCTACCCTCGAGAATAGACAATCTAGGCATCGCCGTGAAAAACATCTTTCGCAATTATAGGAGAGGGAAATCTCGATAAGAACTGTCAATGTTATTTATAACGTTCGTTGCTTCGGGTGCGTAGTTTGTTTATAGTTACTTGTGTAAGGCAAGTGTTCAAGATCTAGATCTCGTCTGTAAAAAGTAAAAGTATGTATGTAAAAAAAAAACAACGGGTTGCACTCCGGGAATGCCGGCAGAAGTGAAAATTCAATGACATTGTAACAGTTTTTCGATCAGGTCACGTGTCCGTCTTACGTCTTACGAAACTTACGGTCACGTGACCTGTCGCCAGTTTAACATTTTTTCCCCATCACAAAAAGTGCACAGCGCCGCTAAAGAAGTTTTCACTTCAAAAACCTTTCTGCCTAGTCAAACATATGGTGACATGGCACCAAAAAGTTTCAGCAGTTCCACTTCATCAAGTGGCACGTTTTTGAATGCAAATGCTTGGTTTGTTGATACAAAAAACGCCACATGGACTGTACCTATGCCTATAAGGTTTGAGGAGTTCTCTTAATTCCTCATGGATCCCATCATCACAACTGGATTTTAACTTAAATGGGACCAATCTGTCAAAGTACAAAATGGGTAGGAAATTAAATTCTTTGACTGTACTACTGTATCGGTAGGAAGGGGCCATATTAATAGTATTTAACGCTAAAGAGTACGCCAAATCCATAAAACACTGCCCTTTACCGCGAGCCTACTCACCTAAGAGCGGCCCAAATTGGCCGTTAAGAGCAACCTCGAGCAACAATTGGCCACACTTGCGAGCACAATAAAAGTTAAACGGGCTCGAGCTGGCTCGACTGGCCCGTGGCTCGAGCACGCCTGGAAATCAAAAGCTAGGAAACTTAACAGAGTGCCAGCTTTATACTACCATGAGGTGTTAACTGCTACCATTACTTACTGATTAGGATGCTACTATTATAGCATTCCCTTAACGGGCACAGTAATTTTTTTTGTATTTTGGTCGCTGCGAGACGTTTATTATATTTTTCGTTATAAACCAACTCACAATAAAGTTAAAACGTAGTGTTGTTTTCGCTAACAGACTGTAATACAGTTTTACAAAGCTATATGCCTAAAATATAATGTCCACATTATTATGTTTAGACTGCGCTGCGGTTCTTAAGCACACCAAGCATCGCTTTGATTATTGCGCCTTCGTTTACTTGATACTCGTCAGATGTACAAGTAATTATATCCCTTCTACAGTACCTTCTCTCAGCACAATGTGATAAAAATGTCACTCCGTTGAGTTTCCTTACTCCCGAATCCGGAAATCCATTCGCGAAGCCTGCAGGCTCCTAATTTCCGCTCCCAAGGAGGGCTTAGATAGATGAAGTGATTTCCGTACTCGGCAAGTGACCGTGTGGGCTTTTTTTGTAATTAGACTTCCGGTCGGCCATTTGCAGTTCCTTAACTGTGTGTTATTATCGTTCCTAAATATTATAGATATATTTTACTTGCGTAAAAAAGTTATTAATTGTGGAAGAGTTTTAAGACTAAGATAAACTCGTACACTTGAGTTTGAAAGCCGAACTAAATGACTACACACCATATATTTTATGGTAGCTGCAGTATCAAACAAAGGGCAACCAGAGCTACTTACCGCAAAATGTACGGGGCGGCACAGGGACATCTAATCACATGTCAAATTCGAGGCAAGATTTTTCTTAGACTTTATCTTATGCTCAATAAGTAATGACTCAAAGTAATTCCTACTTGCCAGATAAATTGTTCCCCATGTCAAAACTCCATTTTTACTACGGCATATCTTTGTATTTTTATAACTTTTCAACTCTTTTCTCGTAAAAAGTTATGGAAAGTAACTCTTTGCGCAACTCAATAAAAGGAAACAGTTGGTGTAATGGAACATTAAAGACAGAGATAGACAACAGAAGTTTTTATCACTAAAGGGTGATCTTACATTAATGTTTACGAGTAGGCAGCCTTTAGGGGAAGTGGGGAAACCATGTATTATCAGGAGTAAGTATTCAGATTTTACATTACTATTACTGCTGCAGTAATGTGGCGCGACGTTGCTGCAGACTGCATTGCTACCGCAAATGTCAGGATCGATTTTTATGCCTGGATTTTTGACATTTGCGAAATAGGCCAGTCATTTTAACCCTAAAAAGGGGGGTCAACCTCGGAATGAGAGATACTAAGCTGGAAACTGGTATACACCTTCCTAATGACGTATCATTCTCTTAAAAGTCAACGCATATATCGTGTGCGCGTCGGAAGTTATTTAAGGTCAAAGATCGTGAAAATCGGTAAAAGGAATGCAGGCGACAATAATGTAATAAGATAAATAATTACGGATAAACCTACTTACGCCACCTACGTCTACGCTGCACTAGATGTAATATTTACTTTGAGAATACGTGCTTGGGTATGGGTGGGTAGTATGACTTGTATTAGGTACGCGTGTAGGAGTTAACCTTTATGAATATTCCGTATTCACAATTAAACAAACATACGTGTCAGATATACTTATATATATAATTATGCAATTTAAATCTTATATATAAATTGACCTAATCTCTACAATAGATACTCGTAACGCATTTTCCTCGCACGTTTAGGGAGATGCAGACCGAGTAATGTCAAAATACCCAAAATGTTTAATTAGGTCTACTATTTTTTGGGTTTTTTACCCGTCTACGGCAAAGTCAAAAAGTAGGGCTAAGATATTTGTAGAAGTGAATAACTAAAGGTCAAAACTACTGGGACAAACTTGATGAATCAATTCGTAGCAAAAAAACCGGACAAGTGCAAGTCGGATTCGCCCAGTGAGGGTACCGTACGTGAAAATATCAATTGTCTAGCTATCACGGTTCATTAGATACATCCTGGTGACATACAGACAGACGGACGGACGGACGGGCAGTGGAGTCTTAGTAATAGGGTCCCGTTTTAACCCTTTGGGTACGGAACCCTAAAAATACATAAGGTCCCATATAAAAAAAATTGGCTTAAGTTTTTTTTTTACATTACTTGGTATTTTTTAGCTTCTTCATTTAATTTCCCAAAACAAATGCTTCCTATTTGTATGAAATCAAAGATTCGCTAGAATCTTACTTGTATTTTCGGGCTTGAAGCTCGCTACGGCGGTTTTTTATTACTTCCCTAATTACGCCCTGATGAATGAAACCACAAAGCTGCCTCCATTGCCTCCCCTTATTTGATAAAGGGCTGAGAAAAATTCAATTAATTTTGAAGCTAAAATTTTTTGGAACATAAACAGGAAAGTATAATATTAATATTACTAAGATTTAAAATTAAAATATTGTACAAAGTAACAACCCATCCATTAAAGACAATACATTCAAATTATATCACTACTTAAGGAAATTGCTGTTTCAAGCGACTTCAACATTTCGAGGATCTACATTCGTTAGTTTTTGTACGTTTCCTGATTTCTCGAAGACAACCGTTAGGGACAATTTGGAGAATTGTTTTTTGTTTAAAACGGTATAGTTCACAATTGGTCAGATTGTTACCGGGTTAGGATCTAATAATTAGATACTCGAAAAATCGAAGGAATCTACAAATTAACGCTTTAGTAATTTAGGTTTTTTAACTTCTGAATTTTCTAAATTTCCTCTAGGAAAAAGAAAAGAAAAGTTTCGTTTAGGGTAATGTTTAGTTATAATTAAAGTTAGGACCTTGCATTATTTCATGTCAACAAATTGGTAATATTATAAACAACCCGAGTTTTATAACGTTACAATAATTCAAATAAATCTAAACGGGCGTAGCTCTGCTAACGTCGTAAGTAGTTACCTGTCCTGATATAATATAGTTAACTCATTTTCTAGGACTTATACCAATTAAACTTCAATGAACTACTATGAAATCAGGTCGATTTTGATGACTACGTTTTCCGGCAAATTGAATCGTTCATTTAATGCTCTCCAGGTACCTAAGTAACAGTAAAACATGATTTTATTCATTGTTCCGCTTCCGAAGGGATCTCGCAAACAAATTACGCAGTCTGGCCACGTCCACTGAAAAATCTCCACGAATTTATCTCCGCTCATCCCCTGCATTAAAATCTGCGCCAACAAAATTGTTATTATTTGGTTCCGAATATTGCAGCTGAAAGACCTTTAAATAATGCGGCACCGCCGAAACTCTTTGTTTGAGGTGCGGCTTGATTATACTATTTTCCATTTAAAAGATTTTTCAATATTTTAATTACCGATGATATTTATCGACCAATGGCCGCTGGAGTCGAAACGTTCATTTTGTGGCGAACATACGAATATACATATCCTGGAAGGCGGAGAGAAGCGGTTTTTTTGAACGTATCAGCTCAGCCTGCAGGCGTATTATGGATGGCTCTATCCACATGATAAAATAACTGTCACTTTTTAACACCGTGGGATAGAAAGTGACGGACATCGTTTTATCATGCTGCCACGTCACAAGAACGACCATCATATCCGTACTAATATGATGATGATAAAGTGATTAAATCTTTGTAGTTCATGCATAATTTATGTATCCATGCCAAATTGCACCTTTCTAGCACTAACGATCACGGAGCAAAGCCGAGGACGGACGGACAGACGAACATGGCGGAACTCTAAGGGTACCTTGTTGACTACGGAACCCTAAAAAAGAAGGCCTGACTGTGACTTGCCTTATGTATAATTTTCTAGGTTAGTTATTTCGATATGTACCTAGGTTAAGTTACGTTTATAAGTCAAATAAATTTTATTACATCGACTGTAAACGCTTCAACAAGGAATATAGTCAACCATGCAAATACGTGCTCCTGAGGGAGCAGGCTCTGAATCTCGCGGATTTAAGCCGCAGTTTATTCCCGGTAAAATATCGGCATTGAGAGCATAGCAACAGCCCGTGCGGAGCGCAGGTATCCCACTATTGACTCCGCTAATATATGCCTCTATATATTATTCATAGCGCGAGCACGAGAAGCCGCGCTTTCCTTTTATTATAGCTGTAAATGTGTTTATTCGTCTTTTCAAATATCGCCCTTTTTCATTTAAGCCGTCTTTATGACGTGTTTACTGCTCATTTTCAAAGCCGTTCTCGTATACATTCATGAATTAAGACGAGATCACAGGGAATGCTCTGAGGTGCTATTTTACTGTTGATTTCTGCGAACGGAAACATTTCAAATATTTCTATGGTTATTTTTAATTAAAGTACTTAATTACCTACCAGCTCGTGCTCGTAGCATTTATGTATATTTGAGACGGTCACATATACTAACGGTGTAACGGTAATTCGTATATGCCCTAATGAACAAACATTCATATTATAATTTAAGTAAATATTCATAGTGTGCTACAATTATTTTCATCTCGCGGTATTGTTTTGGGGGCTGTCAGTCTTCCTTATTCATTAAATTCTGCATCTGCACGTTTTTCCCATACACGGAGCAATGGTGTCCCGACATTTGGGATACGTGCGCGTGTTTCGACAATTTAATGAAATGAAATGGGTACATCGCAGCATCCACACGTATATTTACCTATTATTAAATGATGCATCCAAAGAGTAAGTTATGATTACGTATGTGCGGAGTAGGTAATTGGTATTTCATTGTATGTTTCTAAATATGTTTGTCAGCAATAAATAAAATAACAAAGGTATGGAAATAATCTAAAAACACAAACTGTCATTTAATTTCTTACCTTTACGTTTTTTAAATTATCATGTGTTCTTCACTAGACCTTCGATCGTTAATAGTACATTATTGTCGAGGCTCGGAAGTAGCTACTTGCAGGCTGAGGATTCGTTTTAAACAGACGACCTTGGGAGTCCGTTTAATTGAATCCGAAGCCAGCAAGTAGCCTTCCAGCCGAGTCATATATAGTGCTTTCTCAAAAATGGTGCAAGAAATATAAATATCATAGAAATATTTTACAAAAGCAACTTTCTTACGTATATATTTTCACAGAAAAAAGTAGAAACAATTGAAAAAATTAGCTTTGCCGCCTTTTTATTTTTTTAATAACAAAATAGAAGTGTATTTTTCTGCCGAAAATACGCCAACCTATTTGAGACAGCTAAATAGTCGCGGTACTAATCATCTGTTTGGCTGTTTAATGGGCCTGTGCCTTCATTTGATATGGCCATTTCAACTTTTAAAAAGTTTGGAACTCGACAAATAATGGAATTTGTATGCAACATTGCAGTCCCAAAATCGAGACTGCAATGTTTTTAACTTTTTAATTTTTGACTGACCATAAACTACGCGCTTCGCAACCTATTTTTTAAACGGCAAAGTCGACTTTGCCGTCCATTTTTGAGAAAAATTAGTAACGTCGTCCACATCGTTGCTCAGGCACAGAATAAATAATAGTACTACCGTAAGAAAGGAAACTACCTACAAAACCGAAATTTGACAGCGGTTCAGGGTCGAATCATGCTGTCCCTTTCCAATATATGGCACTATCCCTTTCGGCTATTTAGGGTTGTCAAAATGTAAGCCATTATCTTATCTGTGGTCGTGCACGCAAAGGGACGACGTCAAGTTGTGTTAACCCTAATAATTGCTCGGAGCAATGCTGAGCCGAACGGAGCCGAGTTTGCCCGAAGGGAGGAGTTTCGCACCCATAGCTCAGCCGAATACTGCAGTGGTAGTGGGTATGTCTAAACATCAGTGGGTCAACGGCACTAGCGGCCACGTGCGTCGCAATAAAACACCACCGCCTACTGTCCAACGAAACAAACTACCCACATTAAACCTTATTTATAAGGCTTTATTGGCCGTTGCAGCTGGCATACCTACGCAACTAGTGTTACATTATCCTCGAAAGTGTTCAGGCACAGCCGACGTCAACGGTTTGTAACATGTTTTGCTACGTATCCCAAAGAAGGAATGGTCATACACTCTAACTCTGTCAAGTGCGGTTATTCTCAAATGAGAATTTGAATCATTGGAAATGAAATTAAGTTCGCGCGGCTATTATCGGTAATAAAGATGAAAAATTGAAAATCAAAAGATATATTGGCAAGATGAACAAGAGGCAAGACGAATTATAAAAATATTGTTCTGACCCCTAGTGTAAATTTAATTCGACAGCGTGACGGACGTACGCGTTTGCGTTCAGTCTCATTTTGTATGTGATTTTGAACAGCGCGCCAATCGGGACGTTTTGTAAACAAGTACTGAAGCCGGAAGCTTTGGATACTCCTTTCTCAAACATTGTGTTTAATTTGACCAGTAAATGTAAATAAAAAATCTAACCGCATTTTATTGACAAAAGTTGCGATTTGCAGTTTAAAATACCATTGTTTCCAACAGGCGCTCAATAACAATTAATTTATCACCCAGGCAGTTATATCGCTTGAAAATATGTTATTTTATCAACTGAAATGTTTTAAAGACTAGCTTTTTCATTTAATAACATATCCGGAACCATTTAAATATATTTTAAAAAGTTTGAGGCCTTTAATACGGTATTTTACCCGAGTATGATAGACGAATTAGGTTTGGTGTGGACTGACTTGATAAAACTAGGTATTTGAATTTGGTCACCACTGCTCAAGTAGTGTGATTGAGCACTGCAATTTATCTGCTAAGTTTCAATAGCCTCTTCAACGGAAACGCCTCTTACGTCGTCCACAGAACTTCCAGGGTTAGCTGCACATTTGCAGAACAATAATAGTTTCGGGATTAGTTCGGAATGACCATCAGCGTGGTGAAGAGGTATTTGCATAGAAATGGAGCGATATACAAGGTATGTTATTAAACTAGAATTTACTTTGCCTAATTTTCCTAGAAATGCGCTCAATAAAATTTTGCTCAAAATCGGGCCACGCTGTCAATGTTAATACTCGTAAATAGCAGAGGCGCAGCTCTCAACACTACTTCCGCCGCCGTTTTGTTTATTTTTAATTGAACACTATTATCAGACCATAAGGAAAATTAAGGCCCGCTTTTTCAAAACTGTTAACTTCCCGTTAGTAAATAGTGCCACAGTGTACTGCAATTTATCTGCTTAGTTTCAACAGCCTCTTCAACCGAACACACACGTCGCCAACATCGGAGCAGAAGTTCTCAGCTAAGCATTTGCAGGATAATAACTTTAGGATTAGTTTGTTAAGACAGTTAGCTAGAGGTAACTAAGGAGCTCTTTGCATAGAAATGGAGCAATTTCGTTCTGTTCACGGTAGATAATTATTCTCAAACATACGCGGAAATATTTACGTACTTTGGTGTATTTTTTTTATTAGCCTACTTTGGTGTCCCACTGCTGGGCAAAGGCCTCCCCTCGTTTTCTCCACTCGACCCTGTCATCGGCATTTTCCCACCATTTGGAGTAGAATGCTTCCAAGTCGTCCCGCCATCTCCTTTTAAATATACTAAACATTAAAAAATGCTCTTTAACATTTCATAAAACATAAAATACTGTAGGTATTATAGTAACATAAATAATACAATCAAACACTAATAGCTCCCAAAAAAACCAATAATCTGAGGATCAATTTTATTCACCGTGCCCATGCAGTGTTGACCAATAGCTTGATCCCACTCTAATGCGATAATTGATCACAATAATGCTCCTGTTAAATCCGTCACATAAACTGTGCTGTTATTTCCATGGTCCTGACCGCAGGCGAGCAAGCGATTAGGTACGACGGACGAATCAGTGTAATATTTGGGCGTTCGCCTGTGCTCTGCAAATGAATTGAGATTTTCATTCCCAAATCGAAATGACTACTTATATTTCGTAGCAAGCTGCCCAGAATACACCTGCAGCCGCATTCGAACTTTAAAAAACAGTTCTAGATTTAATAAAGTTAGATATAACATACACATCGCACTCTTTGTAATGTTCGACCTTATAGCACTGAAAATAATGTCAATTTTATTTGGCTGCGGTTTTCTGTACAATGGACAGTCGCCATCAGATATATTTCTGCACTTTCAGAGTATGAGAAAAAAAAAAAAAAAATTAAACAGAATTAAGATTATAAATTAAAATTAGTACCTACCTACTTTAATGTCGAAGGAAATGTAATTTATTGTTCAAGGAAAGTCAACTCCGAGGTCTCTGTTGTGAGCCAACCCAGAAGTATTTCCATCTTTTGTGCGAGTGCAGGTATGTCGAGTTTTCGAGGGTTCAATATTAAGCTGCTTTTTCTACCAGAATTAGCTAGATCCTGAAATCTACTGATCTGTGGAAATACCATCAAATTCTACAGCCATTTCTAGTAAAAGTTATTATATTCGGAAAAAACACTCACATGACCCAGCTGCGCTATTACGTTTAGCTACATAGGTAAAAGTGTCACATAACCCTGTACCCTAACATTTCCGATTTGTACCTATATAAACAGCGCAGGTTAGTTTTAATGGAAATGCAGCCTAACGTGACCACAAGACTCGTAGCATCTATGCGAAATCAGAGAGAGCACTTATACTGGTTTGCAGAGTTCCTTTGACTCTCCTCTCTCTCTCTCGATTGACATTGACACTCCAATATTGCCTTTGCGTACAACGCTAGAGTAATCTCTCCTTTAATGCGGACCAGTCTATGCTTGATCTTTGATCAAGATCGTTATCACAATTATCAGGGTCGCAGTTACATCGGTTCGTTTGGTTTTATTCGGAAAGCATTCGGAATTACAGACCAGCTTGAATTAACCTAATGAGCGTCGGAAGGGGAGGCTATTCACTGCGACCCATTCAATTATTAGTCACCGCAGACAAGAATTTAAAAAAAATTCACGATCATAATTGTACTGAGATTGTGAAAGGGATAACTGGGGAAATGTAAGAAATATAAACGAAGAACGGTGTTGGTTCTGTGCTCGAGTTGAATAGGGCTGTATTCAAGATTTGACTTCATTTACTAGTTTATTTTGCGTTAAAGATCCATTACTGCACGCTACGCCAGAAAATCTTACTTTCTGCCTAGAAAGAATAAAGGATGAACTCACGCTAGACCGGGCCGGGGCCGGGCCGGAGCTTCCGGAGCTTCATTTTCTATGGAAAGCACCACGTGATCATCCGTTGTAGAAAATAGCATGTCGGACGCCTCGGCCCGGGCCCGGCCTGGTCTAGCGTGAGTCATCCTTAAGCCGTTGCTCTCCCTGTCTGGCTGGAAAAAAAAGAGGATCAAACTTTACTGTAACAATAATATCTACTATGACAATAATGTATGTAAATTGTATGACTTTCGCTAATACTAGTATGAATGAACAATGTTCGAATCCAACACCAAGCTTTGTCATAACGCTAACAGCCCGAAGACACATTGTTTCTCAGAAACCGACGACCGGGTCAGTGTTCGCATTCCTTGACACCGCGTTTGCTCGGACCTTTAGTCTGTGGTCTCTAGTATTGGGCTTTAGCTTGTGGTCTGTAGTATTTGGCTTATGACTTGAAGACTATCTGTCGATTCGGTACGCGCGGTTGCGGGCAGTTGATACCTAAAGATCTCAATTTGGTTAAAATTCAAGTAGGTTGCTAGATTGTCGTGGACTTTAGAATTTGGAGGAATACGGAGAATCCGGGAACTGGAGTCGATACTGCGGTGCGGATCTAAACAATATTTATACTCGCAGGTGACTTACCAGTTTGTCCGTCGTCCTTGTCCACGATATCCAAAAGCGGTTTAGTAATTGTAGCGGGCGGAGCGGAGCGGAGCGATATTTATATATTAACTTGTAAAAATATTAATCTTATAATAGCACGAAGGAAATCAGTACTTGATGCGGCGATTTTCAATATTGAAGTCTGTTGTCAGTAAGTCAGTATGTCAACGTCATGTCTAGGTGGCTAGCAGTCACCGTAGAGTTTTTGATTTAAAATAGGTCGAAAGGGAATTTGGCGCAGTAGCGCCACCATGCTCCCGGCCTTGAAATGCGGAGAATTTCAAAAATAAAATGATATGATGCGGTAAATGAATTTATATATATATAAGGAAGAGGAAGGAACAGATTATTGCGAAGGCAGCGGATAAAGTTTTACAATAGGGCGTTTAAATAGCCCACCAGCGGTTTTAACAGTAGCGACCCGAACTACACCATCTAGTCCAGGATGTGTGGCAGTAATAATGCCAAGCGGCCAATGTAAGGGCGGTATGTCATCATCACCCATCAGAACCACAGTGCCTTGGACAACCGGACGGTCTGGAGTGCACCACTTGTTCCGAACTTGCAGTGTGTGCAAATACTCCAAACGCCATTTTTTCCAATAGGAATGCACAATCGATTCCAGCAATCTTTTCCGATTGTTGAGGTTACGACACTCGGTAGACAGGTCAGTCGCGGGTAAATATTGGAGCGGTGTAGACATCAAAAAATGAGCGGGAGTTAATACTTCGGGATGCGGATCCGAAGATAAAACACTGAGCGGACGAGTGTTAAGTATACATTCGATTTGAACGAGCACGGTTGACAGTTCTTCGTATGTCAGAATCTGTGATCCAATGACACGGTACAAATGCGTTTTTACACTCTTAATATTTGATTCCCATATGCCACCGAAATGAGGCGCACGAGGGGGAATCATTTTCCATTCAATGCGGTGATTACTACATTCGCGGTTAAGTTTACATTTGAAATCAGACGTGCGGAAAAGATTATACATCTCATCCAGTTGAGATTTGGCACCGACGAAATTTGTTCCGTTGTCTGAGTAAAGACAAGAGACGGGACCACGTCGAGATATGAATCGTTTGAACGCTGCTAGGAGGGCGTCAGACGTTAAATCAGAGACTAGCTCGATATGCACTGCCTTCGTAACTAGGCACACAAACAAGCATATGTACGCCTTTTGTGCGTGTTGACCACGACGGCGACAAAGCGTGATGCGAAGAGGGCCAGCATAATCAACCCCAGTGTGCACAAAGGCTTTGGCTTCTTGTATGCGACAAGATGGGAGGTCAGCCATCTTCGGTACAGGATGTGTTGGCTTAACCCGGAAACATGAGTTACATTTATGTACTCTGTTTCTAATAACTGTGCGTCCATCTAATATCCAAAAACGCTGGCGAATGATTGCCATTAATGGACTTGTGCCTGTGTGACAATTGACAGCATGGAAGTGGTCAATGATTAAGTTCACCATGTGATCGCGTTTGGGTAGCACAGCTGGATGCTTTACTTCAAACGGCAAATCAGCATTCGAGAGACGACCTCCAATCCGCAAAACATTTTTGTCGTCAATAAATGCCGACAACTTTACAAGTTTGCGCGATGGTAAAAGGTTCTTTTTAATTTGAGCTATATCTTCACTAAAGTGAACTCTCTGTATAGCGAGTATTAAAGCGGTTTCAGCGGTCTCAAGATTTTTAATTGTTTCAGTTGGGTTTAATTTCTTTATAAACCGAAGTATATATACAACGATATGTAGCAATTTGTTCCAAGAAGAAATGCGCTGCGCCAAATCATATAGTACAGGCGACTCTTGCTGCACTATAGTGGTTAATGCAACAGTTTTGTGCTCTGACAATTGATCGATTGCTGAGCATTGAAATGGCTTAATAGGCCATTTGTTCGGCGCCTCCTTCAGCCATGAAGGCCCATTCCACCACAATGTATGCGAAATTAACTGCGATGGTGTCAACCCACGAGATAAGCAGTCACTTGGGTTTTCAACTCCAGCAATATGGTAGAAGTTTTCTGGTGACACATTTTCTTGACATTGCGCAACACGATTGCTGACAAATATCGACCATCGATGAGGCGATGATTTTATCCAGTTGAGAGCAATCGTAGAATCAGAGAAAGCAAAAAATTCTTTAATTGCGATACGAGTAAGGTATGTGTTCTGTACGATTTTGATCAATTTACTCATCAGTACAGCAGCACATAGCTCCAAACGAGCAAGCGTCGTAATTTTAGCGGGAGAGACCTTAGATTTAGAGCATAGTAACCTCACAGTTGAGTTACCAGCTGAATCTGTCACATGCAAGTAGATGACACAGCCATATCCATTAAGACTGGCATCACTAAATCCAATTATTCGACAATCACTAGAGTCAGCGAAAACGCCAACATGGCGCGGAATCTTTAATGTTGATAACAGTGGAAATTCTTGTACCAACATAGAGTAACACTTAATTATGTGTTCTGGGGCAGTTGCATCCCAATCAACTTTACTGAGCCAAAGTTCTTTGATAAGCAACTTTGCGTACAATACGACAGGTGCTACCAAACCAAGCACATCAAACAAGCGAGCTACGGTAAAGAGTATAATTCGCTTGGTACACTTCCCTCCAGCGGGCGGGGACGTAGTCAAGAAGAAAGTATCATTGGAGGGTTCCCAAGATAATCCCAGTACCTTAGCGACGCTCTGTTTGTCATTAAATTCGACACAAGTGCGGTGTGAGTCAGGAAGACTTTCTACAAGTGCGGGCGAGTTGCTGGACCACTTGACTAAGTCAAATGCGCCAGCTTTGAAGAGAGATATTAACTCTTGCGATAAACGCATAGCGGTTTCATCATTAATACACGAATGTACTAAATCATCCATATACAATTGGGAACTAGCGACAGTTGCAGCTTCAGGGAACTGATGCTCTTCATCCAAGCAAAGCTGCTTGACAGTGCGCTCAGAAGAATCTTTGCAGAAGGGTAAGGCGACGGACTTTACGTACAAGCTTTCACACTCCGTCTCCTCAGGACTGAGGAAGCGTTTGTATGGGATCTCTTTCAATTCCCAAAATTTATTTAAGCTCGACTCAAGGTCATTGCGAATCAAACCGGTGAAAGAATTATAAATATGGTCATCCTTCTGAAGATAGTCACCCTTCTGAGGATAGTCACCCATAAATACATAACCGAATGTTGTTTGCACTGCGGGGGGTGCGCACGAGCCAGACTCTATCATGTTCCCCAAGTATATGTACGGAAAGATCTGAACTCCTAACAGAAGATCAACATTGCCTGGTATATTCCAGGTCAAGTCTGCGAATGGTATATTCGCCAAATGTGCTAAGTCGCATTTATTAGTTTCGATTACAAACTCTGGAAGCGGACCAGTTATACAAGATACCACTAACGCGTGTATGTAGTATTTGTAATTTGGATATATGCGCGATTCAATGTTTAGGTAGACGTAACCGTGTATCTTGTCTTTCGTTAAACACACACCGTTAATATAGGAATTATAAAGCGGTATCACAGGCAAGTTAAGCGCCTTGCAGCAATCTAACGTTATTAAATTGTTTTGAGAGCCATTGTCAATCATACAGCGAATTATTGACCTACCATCACCATTATAAGGCTTGGCGTAGATATGAGCAGTTGCTAATAATATAGCAGATTGAGGATTTGACGTCGGTAGCGAAACGACATGTCGGGCTGTGTCTGCGCATTAATTGTAGAATTTACTTGCGGTGTGCATGCACAGTTCGAGCATACACTTGAGCCTTGCGGAGAGGGGACAGCGGACGCAGCAGGCGCCGACGCAGCGTTGCTGACATTAGCAAACAACTGTGTTGAATTAACATTTGCGGAAGCAGTCTTGCTCGCTTCGAAATGTAAAAGCGTATGATGACGCTTCTGACATACGTTGCAAGTGTGGCGCGATTTGCAGTTAAGAATCGTGTGCGAAGTGCTGAGACAGTTAACACAACCATGTTTACTTTTAATAAATTCAAATCTCGCTTGCGGGGATATCATATTTTTAAATTTCATACAAGAGTACAGGTGTGAATGATCCTTTTTATTGCACAATACACAAGCTTGTTCATTTGTCGCGGAGTTTGAATCAGTATCGCTGCTGGCTACAAATGCCTTATATATAGTCTTAGCGGGTTGAGCTGGTGTATTGACAATTGATTTGCTGGATGTACCACCATTAGACCTTTCTAAAATTTTCACTTGGTCTTGTACGAAAGAGATGAAAGAATCATATTTTGGAATTTCTTCATCGCGGATAGTCATTTCGTAATTCTGTAAAACCTGTGAGTCCGTTTTCCTCAAAGCGCAACTTAAAAATATAAAATCGGTCAAATCAGGGATATCTAACTGCTTAAGCGCAGAGATAGACGCGGAATACTTCTCAATGAAGTTGTTAAGGCTGCTGGAATTATTTGTGCATGGCTTGAGATCGAGTATATGGGTCATACAGAAATTCGGTACAAAAAGCGTTCACATCGCATAAAAAAATACTTTGTGTGCCTACCGCTCAATTCATTTTTTGTCAAGTATGTATTTATGCAAACCTATCTTTTTGTCATTGCTGTAGTATTATGTAGTTGATAATAAGATAGAAAAAATTTTTTTTTCGTTCCAAAATCTCCTCCTGTGGTCAGTTATGAGGAACTTTATTTTTCATCGATCAAGCATTAAAAATATTAAACAATTAGAATTGAGCTTTTTTTCATATTTATGAGCTATAGAAAATAACTAATAATCTAGTATACGTATAATTAAAAAATAATCTGAACTTCTACTATGAAAAAAAGTTAATATATTATGTGTTATAACTTTACGAGTCTTTTCTGTGGACGTAAGCTCAATTGACCTAGAAGCCAAACGAGTGATCGCATCCTTAACTTTTTTTCACCTGGCAACTCCTGATTCCCTGTCAATAATACCAAACGATTGATGGACGCGTACGCGCAATTTATAATCAAAAATATATATTATTGTTTCATAAACTGTGCATGTAAAAGTTCAGTGCGTCTTTCCTGTTCTGCAATTGAACTGGTAAGTAATGTATTTATTAATTATTGGCTTATTGGCTGCTACATCTAATTGGGAGCAAAAGTCACAGACAGCGTTGGTTTAATAGTGGCGTGATATTTTAGCGGGTAAATTCAAAATTCATACGTGTGCATCTCTTCGGTGGACATATTTTCTGTGGTCAAGGTGTCCACAGGAAAGAAAAATGTCCTCAGAAAAGACTTTCTTTGGTAAATTTTACTTTGTTTTCTGCTGTTTTCATTGTTTGATTCTTGTTTTATGGCATGTAACGCATGTTAATGTATTGTTATAGCAACAATGCCACGAGGGAGGGAGAGGGAAGTCCTTTCTGAGGAAGAAAAAAAGAAACGGCGCAGAGAACAAAAGAAAATTAGTATGCAAAGAGCCCGTGCAAAAATGAGTAAAACTGATCTTGAAAAACGACGTAAAGACGACACAGAGAGATATAAACTGAAGAAGAGTAAAGGTTTGATAAAAACAATTAAAGATTTCACGCCTAGGCAACAACGACAGATGCGTAAAGTGTGGAGGGAGAAAGCAGTTAAAGCAAGACAAAAGAAAAAGAATATGAAAATCGCTCTTAACTTCATGCAAAACGAAACACCACCAGCGAGTCCTTCGTTCTCGCGTGTTAATGCTGGCAAAATGGTACGCTTACGGAACAAAAGAAAATTAAAACGCGAACGTGACAACCTGAAAGCTGAAGTAAAATCCTTAAGAACTACAATCGCTAAATATCGGATGCGTCTTTGTAGAACATCAAAAAGACTGACTTCAGCATTGTCCAAAGTACCTAAGGATAGACGACCCCGAGAAAAAAGGTTAGTAAATAAGAAAACTGAAAAAGCTATTCATGATTTTCTTTTACAAGACGAACAGAGTAGATCAACCTCTGGAAAAAAAGAAACAATAACTCGAAAAAAAGTAAAAAAGCAGATTCGTTTGCTAAACGATTCCCTTTTGAACCTGCATAAAGCTTTTGTTAACAAAACAGGTATTGATATCGCCTATGAAACCTTCCGCAAGCATAGACCATTTTGGGTTTTGTTTCCCAAATATACTTCTCGAAATACTTGCTTATGCGCCTTACATACCAATAGCGACTTTATGGTAAGAGCGCTTTATAATGCTAAAATAATACCGTTTAAATCTGCCACCGAGCTCGTAAGATCGGTGTGCTGTAATGGGTCATTGAATATTAATTGTTTGGAGGAGAAATGCCCAAATTGTAAGGACAAATCAATCCCCTGTAACGATTTTAACGATAACGATACCATTTTATACGAAAGGTGGGTAACCAAAAACGTCGTAGTAGTTATAAAGGGTCAATCTAAAACATGTAGGAAAACTATGAAAGAAACAGTATCTACTACAAAAAAGGCACTTACTGAGTCTTTGAGTTCAAATTTGCCTACTTTTATGAAGCATGTAGGTAACATGCTCCATCAAATAAAAAGTATTCAAAATTTGAAACAAAAACTATGCCCTGATCATGGACTCCTTCATATAGATTTCTCCGAAAACTATAATTGTAAATATAGTAGTGAGGTACAAGCGGCACATTTCGGAGGATCTAAAGGCCAAATATCGTTACATACGTCTGTATACTATAGTACTAACGAAGATCCACCTATAAATTTCCTAAAAACCACATCATTTTGTACTGCTACAGATAATCTAAACCATGATCCTGTCATGGTATGTGCTCATTTGGAACCGTTACTAAAACGAATCAGAGAGTTTTCTCCTAATTTAAAACACCTTCACATTCTTAGCGACGGTCCTCTGACGCAGTACAGAAACAAAACTATGTTTCACCTTATCGCAGTATTTTTAAGTAAAATCTTTGACATCGAAACACTTACGTGGCACTACAGCGAAAAAGGTCACGGGAAAGGCGCTCCGGACGGTGTCGGCGGCTGTATTAAAAGAATTTGTGACAACTCTGTCGCAAGAGGCAATGATGTAGCAGACTTACAAGCCTTGATGTCATGCTTAGATGAAAATTGCAAAGGAATCGAAACTTTTCCTATCGACGAAGGAATTGTTACTCAAGTAAAACAAATTGCGGATTCTAGCATAACGCGGCCATTTAAAGGTACGCTTGACATTCACCAGCTGACATGGAGTAAGAAAGAGCCCGAAATTCTACATGCAAGACGTCTAAGTTGCTTAGTATGTGCGGCTCATAGAATATGTCCCCACTACGAAATAGGACAAGTTCAAATTCAGTCTAAGATGCCTAACTCACCTAAATCGCCTGAATCTCCAGATATTGATATTGAAGCCTTTTTTGAGGTGCCTGACTTTTTGAACATACCTGACGAGTCACCGCGTCGCAGCCATAATACATCATCCGCATCGACGGAACCCAACTCGCCGGGATTTTCTGGACGAATAACACCGGATGTCTTAACCGAAACTAGAAACACGAGGCCAGCAAAACACCCAGGATTATTATTTAACTCTGATACTGATTCTGATATATCACCAGGTCGCTCAATATATACGTTGCGTAATAATAGAAAACGGTCTGCTGCAACTATCAACTCGCACGAGTCAGACTCAATAGTTAATGAAGACTTGCCAAAGAGGGCTCGACGCAAAACATTTTTCTTCGATACTGATACTGACTCCGATAGTTAGTTTTACAGTTGAGATAAGTCGAGTTTGCTCCTGTAATGCGTAAAAAACCTATTCCTAGCTTTTCAGTTCCTACTAAGGTAATTAACGTAATTAGATTTCTATTTTGTTTACAAATAATTATTTTGATTTGTTTACTATTGTGTTCTTTTTAATTAAACATTTTTATTAAATGTGTGCAATGTTGATTACGTAAATTTAAGGAAAAATATATTAACTCAATGTTACGTAAGTAATACTTTATTCCGTATTACTTAAATATATTCCATTAGTACTTTAAATGATAGAACTGTTGATTTGATCTCTTATACTATTATGTACCTACATGACCACAGAAGGTGATCTGTTTAATTATAAAAAAAAGATAAGAGAATGTTAATTTATCTTTAAGATTTTTTTTATGACGATTGTTAAGGGTAGGTAAATACTTTAAGCTTTGATCTCACGAATTTACCACACATATTTATATGCTAAATAATCGTGTTTGTTATCTTCTGTGGGCAATTTGATCTCATCTGTTAACGTCCACAGAAGTATATGTCACTCATGTGTACATTTTGGAATATTGTTTTTGTTTTTTATACAACGTATTTGTAGTAAGTGAACTATCATAAGCATAATCATGACTATAATAAGCAGTACACTATCATTTATTTCAAGAGACGCAACTTACCCAATTATAATTAGTTTACTTTGTGCTATCTTCTGTGGATAAGTAAAACTTTTCTGTGGTATATCCACAGAAGGAGATGTATCTTCTGAGGACAATGCGAAAATTTTTGATTTTTTTATCAAACAAGAATTGTACGACTAAGAAACTTAATTCAATAATCCTGATTACGCTAAAGAGTGTTAACAACTCAAATCTCGCGAGTTAGAACTTAACCTACCATACATAATGATTGTTTTTGTTATCTTCTGTGTACAATTTGGATATCTTCTGTAGCATCGTCTTCAGAAGAGATGCCATTTCTGTGGATATTAAAAAAAAAAATATTTCGCTTTAATTACTACTATTATCTGGAACATATTGACATTATATTGTTTGACCCAATACTTAGTAGTATAAGTTGTATAGCTACCGGTGATACGTCGTTCCCTACTAAGTATATGCTTAAAACTGTTATCTCCTGTAGACAAGTTAGTCTCCACTGTGGACGTAGAAAAACATAAAACCACTAGTTTTAACCCTAAATTTAAAGACTGATCTGTGTCTTTATTTTTAAAACGCTGTTTTTGACGTCAGAAAAATATAATATTGATTTGATTTTGATCTGAAGACTTTTTATTTTTTTTATTTTCAAATTCCTTATTTCTGTATGACCCATATTGTTCAAGTAATAAGTACCCAAAGCGCGTTTGTCTTGATACTTTTTGACAAGACTGTTCCAAATTATGGAGTAAGTTTCACCATTAGGCACTATGCCAGCAGTTAACTTTAACGCGTTATTTGTCAATTTGCTAACAAGGTATTGCACACGTTGCGCGTCAGACAACTGGTTATTGTGATGAATGTTGGCCTTAAACATTTCATAAAATATGGGCCAATTTTCCGTCCGGCCATCGAAAGACGGCAGTTCGATAGGTGGAAGCTTAATACCCCTGAACGAGGAACCGTCGCTGCGACTCGCGGAAGCGGTTGTATTTATTTGCGGTGATGACATTTTAATAATATTATTGCGAGCGCGTTTAATTGGCGAATACATATCCTCGAAAGAATCTAGGGCTGCATAATCAGGTTCAGAGCCAGGAATGAGAGACATCGTATATTTGTTAATATCGTCGAGAATTGTTTCGAAATTAACGCGTAATTCTTCGATTGATTCACTATCCGCCATAAACTTCTCATTGTTTCTCGATTCGAAACTTGGAATATTTTTTGAGGCATCATAGATACGCGAAACACGTTCAAAGATTTTCTCTTCCTTACTCTTTAAAATTTTTATTTTATTTTCCAACTCTAATTTAGACATGTTGGAATATAAATGCGGAAATTATAAAAATGAATGCGGAAAATGTAAATGTCAAATATAAAACAAAATATAAACGAAATGAACGAAAATATAATAAATAAAATATGGATCAATACGCGGTTCGAAAAGGACCAAAAATGCTAGATTGTCGTGGACTTTAGAATTTGGAGGAATACGGAGAATCCGGGAACTGGAGTCGATACTGCGGTGCGGATCTAAACAATATTTATACTCGCAGGTGACTTACCAGTTTGTCCGTCGTCCTTGTCCACGATATCCAAAAGCGGTTTAGTAATTGTAGCGGGCGGAGCGGAGCGGAGCGATATTTATATATTAACTTGTAAAAATATTAATCTTATAATAGCACGAAGGAAATCAGTACTTGATGCGGCGATTTTCAATATTGAAGTCTGTTGTCAGTAAGTCAGTATGCCAACGTCATGTCTAGGTGGCTAGCAGTCACCGTAGAGTTTTTGATTTAAAATAGGTCGAAAGGGAATTTGGCGCAGTAGCGCCACCATAGGTCTTTAAATTTTAAAGCCAGTTGTAAAACATTGGATGTCCACCTCGATTCATTTTAGAGAATCGCAATCAATTAATTTGTTAAATTCATGCTGTAATAAATCATGTTCAAGGCATTTATTGTTTAAATTTGACTACCACAACAAAATACTTCAAGCTGAAATATTGGGTAAAAATAAAATGATGCATCAATAGAATCGAGGTAAAACTTGATTTTATGGGTAACGCTGGACTAATAAAGGATGTAACGGTATAATTATAATCCCCATTATTTGTTGGGCTAATGTCACAAATCTGCATTTGACCAGAGTGTGGACTATAAGTCCAACGCTATCTATGTACAATGTAAAGAGGTTTTTGCTCAACATTGATTACAGGCGTGGTAATAAGGATAGAGAAATGTGCTTGTCTTGAATAAATTTA
This sequence comes from Cydia splendana, assembly GCF_910591565.1. Classification (NCBI taxonomy): domain Eukaryota; kingdom Metazoa; phylum Arthropoda; class Insecta; order Lepidoptera; family Tortricidae; genus Cydia; species Cydia splendana. The sequence goes on from NC_085976.1 coordinate 7,232,733, forward strand.
ACTTATGATTAACAATAATCAAACCTTATTTCACTATTTGGTTAAATTCGTACTCGTAATATGTAAACCTATAGCTGATCTGCATTTGTAGGTATTCATTTGATGATGCCGAAGCCTATGTACGTAGGTACGTTGCCAATCATAAACTATAATGATTACTTAGGTACACAAAATTATATCCTGTAAGTATAGTCCAAATGTTATAAGGTGTCCGAATGTTACTAAAGTCAAGCTTTTACGATTCAGAAATCTTAAAAAAAAAGAAATATAAATAGCTAGAATGTGAATGACCATGTCACCTTGAGATCATACACTACACACTACAGTTTTTATTTGTTTCGCGCATCTTGACGTGTACCCTAGGGTACGGGAGCTCGGGTGTGATTGGCCGCACGATAAGGTACACATAACTCATCGCTGCTAGCTTCAGATTGCACACGATTTATTTCGCCCGCCATCATGCATTATTCTGCGTAAACACACGCGGTGTACCTACTCGCAAAATTACTGTTCATTTTCACCATATACTTTTTCTACCACAATAATAGCAATAAATAATCAAATTATCTCCAGTTAACACAGGTTCTTGTAACTTTAGTTGTGTTACTTTCGCGTTCGAATGCAAATACTCGTATCTCAGTGTTATCACATCGTAATACCTATATCTTTCGGAGCTCTAGCAACTTTAACCGTAAGTACACTACCTAATAATCACTGTATTGTACAGGGAAGGTAGAGTTTTCCTTCTTATAGGTATTTCACGCGTCGAATGATGATCCCTATGACAGTTCCTCAAAGTCTCTTTTGGATAAGCCTATTTTTTTTTTATAAATATGTTTTCACTCAGACAGAAAGGGGAGGGCCCCCGCTCCGAGTCGTTCCTTGTGCAAAGGCTGTCCGTGGTGATCCAGCGTGGAAATGCTGCGAGCATCATAGGCACCTTTGCACCGGTAACGGCAGGGAGCCGTTTGTTTTTTTAAATTTATAGTTTTAAATTTTATTTGTAAGTGTTAGTTGTAATTTGTATTATTATGATTATTTTGCCTTTATATAATAAAAATTTCACTGTATTATTTATTACTAAAGTGTTACAATCCTAAATAAATTAATGTGCTATACTGCCAAAAGAAAAGGCTACAACCATTTTAAAGTGTCATTCTATGGAACTTGCTAACTATATGTAAACAAACCGTCATTTTGAAATTGTCTCTGAATGATGAATTTACTAATGACTTTTGTTTACATAGTTAGCAAGGTCCATAGAATGACAGGTTACGACTGCTCCATATAAAAATGAATTGTCATCACATCAGGGATCGTGATTGAACGTGCGAGGTACAATTTTAGTAGTTACATCATTTGGGAATAAATAAACACTTTGACTGACAACCATCGCCGTCGATGTTATTAACTATACGAGTACTAGACCGTTCAATAAATTTTAATTTCTTAAACTCAAACTCAACAGTGCGCGGTTTAAAGAAAATGCATTAACTGCCTACTAAGAGAACTGCTCGCAAAAGTTATTCCTTGTTAACTAGTTGTTTGACGTTTTGGTTTTTATCAGCAGAAGTTGGGAATGAATCGGGCCCGAGACGCCGCACACACGTCAGACGGCCAGAAGTACTGTTACGGTGTACCCAACCCACAAGCGAAAACATGGGGCTTCGTGTAACCACCGAACGGGGCAGAAACACACAGATCACAACATACACAGACATTCTACCTACATTATTTAACCAAAACGGGTTGACTACGGTTTTGACTTGATTGACAACGTAGAAAAGTGAGACTATCAATAAAGATAAAGATAAATAAAATCTTTATTTGTCTCAGCCAAACATCGCGCTCTGTCTTAAGGCCCCAGTACACAATGGGCCATTGCCGGCGACTCCAAGGGACGCAGCCATGCGGTAGAATGAGATAGCAATATCACTTGCTCTCCCTAACGCATAAATGCGTCCCTTGGAATGGCCGGCGATGGCCCATTGTGTACTGGGGCCTTGAATGCATTCACTGCCACGGGGCGTGGCCTAGGAACAAACTTGTATGACGGTGGACGCACATGTGCGTCGAGGGCAGGGCTATAACCGCGAAAATCGATCTCTTTCTCTGTCACTCTAATTACGCCTTCATTGGAGTAAAAGAGAAAGATCCCCGCAATTTGCGAATTTCGGTTTTCCCGGTAGCCCCTCTGTGAATGTGTTAATAGACTGTCACGTCTACATCTGATGTGCTTTATACAGCCTTAGTACAAACAATATTTTTAATAAAAGAGAAGAATCTAGATCCCGTCCCAACAGGCCCCAATTCTCTTAATAACAAAGCACATGCTTATCGACAATATCGACTGCAACTAAAACTATTTTTAAACTAAGTTTTTCATTTCATACCCATGCAGTCGAAAGCGCGACCTCTCATGTTTTTCGTATGTACGGAGCGCTAATTAAAAATTCCTATGAACGAATTCCACTAACCTTGTATTGGTTCTACCCAATCGTAGGTCGCATAAAAATACAGCCTATTTACGAAAAAAATATATTTGAGTATTTCTATAGGTAACTATATCTAGTATAGCTTATTAACGTAAGGGTCTATACGCGTATTAACTCCGCAGATTACAAGTATTCTTCTTTATAAAACTTGTGCACAAGGACCTTGATGTACTTCCCATTTTCACCCAGAACTCATTAGCGTGCGTTGTTCGTTTTCGTTTGAGACTTTATATTATGTAATTACCTACAACATCCTACAACGTACAACATACTCAGAACTTCTTGCATTTCGTCATGAGAAATTATTTCACGGAATTCATGAAATGAGACCAAAAGACGAAGTAAAGTAGACTGGTTTAACCATTTGTGCTTTTAAGAGGGCTTTTACATAATCAGCTACGAAACACAAGAAAGCTTGTTTAAAACAACTAAGTTGCAAAAATAATCTCAAATTATATTGTGTACATACATAGGTTCCAATAATATCGTTGGTACGAGCCAGACCTAGTTCAAACCACGATCTCAAGACCGATACACGGTGTTTTTTTTAAACTTTGTTAATTTCGGAGTATAGCTAAGTAGGACTAAGAACCTTTAAGAAAACTGAGTGGCATGGTCATTTTTTTGTATTTTTCATAAAAAGTCATTAATTAGCGTTGTTGTTACACGGACATTATACCTATTTAAATTCACCAAAAAGTTGAAATATCAATGACATTTCGAATATCGATTGTCCGAGATACTTAGTACTTGCGTTTAGTAGCTAATGTATAAACACACACATAAACATTAAGGGCCCGATTCGGATTTTGTAATAGACATCTATTAGACATCTTTTAGACATCACCAAGATACGATAACGATATGTTTAAGATCTAACCTGTCAAATTTGACATTTGCGCGATTCTGGAGATACTGTTGAACGATTTCCACAGGATATGACTTAGAGATCCAATTCACATCTAATAGATATCTTACTCTATCTAACGTAAAAGTGACATTGGTTGCCCGAATTGCGCTGCAAAAGAGAACTAGTTGATATCCGAACTATAACGTATCTAGAATGGATCTAGTACGTGTCGTCTCTTGTGAATATCTTGAAGTTCGAATACGGCAGTAAGTCAATATGTAAACAAGCCCTAAGACTAGTGTACCTACACACTCGTAGGGGCCTTAGGTACTAGAAAAAAAATATATAATTAAAATGGAGTTAATTAGAATACCGGTTTCTTTGAGAAAGTTATTTCATTTAAGCTCAGGAATGCACCCTCACACCATTAAACGTCTTTAAAAAAACCGTATATTGAAACCTTACACCTTACTTATTCACCTAGCTACCGGAGCTTACCTGTCATGCATAGCTTCTTGTTAACTAAAATTCCTAATGTACTCCCGGGTTTAAAAAATTATTTTGACCTAAAATCCACAAGGATATTGAAATACGCGCAAAGTCGGGGCAGAAAGCTAGCCTAAATTATTAATCGCGTACTACGTCTAAGGCTGGCAACAAAGAGGTGTCGTTAATAATTCATTTGTACTCGCTTTGTATACTAAACCCATCTATTTCATTGTTAGCATTCAGGAATAATCCGGTCACAAATGAATACATATGTCGTGCTAATTAACCCCTTTATTCATAACATCTTCACTCCGTCAATAACGGCTACGTTCTTAGCTACTCTATAGCACTACTCTGGAGAGATTTGGAACTGTTATTTATAGCTGACAACTGGACACTTTTGCAAATGTTCTCCAATAAAAGGGTTTTCTCCTTACCTCTACCCTCCATTCCATAGCTAAAGGCTTGTAGGGCGTTGATGAATAGCGCCATAAAACATTTTGTTGTAACTAATTAGCTATGATCACGATTCGATTGAATTCGTCATTGACAAGTATATCCAACAATGTTTATATGTAGCACAATTTACTTACCGAGTTAGTTCATATTTCGTATAATTTGGGTTAGTAAGTAAGTACCTACATACAAAACCATCCCAAAGCCATCCCATGGTTCCCATTCCCATCCCATCCCAGTCTTGTAGGTATAGGTATAGGTAATATTTATTTGGCAGGGGTTAATTTGTTTAATTTACTAAGTACTCGTTGCCATCTGCATAATTGCTTATTTCAAAGTAACGACCTTTTAATCTAATTCCGATTAACAATTCAGCGCTCACAAAATCCAAATCAAATGTCCCCAAGGAATTTTAATCTATTTTGGTGGTGGATGAGGAAAAGTCGTCACTATTTGAGTCACGCATTCCCCGGGGCACAGTCTAGTGCTGTGGTGACTTCGAAAATATTGCCGGGGAAAAATAAAATTTGGCCAGAACTGGCCATCTCTGCAGCTTGGGCACTGGCGTTCATACAGTTAGTTCCTCAAGTTAACAAAGACTATTTGCCAATAACACTAACCACAATGGGAACTTCTTTATTCAAATAATAAACCAACATTATTTTTATGAAGGTGTCTCTCAAGTGAGTATTTTATCCCTTGCCTACAAGAGATTATCCTAATCAAACCCCCGAGGATAAAGGTTTGTAGGCGATTTCACGATTTGTATGAAAGCAATTTGGCCATTTTATTAATCGCATCAGGAACGCACGTGTCAAATTCCACGATGCGGAACAAATCTCAATTTACCTACCTTTGTATTTAAGTTTATTTTTATTTATACCTAGATATTTTTTCTTGCTAAAAATGTACCACACATGGTAAACGCAGTATTTAACAAAATAACATTTTTTTACATACGGTAGCCATTACTTATGGTAACTAATTAAGTACTTTTTTTTAACGGTGGAATATCTAGATTTTTTTTGTTGTAGTATTGCAGTATTATGTAAGAAGCGCTGACAAAGCTGGCACAACACTACAGATACGGGGTCGGATGCAAGCGATTTGTCTTCATCCGGCCAAGGTCGCCAATTCGCCATCTTACTCGCATCAGCGGGGATTGACACGTAGCGGGACAAATCGTAATTTGTGTGTATTTATTTCATTGACGTATATCTCAGGACTGGCCTTACGGGCAATAAGAATGAGGCATTAATGGGGCCAGTACAGCGGTGTGACACCGCTACAACGCGATTGGTTGATGAGTTCGCATCACGCGCACGGTTGGTCGCAACTAGTTGCGTTAGACTGCACGATTGGCTCGAATTCGTGAGTGACACCGCTGAACTAGTACCATTTTTAGTGCCCGTAAGGCCCGTCCTGAGATATACATCAATGATTTATTTACATACTTAGGCGTAAGTAGAAGTACGTGTACAAGCGTATACCAAAAACTATTGTGCTAGCTGATGCAACTCCTAAATGCAAAGTACACTACAGGAAAAGGAATGCATTGATGTAAATAGTACATTTCAATGCAAGTGTGGAAAGTGTGTTATTATTCACGAGTCCCGAGATGTCTTTTATGAGCCGTAGGCGAATAAAAGACACGGGACAAGTAAATAATAACACTTCGACACGTACATTGAACGACGTTTTTTAATACATTTGCGAAAAAATCTAAATGCAAACAAATATTGGTTACATGAGTATTACACTTACAGTTACGAATTTTCCCTTGAGCTTGAACGATATTCTATATTATACAGCACTATAAACTACGTTCAGAGTTAATTTACATTGCAAAATTTAATCACATTAACTCATTTCATACAAAACACTCTTACATTTGCAATTTAAGTTAATTATTTGGATACAACTAAATTTTAAGTGAAAATGGCGGGCGCCGGTTTTACTTATTAATTTTTTATTTTTTCTGTGGCAATGATAGTTCCATTCAGCCAAATAATAAAAAAGTTTTTTAGTGAAACATCGTATTATACAACGTTTTATTTATATAATAACTAATAAATATTTACTTTTGTAAGCATCACTGTAATGAATATTCTATACGTGGCCTTATACTGATGAAACCATGTAGTATGCATCTGGCTTTATACTTTTTGGTTATTGCATCTATGGTCATTTTGGTGGATATAGAGAACTGTCAGATTGGGCGGCAGGTTTTTGCCCCGAGGTTATGTCCGATTTGATCTTTTGTAATCTTATAATTAATCCTGTATATCGATGTAATAAAAGAAATGCTACTGGAAGCAGTGGTTTGAGTGCTAAACCCCTTTTACTAAGCATTAAATCTATATATGATTATACTTTATATCTTGTAACAATAATTTTTGTACGTAATAAATGTTTAATGGTAAAATAAAATTTTTGTTACTTACAGCTTACGAACGCTTACCCTCCGCGAGAGGTAAATTATGTAGTCAAGTAATATTTTTTACTTTAGGATCAACCCCTAAATCGCGGCACAAATTATCTATCGTTCAGACTTCTTTCAAGACTAATTTTTTTCGCAATTTCGAGACTGCACCCATAAGTCACTCAAATAGGCACATTGATAACATTTAAGGTATATCTGAACTAAAAAACCTGAATCCGAAGATGTCACTTTAATGCGACTTCAATACGTGTCGTGGGTTAAACCATTTGATTTTATTTTAGTGATTACCTTCATGTCGCAACAGGTTGGAAAAACGCGAAGACCACAATTATTGTAGGCATAGGTACTTACTGACTTCATCTATTTTGTGTCATAGGTAAGTTGGCTAACGCCTAAATGATAAGTAGCGATGAAGTTATAAAATGTTGTGTTAGGGTTGTAATACCTACGTTTTGGCCTCGATCCGGTCCGGCGCCGGCAAACAGCGCCGTAACGAAGCAACCGGAACTGAAGACCGGTCCGGGAGCCGGCTGAGCGGGCGCCGCTTTTTATTTTATATGTATGTGTTTAAATAATATGCGTGCTTTGAAGTAGTAGGTACATAACAAAAATAAATATTTGGGGGACAATCTTACATAGATCGTCCTAGCCCCAAACTAAGCAAAGTTTGTACTATGGATACTAGGTGACGATATGGATACGTAATATAACTAAATTCATACATAGGCACATAGATATCACCCATAACTCAAGAACAAATATTTGTTATAAACATACAAATAAATGCCCAATTACCGGGAATCACCCCCGGTCCCGGGTCCTTCTGCTTCGTAGGCAGGGTCACTACATTGTTTCACGTACTTGTTTGCTCATTTTTATAGGGATCTTTAAAGGGAACATTAAAAAAACTCCTTGTATGTATTGTTTGAAGCTTGTATGTATAGTTATATACTAGGAACAACTCGATGGAACAGCCGTTAGTTGCCTAGCGGCTCCCGTGCTCTCGGGGTAAGATATATAGGAGCGGTGCGGGCGGCACAAAGAATCAATCGGACGGCGGCGAAGCTGTTTTCTTTTCCAATCAGTGGCCGTCCCAGGGGACGAACGCTCCCACTCTCACCGTAACCACAGACTGCCAACTTCCACAACCGAGGCGTTAGAGGCTTACGTTTTCACGCAGATACAGTAGTTATGATTCTACACTGTGGCTAGGGCCAGTCCAGGGTGTGATAGTTAGAAATAAATTGAATATTGGAGAGTTCGGATCGTTCGTTTCGTTTCTAGATTGAGTGTAGCTTTATTTTGAACATCGTAAAGTCCAAGGCGGGTGACGTACGATAAACGGTGTCTGTCGCCGCGGGTTTACGGCGTCAGTTCTCGGGTTTGCTACTTAAAATCGAATGAACTGAAAATAGTTGGTCGGGTGTAGCGTCTAGATAGATTTGCTCTTCACTTACTCTAGATAAAACATCGAAGTTTTATACAGAATAGTAACGAGAGCACTCAACTTACACTAAACTTGACTATACGATCATGAAAACGTAAATACGACCTAGCGTTATAAATTGTAGCTAATCAACAGGAGTTTTTGGCCCGTAGGCCAATTTAAAATTACTGATAACAAAATTAGGTACATCATTTTGATATCGTAATGTAAGTTCGAATTATTACGATGTTTTGTAATTAATTTAATTTTTATTACAAAAATATATCACACCTTCGCCGCAATAATGAATGGCATTCTATATTAGTCAACTTTAGTTCCAAAGTATCACGTAATAAGTCGCCAACCGGGTAAGATATACTTACCTATAACCAGATATTTTAAAGATATTTTTTAATCGATATTTTATCTCTATAATTTCACATTCATATTGATTTATTGTATGTTTTATTTTGTGTAGCAGTAACAGATGGTGAGAAATGGTGCATTTAGGGTCGGTTGCACCAAACTGTTCGTATCGTTAAAGAGTTCGCTAAATTTTTATGTATGTAAAGTTTCATAGTAAAGTGCCGGGGCGCGCCGGCTGACGTTGATCAGTCTGTCAAATGTGGTTGGTGCAACTGGCCCTTAAATTACCTAATTTTATTTAATGTTATTATTTGTTTGTTATTTATTTTCATTCGCACACACCTAATCTCAAATTATATATGTCACTAACCTTAATTAATTTAAGTATTTTGTGGGTAATAAGTACCTACTAACATTATATGCTGGATCTGCTGATTCGAAATAATTAATTAAGTAGGTAATTGAAATTGATATAATTTCCTGTTTATCTGATCTGAGTCTCAAAATCTCACAACAAAGAGCATTTTTGATTTAAGCAAAATAAAAACGGAAATGAACGTGAATAAAAGCTTTCCTTTTACGGCGAATTATTTAGCAGTTTATTTTATGGAGCGATCAAATCAGAAGGGAAGCGAAACCTTTGGTGGGTCATCAAATAGACAAGTAATGTCGAATCATCCGATCCAATATCTTACTTAGCGGCTTAAAATCAGTATTCGCTTCGCACATGTGGATTTACGGTTACTAGATTCCGCTGAGATTTGATTGAATTGTGCTTACATGGGGAAACATTACCGGGTAGTAAAAAAGGTTTACGATCTCTGAAGATATTTGGCTTTGAGTCATCCGCGAGCGTAGCAATGTGCGGAGCTGGCTTTTTACAGCTCTGCTAGTTTACCTTAAAGCAAGAGGGCCAATTAACTGCGAGGAAGGAAGACTTAAGCGGATTTAATATTTCAGAGCGAAATATAAGAATTATGTAAAACAGTTAATTATCTTAGTAATTGCTTTAATTAGCAGGTAATTATCTTAATACCAGACGTTAATAGGGAAGATTAGATGGAAACCTTTAAATTTGATGATTTGATTAAGTATGTTAACCTACTTTTCGCCACGCGTGTGCCATGGAAGATTCTTAATTCATACCAAGTATAACGTAAAACTGTGACAACATGAGATTGTTAAAAACTAAGTAAATAATGTATGGAAATTACAGCTAGATAGATAATTGTATGTAAGCGATTGTCATCTTGACTAGGCCTCCAGTTTACATTTCCCTTAAAAGTCGAGTGCAGAAAGACTAAACTCAATATTCCAGTGACCGTCCCGGCCCGCGCAGCGTCCATGAATTAAAAATGAAACTAAAAGCCCCATTTGTGTATTTCATCAAGTTAAAAACTCTATTCTAACAGCTCGAGCCGAAATATTTACGGCTCAAGTTAACAGCCGACAGCGGATTGTAGCACGCCTTGTCAGTGTGTCGCGTCCACAGAACACCGCCTCTAGAAACCTAATATTGGCCATTTTGTTCCCGACGCAAATCACCAAACTGTGAGGTGCGGGAGGGGTGCTCACGGCGTTGCGATTGGTCGTTTCAAACATGGCGCGCTGACACGTGTAAGCGTAGGGATGGGACATGTTCATTACAGGTAGTGGGTACTGCTACCAGTGATACCGAAATTTATTGTGGTAAAATTGTTACCAATTTAGAATACTTAGAGTAAACTTACTTAATAAATAATTATATTGATTAATTTAATATTTCATTAAGTAATTTAACAATGTACCTGAAATGTTTACTTAACATATTAGGGCATTTCTGTTTAAAGTACCCAGAACAATAATTTTAAAGTTTAGAATTTTTATATTATTTCCACTCAGAATCGCAATCTCTTTCGATACGAGAAAAAAGTGTCGCCAAAATCTCATACAATTATTTTCTTTTGTCCGTTTTATTAAGGTCATAGAAGGTTGTATTGAAAACATATTCAAATGGACCAATAACATATGCCTATTACAAATCAACTCCGAGTTCTCTCGCACTTCTTTGAAGTTCATCATTAGGTCCATTTCGTGACATGAGACCTAACTGCTCACCTAGAGGATTCTAAAAAACCCATACAACATATGTCTAAGACATACCAACACCGAGATCCCTCGCACTTCTTTGGAGTTCATCATCAGGTCCATCTCGTGACATGAGACCTAACTGCTCACCTAGAGGATTCTAAAAAACCCATACAACATATGTCTATCACAAACCAACACCGAGTTCCCTCGCACTTCTTTGAAGTTCATCATCAGGTCCATCTCGGTACATGCGGCCTAACTGCTCACCTAGAGGATTCTAAAAAACCCATACAACATATGTCTATCACAAACCAACACCGAGTTCCCTCGCACTTCTTTGGAGTTCATCATCAGGTCCATCTCGTGACATGAGACCTAACTGCTCACCTAGAGGATTCTAAAAAACCCATACAACATATGTCTATCACAAACCAACACCGAGTTCCCTCGCACTTCTTTGGAGTTCATCATCAGGTCCATCTCGTGACATGAGACCTAACTGCTCACCTAGAGGATTCTAAAAAACCCATACAACATATGTCTATCACACACCAACACCGAGTGCCCTCGCACTTCTTTGAAGTTCATCATCAGGTCCATCTCGTGACATGCGGCCTAACTGCTCCGCTGGCCTAGAGAATTCTAAAAAATTTACACAACATATTACCTATATATTATGTCTAAAATGGTACAATACGGTATGACGAAGCACGAAGTTTCCGTAACTGAAAAACCATCATCGTCACATCACTAGTCGAAAGGGAAAGGGATAGCGCATTGCATTTTCAAGTTGACGAAAAGGGACGGACATACTTCGCCTCTGCTTACGACCAGTATAAAATGAACCCCGCGGACAAGAAACATTATTCAATGAAATAATGAATTTGACTTTCCTGTGGGATGTTATTCCATCTGTTTCGTAAGTAGATGTCTTAGATGACTTGCCACACCATTTTACGCTGCAATATCCCATGATTTCCCAATGAATTCAATAGTTTACGATTTATTTTCTTAGACTCGTGCACACTGCTAACAGGTCGTAACCTTGGGCGCAACTGATCGGAGCGGCGCACGAACAATCTTATATTTGACCTATACACCATACGGGCGGTGGCCGCGAGTCGTCCTATAAGCTCGGTCTATAGGTGTTGGTCTGTGGTCGCGTCGCTTAGCAACGTTATCGTTAGCTTTAGGCCAATGCCGTTATTGATTGTATTAGAGAGTCTGGGGTGCCGCCATTTACTCCGACTAAAGAGTATTTCCGCGAATTAAAAATTCTAACGGTGCTCTCTTTATATATTCTTGAAGTGGCGAAGTACATGTATAAACACAAAAGTGAATATGTGATGCGTCGACCTGAACAAAGGAAAACTGATAGGGACATTGAGTCTGTCTTGGTCAGGCTTGCGAAAACATCCAACTCGTTGGGGGTAGATGGAATTAAAATCTTTAACAGCTTGAGCCGTGAGATTAAAGAGGCGGCTTCTTATGACCTGTTTGTTGAAAAGTTGAAAGCCTATTTAATTGATAAGGCATTATTTACGGTTAGGGAATTCTACAGTAAATTTAACATTAAATAATTTCGTAAATAATGACATTTGTGATGTAAAAGTTTTAATGTTTTTTTTTTACATTTGTATTTATTCTTCTTTCCTTGATCTGGTTGTGTTTTTAATTTAGTGTTAGTGTTTAGTGTTAGTTGTATATTTTGTAATTCTATTGTGATTTTGTTTGACATGTGTTATTTTAACATTAAAGAAATTGAATTGAATTGAATTGAAACGTCAACTTTTGACAACCAGCGGCAGTAGCTTGGTCGCGGTTTTATCGCCTATCGTGTCATGCGTCATTTCGCCCGTATACCCTTGTTAGAACGTGACAGTATGTACGGGATGGTAAAGCGCCATCTACATTAGCTGTCCAATTTGAAGCATGTCTTTGTGTTAAAATTTTATACTACTTAAACAATCAATTAATCTTTGCCATCAATCCTTCAAAACGATTGGTGTTGTGGATTCAGTTTTAGGGCACACCGACCAAAATTTCTGTAAATAAATGTCAACTTGTCTCTGGAATATCGCTAATACTTGTCTTGTTTTAATTCTTAAAAATTTTACGTATTTCACGAATACGTCAAGTATCGTCTTAAACTTTGTCGTGCTTGAAATGTAACATAGGATAGGAGTAGCTCGCCGGTAAGTAAATACAGCCCAAGAGATCACGCGGACACAGACAATTTGTACCTAATATTTCTTACGGGGCCCGCTTCCGCTTATCACTTGCGCCGGGCCACAAAACTCGACTCTTTGACTTCGAAACAAATAGTTAATTACCTAGAGAGCTCGTTAGGCGCGGATTGTAGCAAACTCGCTGTTCTGGCTTTTTCTGCCTCCGCGGCTGAATGCTTTGCCGCCACCGAATAAGTTAGACTGCTTGCTTACCCTAAATGTTAGGTAAACATTTCGTACATTGTCAAGGTCGATGTAGAAATCGGACGGATTCTTCTTTTTTGTAACACCAGCGTTCTACAATTTAAATAAATGTTTAATACATGTTTATTAATCTTTATATTCAGTGCTGCTAATTATACAGGATTGTAATGTAGTCTATTGTAGGCACCTATGTCTATTCTTCTTCTTTCCATCATGTTTCCCCCTGCTGGGGTGTACGGCTTGAATCTTTTTCTTCCACTGACTCCATTGAAACACAACACAACGTGACCACGATATTCAAACCAGCACCAGTTCTAGGACTTAGCAACTTTTTGACCCGAAGTTCACGGCCAAGCCTACGCTTCCTTTTCGCAAGCTGGATTGCATGAAATTTGGCGACCTGTAAAGTTTTTTTTACTAGCCTATAAAGTGTTCCACTGCCTGGGGCGTCTCGCCATCTCCTTGTAGGCGGACCGTCAAAACCGTATTTAATTATATTCAAAACTTTGATTTCAACTTTCACGTTTTCTACACATTATTATTCACTAAAATAAGACGTAATTACGTAAGTAGCTAAGTATATTAGAGTAACATGAAAATGACTTCAGACTTTAGAAATACGACATTGTCTTTGTGGCCTCTCAGATTTAAGGGCTCTTTGGTAGGTATAGTGTGTGCCTGCACCAGAAACCGCCTCTAATATTACTCTCATGGCTATCCATGAGAGTAATATCAGAGGCGGTTTCTGTTTTTTATTGGGAAACATACAGCACATAATAACACAATGAGATAAAAGATATAGTTAGAACATAAGCCAAAACAGTTTCCACTTATAATTATTATATGTCGGCGGTAATTTTCAAGCTAATTTATATACGCGACTAAGTCCCGTTTAAGTGAATAATAATATTGAAAGCTATGTATTTTTTTAATTATGTACTTCACAACGTTTGCTTCGGTATTGAACATTGAACCTCATAAACGTTCCTTTGGCAACATGAAAAAGAAACAGGATAAAAACCCAGTATAGAAATTTAAGGAACGCTCCGTCTATCTAATTAAACTGGGTCTTGTGAAACAATATAAGCAGCTCGTTAGAGGTTGTTTCCCAAATTGTCGACTTAAGCGCGACCGGCCCGAAAGTAAATTTATTTACGACGAAATGAAAAAATATGCCGCGTCCTGAATTACTTTGCTCTTATAAAAAGGTTTCCTATGTTTAATATTCATTGCATAATTTGGGGGCACAGCTATGTCTCTAAATATATTATCATTTAATACGAATTTCTCGTACGTCTTATCCAATTAAAGTAACAAAAGGATATTGGGATAACAAACTTAGTGCATGAGAGTACAATAAATTAAAACAATTTAAAATATTCTAAAGACGCAATTTACTCAATTCAACTGAGACAATTCATAATTACAAAAGGGAACTTACAATTTTTTACTAGAATATAGTAGACTGCTAGTTTTCTGTTTACTACGAGCCTACAAATTTGCCTTAGGCAAATGCCTAAGGCAAAATCTGTTTAACGGAATATTTGAACTTCGAATATACTCAAAGTAGTGAGATTGTTGTGAGATAATATATATTAAGACGGGATATGAACTATTTCTTATTCGATTTCAGGCTAACATGATTATTTATTACGTACCTAATAATATTTTATGAGTGAAATTTCCAGACTGTTGCATGCAACATTTTAAGTTATGTTGTGAACATGGTGCTTGAAATATCGTAGGTTACGTTTCCACTTTTATTATACTTGTTTTAACTGAGATGACGTAAAATAAACTAAGCTTGCTGAATGACAAAGTCTGGCAATGTCATAATCATAATTATATTTATTGGTAATATCATATTACATGTCTCAATAGATTTTACACTTAAGTACATATGTAGGTACATAATGTAGATAATAAGGTAGGTATTCACAATTTAACACTAAAAATACATACATCAGTATATGTATTCTCTTACATCTCTTACATCAAAGCAAAATAGCTCGTTATGATTATAGAAAGTCTGCTCGACAAGTAAGTATTCACATTATATACTTGATTAGGGCTCCTTAGGTACCCTAGGCTACGGCCCATACTGAGGAGGGAGGCAATTACACACACTAGGGTTTGCAATACCTACCTCGTTTTGGTTCTAAATACTGTCGCAGTAGGAGCAGCAATCATTTCGCTTGGGAGGTGATCCTTAATGTCAAATTTCAATGAAAATATGACGTTTATAATCAGAGTTCGGACCATATATCGCAAAAATAAATATTGTATGGAACATGATACAATTTTTTTAACAATTTTGAACTGCAGTTTTTGAGTATAATCTGGAAATTTTATAAAGATACTGTGTACATAATATGAGTTTAATAAATCTTGTCCTATTTTGAGATATAATATAAATGATTTTTGATGGTTTTGCGATGATTTGTTCGATCAATGTTTATAATGAAATTTTCCTTTCCGGTGCATGCGACACTAAACTCAAAATACACCAATCCTCAAATACTCACAATAAAAAAAAAAACAATTCCCATAAGTACGTTGTAATCAAGTCGGTGAACAGTTAGCTTAGACGCCTTAGACGGAGTCTAGTTTATTTCTTCCATATAAATTATGAACTCATCGTGTTCATCATGGCACGTAGCGCGGCTCTCCGGAGCAATCTTATTTCATTTTATTTCATCGCATTGTCTTCCTGCACGCCAGTAATTACTCTTACTTAGCGCCCTCATTAGCTCGTCTCTTTACAGCTCAACTTTATACGTTTCCATGGCTTGGTTTCATTGTAGCTAAATTTCATTTTACATAAAAATAATTGAAGAAAAAAACATTTACTTGCGTAGGTACAAGATATACATATATAGTGGTACTACTAAACGAAATTAATAACTAGCTTAAATCTAAAATAGGCCTCTGAGGCATTGTACCAAGGATGCTGGCGGCATTTCCTCGCTGTATCGCAAAATTATTAGATCTCAAAACGGATTTGTTTCAAAATGCCTTCTGAATCCCAAGAAAACTTTTTTTTATATCCATATCTCCAATATGCCTACACTGCAAATTGACGTGAGGCCATATTATCTAAAACTCAAATTAGCTACATTAATAACTGCTATAATTAGTATCCTATACTATCTTGTTTAATTCCAGTAAACCGTTAAAAAATATTGTTAATACTTCAATTCGGTATTAGTTTGGTACTAGGTATTTTGGGACTTGGGCGACATGGATGAAAGTCAGACATTTGGTCATTTTAAGATGGAAACAATTTAACAATTAAGCATTTTGGGACTACTACGTACTATAATTATTATCTACCTATCTACGAGTGGATAGTATACAATTAGCATGAAACGTGCAGTTGGGCCATTTTATTTAAAGTTGTCCCCTAGACCTTTTTTTCAAAATTGGGATTTTTTTATGTTATTTCTACTCAGAATCACGAGCTCTTTCTAACCTAATAGGAGAAAAAAGTGTCCCAAGGTTTTTTTCCCATTCCGTTACCATTTTTTCATAAATAAATAAAATAAATAAAAAAAAAAAAAAAAAAAAAAAAAAAAAAAAAATAATTTATTTCAGACAGTTGACAGTCCATATTTTAAATGAAATAAAATTAAAATTACAATTAAATTAAAGATAAAATATTAAAATTAACAAACAACTTACACATAATTAAAATACAATTTAAATTTGAAATTACTATTAACATTCATAAATAACATTAGATTAAATTAAATTTACAATTATTAAAACTAACATGTAGGGAGGACCAGTGCTTTAGCAAGCCACTGTCCCACCTGTTACCCACTATAGCCAGGTGGCTGTGGCGGCTGTCACGCACCCTGCTTAGCATCGCGGCGCAACGCTTGCGGAGCGTGGCGTGGAAACCGTCCACGCTCGCGTCCGCAAACATTCCGGACGCGCTACAGTGCCGCGGCAGCCGCAGCAGGACCCTGAAAGCGTCATTATACTGGACTCGCAGAGCGTTTAACGATCGCTGAGTGTATCTTGTCCATAGGCTACAGGTGTACAGCGATGTACAGTACGCTTTAAATAAGGTTATCTTTACTTGGGCTGTACATCGGCTGAACCTGCGCGCTATCATGTTTGCTCTCATCGCTAAAGCTCTGCGTTCCCTCTCGATGTCTGCATCATCGCGCAGATCTTCGGTAACCAAATGCCCAAGGTATTTAAATGAGCTCACTCTATTTAGTTCCTGGCCATCAAGAAGTATAGGAGGGACATACGATGGACTCTTGGTTCCGGCTTTAAAAACCATATATTCGCTTTTAAGCGCATTATACTTTAAGTTATGGTCACGAGCGTACGATTCGCACATGTTTATTAGTATGTTCAATCCTCCAACCGATGGGCTCAGCAACACCATGTCATCCGCATAACTTATATTATTAAAACAGACTCTGTCAATATGGCATCCGACATGGGTGCTGCTGAGTCCGTCGATTAGGTCGTTAACGTATAAATTAAATAATTTCGGTGAGCTTAGCCCCCCTTGCCTTACACCGCACTGCAATCCGTACTCGTCAGAAAGTACGTTGCCCCAACGAACGCTGTTCCTCTGGCCACCGTACCAACACCTAAATATGCGTGTTAGCTCCTTGGGAAACTTGACCTTGTCAAGCTTTTTCCAAAGTAGTTCGTAATTAACAAGGTCAAAAGCTTTGGAAAGATCCAAAAAGCACGCATATATAGGTGTTTTTCTTCTAGTATAATACTCGACAGCCTGCTTTAGACAAGTGATTGCGCTCTCTGTGGATAAGCCGGCACGAAAGCCGAACTGAGCGTCATGTATCTGCAAACACTTGTCCAGTTGCACACTAAGCAGGCCGTCGAGTACCCTAGCTATAATGGTTGCCAGAGAAACAGGTCTGTAATTCGTTTTATCGGATACATCACCAGTTTTATTTTTGATGATGGGAACTACTACCGTTTTTGTCATACTCTCAGGCAGGCACGAATGACTAATACAGAGATTAAATTAAACAGCATTGATAAGCATCTAGGTAGGTGTGGACCGGCGTACTGCAAATGCTCAACGCTTAAGTAGTCATGCCCGGGAGACTTTCCCCTTTTCATAGACTTTGTATGGCGGTTTCGGAATGGAAAGATCGAAAAATGTATGGAAATATTGGGACACTTTTTTTTTCCTATTAGGATCAAAAGAGCTCATGATTCTGAGTAGAAATAACATAAAAAATCCCAAATTTAAAAAAAAAGGGTGGGGGACAACTTTTAATAAAATGGCCCAGTTATAGCAAAGGCAAACTAGGTACAAACTTTGAACGCACTTTTAGTCCCTGCAGCGGAGGAATAGATACCTAAATAAAATACCCGCTTTAATCTGAATATGTATGCTATTTTAATACAAACTTTTGGAGGCTACAACAAAAACATACTCGTCTTTCACAAGAAACTTAAGTCCCACAAGAACATGTTTCTATTCAAAATGTTTGCCGCCCAAAGTACCGACAACGCTCGTAGTTAGCGCTGTTAAATTGTTATTTTATGAAATGTAGGCATCAGGGAGCCTGAAGAATGGTTTTATTTAGTGCTTCCCGCCGCCGGCCCCTAAACACCAATTTATGAGGTAGCCTTTACAATTTCATTCGGCTGTGGAACGCTTGGCACACTTATATACTTGACTATAATGTTGTTAAGCAATATTATTACAACATTATAAACGTAATAAACAAAAATTTTAATATATTTATTTTTTTAGCACACTGGGCAAAGATATTGTTCCTCCTAGGCGTAACAGCCAGTTTTTTTTTTAATAATTTCTGTAAAACATATGAAATACCTACATGAAAATTATGATAATAAACAGTAGGTAATTGCTTGATTGTTTTCGGTTACTGCGATAGTTATTCATGAAATAAAACAGTTAAACAAACATTATACGCAATATAATCCGGTAATTTTTTTTAAATCACAAAGTTGAGTCACAAAAACCCTCCATGTTTGATATTTGGGCCCATATCCCTCCATAGCAAAATGTTAATGTGTTGATGTTTATCTTTATGTGAAGGCGAAGAATAGTTTACATTCGTAATTTTAAAGTGTAAATCTTAATCCAAAGTAAACATCGTTTAGCTAAAAGTTAACAAACTAAATAAATAGAACAAGTGCAGCAGACATTTATTCCGCACTTGCTGCGCTGAAGTGGCTTAACTTTGGCTTCCGAGCAATTTTCTTTTTAAGTGACTAGTTTTATTTCTTAAGTTAATATAGGTTATCGTAACTTAAACGCTCGATAATTCTGAAAAGTGCAAAGCACCCAAAGTTTTTAAATATCGCAAGTCATTTTCAAGACCTGACAAAGTTGACGTTTATTGTTTTAATACTGTTCGATCATGCGTGCACAGTTGTACAATTGAAATTGAAACATTCATTCAATTGTTTACCGAATTCTTGTGCAATAAATTCCAAATGAAGAAGGTGACTATTAGAATAAGAATCATTTATTGATAATAATCAAAACCACATGCACAGGAGGTGTCTCGTAAGGCCCAAACTAGATTGATTTGATATAGGCTGATATAGGTAAGTTGAGTTAGCAGGAGATCATGTTTATGATTAGCGAAAAAACTTTGAAAAGACACTTTGAAACTGGCGGAAAGACACTTTGATTATAACTAAAAGTGTTGGAGCAAGTGAAAATATGGTAAGCAGCAGGAGCAGCAAGATATTTTCTAGTTAGCGGTAAAAGATTTGGAAATAACCAAAAAATATATTGTAGAGCGGAAACATCGTAAAGTCTGGCGAGCACTCCTTGGGCTTTCTCTTTCAATCGTCAACGCCATATGCAGCAAACTTTAGACCTGGACCCGAAATTCCCTTGACTTGCACCAATCGCAGCTTTGACATCATCGCCCTTATTTAGGGTAAATCCGCTCCGCTGCGGGTAAATAATGAAATATATATGACTTGATTCGGCTCATCGCGGCTTATAGCCGCCCTCCGTCCGTAAACAAAACTCCAATCGGTTATAAGACTATTTTCAGTTTATCGGGACTTGGATTAAGGTGTATGTATTATTATTTATTTAGGGAGGGAACACAGTACTTAACCTTTGTTTTTAGGTATTTTCCTCAGGTCAGACGCGACGGTCAGGGCTGTCAGCACCGCTGCTTTCTGGGCATCCACTGTTTAAATTTAAGAGGAACCTCGACACGAGAGAAGAAGAAGAAGGTATTTTCCTAAATTGTATTAAAAGCTTAATTCAACATTTATGAGTGATTTTCTTCTGGGATTTTCTTTTTCAACGTGCATCATAAATCATAATGATATTTCTGACTCGAAGAGACACTTGTAAGTGAAAGTGATATAGGTACTTACTGGTTAATTTGATCTAGGCATTTCAAAGCGATTCACAACATAAAGGTAACATTCTATTTGTAACTGCACCGCACAGCACTGCAGTCGGCAGCAATGTTGCACTGTAATGCTGCAAACAGCATTGCTGCATAAAATGATACTTACTTTTATCAAGGACATTAATATTTGACTTTTCATGCCGCAAATCAGTTTCTTAAGGTGACATTCAGATGGCATACTGCAGCTACATTTAGGTACTTTTGTGACATAACTGCGGTGGCGTTTATGGCGTATCAGGCGTATGTGATTATGATATGACGTTCAATCCGTCACTCCTTTTATCAATGAAATTGACAAATATAGCGGCGACATAAACGCCGCACGCCGCCACAGTAATACCACAGGCTAGAAAACAATACACGGCGCGATTCGGGAAATGAATTAGAGATTAACTAGATACGATATAGTAAAAATAATATTATTAACGCCGCTCCAATATTAATGCGGCGCTATGCGACGTAAGCGCCAGCCGCCATAAGGTACCTTTTGCCATGGAACGTCACATATCTTTACTATTTTATATCTAGTGAATCTCTAATTATTTTTTTCCCGAATCGCGGTGCCAGCCGCCATAGGGTACCTTTAGCCGTGGAACGTCAGATATCTTTACTATTTCATATCTAGTGAATCTCTAATTCATTTCCCGAATCGAGCCGTCAGTCATGTTCGACGAAGCCGTCTAGACAGGGGTGCGGGGTGCGCGGGGCGAGGAGTGGGTCGCGCGCACCCGAGCTGCATACATCGCCATTGTTAGTAGCTCGGTACTACTTACAGGGCTAGCGAGTCTTATTTGAAATGTTTGGTATGTTTGTTTTGGTGTGTAAAAGTCTGTGGCAACCCTAGGTACTGTGTTCTTGTGCGGTGTTTGGCATTTACGCAAACATCAAACTCCACTGTTACTATTTACACTGTGGTAATACTGACGCAAGGTTCATGCAGCTGCAGTTGACATCCGAATGTCACCGTTATTCGAAAATATGTTCCGACTCAGGTTCGAGGTCGGGGTCAGGTCCAAGTTCCGTACCGTGTCGGATATTCTGTAACGACTCTTACAAACAGGAAAACATTAAGTTATAAAAACATATAAATAGATGTAATTGAACTCGAGGCCATGGAGATTTCCCCGTGTAAGATAAAGTCATGACACGTGTAATTTTTATACATAACATTAAACATAACAATCGGCCTGATTCGAACTTTAAGATACCTTTTGTTAGAAGAGACGTCACTTTTGACACTGACATATTCGATCCATATGTATCTTTATCAAATTTTGACAATAGTAACGTCGTGTAGCGGGGCTTCGCTTGACTCTGGGAACGAGACAATGATTTTCGCGATATGCCTAGGAATTTCACGATCTGCCTGATTTTACGATCGGCTGCCGACATATCGTATACTACTAAAGTATTTGAACAAATTAAATTATTTCAGAAAAATATTTTAATTTGTTTTTATCAAGTAGAAACACTACTATATAAATTATAAACTGAAATAAATGTCATATACTAAGAAAAAGTGACCAAGGCCTCCAGTGCCCCAGGCTGGAATCGAACCAGCGTCCTCTGCTATCGCGGCAGATGCCTAAGCCACTCGGCCACCCGCGGCATCGGTCAAATTTTCCAAGTATATGCACTTCATACTGAAGGCTTATGGCGCCCCCTGGCCATCTCTAAGGTAGAACAATATGGTTCGAACCTTCTAACTAGATCACTCATGTGATACTTGGTCACTTTTTCTTAGTATATGACATTTATTTCAGTTTATATCGTATACTACTTTGGAAGCTTAATGATTTTGAGAGAGAATCACGACAGTTCATCAAAAATGGAATGTTTATAATTCCGAACACTGGACATGACATGACATTCCTCTGTGTTTTACCTTGTCTGTGTCGAGATCAAAATCCTCATACTATTTTTAGATTATTTTTGTTTGTGTTACGACCTACTCCTTGATTAACAAATATTACCGGACGTAAATATTGAATAAGGCCTAATATTATAAAAAGTTGAACGTCAAACATCTCACATTTTCCACGCATAAAAGAATCAAAGAAGCGGCAAATGTCACTGCTAAGCAATTCTTGACAATAAACAAGTTGACTGTACGACATGTTCAGCGCGCGGAATCCCACTGCTGGGACTTGCGACACCGCGAACCAAATCCACCTTAGCCCACGGAAACATGTCCCAAGTTCCTTTGAATGCATTATTTCATCTCCGCCGAAACCGCAAGCCAAAGGAGTCATTCTTAGTTGAGATTTAGGGCGGTTTTTGCATGAGCGTGTTTTGTATCTCAAAGGAGCGATTTAAAACATGTTCCGAACGTTTGCGGTGAAAGCTTTCTTGGCAAAGTTTCTTGCTTAGTTTTATTTTCAAATTGCGATTCATGCACGGATTGAAGGTGGACTCTGAAAGGTGACGTACTAGAAGCTAGGTGACGTTCGGATGTCAACTGCAGCTGCATTACTATTGTAGCATCGTTGTTTCCGCCGCTGTATCTGTATATTTCCTTGATAAAATGAGTGACATTCGCCGCCGCATTACTGCCGCGATTATGACGTTCATTCATGGTTCATTCCGTCAGCTGTTTATTTTCTTCATGGGTATCATGTAACAATCATTGATCTATTAGAAAAAAAAATACAGGTGCAACAAATATATTACCAACAGGAAAATAAACAGTTATTTTTGTCTCCTGAAAAGTAGCTTAAAAATACATGGCGATTTTTTTATTCGCACCGATGATATGTCTGAAAAATATAACCGGGGGCGCAATATATTTGCTTATTAGGGTTCCGTACCTCAAAAGGAAAAAACGGAACCCTTATAGGATCACTCGTGCGTGTGTCTGTCTGTCCGTCTGTCACAGCCTATTTTCTCGGAAACTACTGGACCAATTAAGTTGAAATTTGGTACACATATGTAAATTAGTGACCCAAAGATGGACATATTTTTTTTATAATTTTAAAATACATAGGTTCGAAGTTATTTAAGAAAATAACCAAAAAATGACCATTCCCCCCTTTATCTCCGAAACTACTGGGTCTAAAATTTTGAAAAATACACAAAATAGTTCTTTACCTATAAATGACAGGAAAACCTATTAGAAATCTGCAGTCAAGCGTGAGTCGGCCGTATGTACGGAACCCTAGAAACGCGAGTCCGACATGCACTTGGCCGGCTTTTTTTGTAGTATATTGTAAATTCTAAATGGCAAACGAACTGAACCGTAAAACATAAATATATAAAATTCACTCAGCAAGAATAACGCCCCCGGAGATGTAAGTAAGCTCGTTTAGTAAATGTGGTTGTCATAGACATAACCAGGTACAGTCAAGGTATTAAATATTGATACGGGCAAAGTGGCAAAAATGTGTACACACTACCTTAATGCACGAGCAATAAGGTCGAGCATACATGTTTTTGGCACCTTGTCCGTGTCGATATTTAATAAGTTGACTGTCCATATCATTACCTATCTTGCAAAACTACCATTAATGTTTCTCCTATCTCTACGATTGAAACAGATTTATAACTAAAACAAAACTAAAAGTCGGAAATGCCACGGCACGGTGTAAAGTTATCTGTTCTTACTGCATAAGTTTACTAAATACTTTAAGTTGAAATTCCATTTAAGTTGCTGAGTACCGTATAACTGTCATATATGGCTACGTATGCACTAAAAAACTAGTGGAAGGCAATGAAATTGATAGTGACTTCGCCCGGTTCTCCGCTGTATTCAGCTCCTTCAATACATTGTGCAGCTATGGTTTATCTATTTTTTATCCATATAAACCATAGCTGCACATGTATTGAAGGAGCTGAATACAGCGGGGAACTGGGCGAAGTTACTATCAATTTCATTGATGGATTGAGTTGCCGTCGTTGCACGTTGTTACATATTGTTGTTACTGTACGAATTTTACGATTTTAATTTAAATAATCCGCCACTCAAGATAAGGGAATCGACAGTGACATCGCCTGTATCCCGCAAATTGGGAAAAGACCTTAGTAGTAACCCTTAAGGCAGGTTGAGGCTGATTTGACATTTCCATCATTTTCCATCAAGCGAACTTAATGTAATCCAAACTAAATAAGAAGATAAGATAAGTTCGCTTTCAAAAAATCCGTACCTGCTTTCTTTGCTAGCAGAATGAAAAAATCTTAGTGTATTATTAGTTTCATAATATGTTTCGTCGTTATTTATATATATATATATATATATATATATATATATATATATATATATATATATATATATATATATATATATATATAGGTATATAATATATATATGTACATATATATTATAGTATATGTGTATAGTATATTTGTATAGGTAATTAATATATTCGTAATTTATTGATTGTTTTTGCTGTTGTAATTGTAGCACCGCTCACAATCTCTCTGCTTAGCCTTAAGGTTGACTGGTAGAGAATGCCTTATGGCATTAAGTCCGCCTTTTGTACTATAAGGTTTTCTTTTGTGCAATAAAGATTAAATAAATAAATAAATAAATAGCTAAAGTAATCCATACTTATGTTATATATTATAATATATATATAGTTTGAGTGCCGGGGAAGGACATAGGATAGTTTTTATGTCGGAAATCATCCCTGAAGAGAGTGCAAAGGGGGATGGAAGTGAAAGAGTTAATGAATTGCCTAATAATTGAAGTAAGCAATGCGCGAATTGAATGATTGCTATTAGCATTATCCAGGCGCTACACCTACTTTACCTGCTGTCACTAATTCCACGCAGACGAAATCGCGGGCAAAGGCTAGTAAAGAAATAAATAAAACTGAAATTGAATAAAATGCGTAATCGTCACCAGATCAGCAGAAAAACGTCGAAAGACATAGAACTTTTCTGACGATCCCCTCAAACTGATGAACTTTCATTCTGGTAGGTAAACCTGTCGCTCCGCTCATAACTCCACATACACAACCACACACACACACAACAACAACAACAACAACATAACAACAATAACAGTCGCTTATCGCAAGTCGCTTGGTTGCAAGGACTGTCAAAGAAATAAAAATACAAAGTCAGTCAAATGGAAATGCAAAGCTCTTCAGCTTACAAGAACCACACTTATTTAAAGTCTGATTCTCTCTGATCAGCAACTACTACTATAAGAGCCAAATGGCAAAGTAATTTCAATTCAAATTCCAATGGGAAGACAATATCAAAGGATCGCCAAATAACATCTAAAAAATATCGTAACCCTACACCAGCGTCTTCGCAAAAACTTCATGCGTGTGGGTCATAGCATTTTGAACCATAGCTAGTAGAGATAAAGCAGTTACATACGCAGGGGTTTTGGTCCAGCCAGGGCTGGCATATCGACTGGAGACGGATCGGCCACCCGCATATTTTATTCATGAGTCTGTTTGTCTAAATTTCCCGTACCGCTAGCCGAGCTGCCGGATTGAAATTTTGCCAAAAAACTTGTGCTATATCCTAGTCGTGCTGTCCGCTGAGTTACGTTCCTGCTAAGCTATACAGTCGACGAACAATAAAACAAACGTATATTACTACAAAGTTTGCAACTAAACTCCCGGTTGATGTTTATATTAGTCACAGATGAGGACATACTCACACAGAGCAATTGAGCGTCATATGCTACGCTACTTGGTACCTTCTAGTCTAGCCTTAAAACATTCATTTAAAATATTTTTCTCAAAAGTCGATTCTTTCGGCTTCGCTAACCAGAGCATGATACAGCAATCGCAGCCTTGCAGAAGTCATAAAGTGACACCAAGAATGATGCAAGTGATGTCGCCACAGAAACACGCATACAAAGCTTTTCGAAAGCAATACAACTAGCTACACAGATAGATACTTTCAGAGGAACGTATAAGTTTCCCATAGGTCAACTGGTGTCAACCAATATAAAGAAATGTGTGATTTTTGTATAAATTACTTCAAATTACGCCAATAAAGTGGCTGGTGGAGCCCGAACGATTACTGACACCTCGTTGCATTAATTTTACGTAATTCTAGAAGATCCTTAGAAACCTCTTCTTCTTTTTTCTTTTTTCTTCTGTCCCTTATTCTTCTTCGAAATTGTATAAATTTACTTACGTTTACTTTTCGAAATATTCGACTGTGGAACTTTCTTCTTGTCAAGTTAAGACATGCTAAATCACATCCTTAGTATTTTTGCTGCTATGCGTGCTTAGTAAAATTCGTGCAAACATATACCGAGCCTTGGTGTTAATTGTATTTCTGCTGTTGCTTTCGCAACCAGTTTTACAAAAACGAAGCAAAGGCTTAGCGATGCGTGTGTAGAGGCCATAACAGTCGGATCCAGTTGAACCGATGTGCAGAGATTTGCATAGATCCGAGTGTAATGGCCAATCAACAGGTTACACGATTTATTGTTACGTTTTATTTATTCATTCACGTCACTTATTCATTTATTTATTATGTGATAACATTTTTTCTGCGTATGTGATCTGCGACTGCGTACATTTCTGAGTAAAGGAAAAGACTTTTTACAATAATAAAATATTTTAGACGACTCTTCATCGTGTAAACTAAATTGACAGAATCTATCTTAAGGGGCCCACTGATTAACAGTCCGCCGGATGGTACTTATCGGCCTGTCAGTTGCTCGGAACTGTGACAGGCCGATACCGTCCGGCGGACTGTTAATCAGTGGGCCCCTTTAGGTGTTGTACCAAAGAGTAGTATAATAATGGTTGTACTTACCTACAAGTTTCGACATCGATCAAACAGTAGGCCTTCTGTTGTTTAGTATTACTTAATCTATGACCAAAGTACTTTAAAACTTCTGGAACCCAGCTTAAAACAGACTCGATACCATAACTTGACATAACAGATGAGCACGACGCAGCGTAATTAGCCAAAGCTAATCGCCTCGTGAAGAATATTAAGACAAATACGACAACGGCAATAACCCTGATATATGGCCTAGGGTGGCATTCCGGACGAACGACGAACGCGGGCGATCACTCGGGGAAACTAGAGGGCGTAGCCGAGACCATCGTTAATCATAAATGGAAACTCCTTATACAAGGTGCATACGAGGAACCAGAGATTTTAACCACGCATTTCTGAGGCCAAGAGAAGGAAAAATGGTATAGGTCAATTTCGCCAAAAAAAAATTGTTTTGTTTTTTTTTTCTTTTTTTTGTATCTGTATTTGTACATAAAAAGTATTGTTAAACTGTCACTCAAAAAGAGTTTTTTTTTTGTCAAACCAAATTTTGCAAAATATTACTTGTCAATTTTGACATCTATTAATATCATCATCATCTAGCGTTTACAGGGGTCCTAGCCAAGTGACAACCGAACCTTAAAATAAATAATGTAGGGTAAATCGTCAATTACTGGCCACTGTTGAAATGATGACGTAAGTTTTCGTTGCATCTGTCATCTCGATACATTTTTACGTTTCGATTGGCGTTTGCTGATAAACGATTGTCATATTGGGCTATGGCTCGTTATCTCAAGGTCGCGTTTTGGGCTGCCTTTCCACTGAGGCGGGAATGAGCAGAAATCAGATGAGACTGCTCTTCACTCCGCTGGATTACAACCAATGCTATTGGTCCTCTCATCTCCGACTCAGTGGAAAGGCAGCCTTACACTAGTAGGCCCGAGAACGCGAGTCGCAACCCACGCTCGCGCAGCGCATGTGAATACGGTCTACTTCTCGGATTAAATTATTTACGGGGTTTCCCAAGCGAAAGCGTTTGCGTGCGTCTTGCGACTTGAAATAAGGTAATTATGAATACCAAAAGAAGATAAATGTACAATATAGGTACTTATATTTATGTAAAATATATCTACATAGGTTCACGACACGCTGAATAACTTATAAATTAATTATGTTCAGTAGTTTGGTTTTTATCAGCAAAAAGCGTCTATTTACACTTTGAAATGGTAACTTTAACACCTAAACCCCTCAAACGCATTGTCCCGTATACTATACCGCCCCGTTATTAATACAGTAGCAAATTTTAATAAAAGCGTTCGACGGGTTAAAGTATAGTCTGACATCGCCTTCAAAGGGAAACCCCCTGTGGATGTTACAAATGCAGAGTGTTTTACACTTCATAAAAATAAGTTTCTTGAAGGACATAACAAAGAAGGCAGGCTTCCATATTACATTATCTCCTCCCAGTTTTGCATCGTGCTAGAAATGAAATATTTCCCGTAACACATTAAAATTTCTTCTTACGGAACAGAAAATGAAGAAAACACCGTCTTTTATGATTTTAGTAGCGTGTTCTACTTCCATAGAGCATATTGTGAAAACACGGTATCGTCTTGGGTCGTCCCATTCGTTTTTCGTCAAGACGATACCGAAAACACGATATTTAATATGGATAGACAAAAGGGCACGGGCGGTACGGCAACACCATACGGGGTTTTACATAAGTAAATAAATAAATATTATAGGACAATTTTACACAGATCGGCCTAGTCCCACAGTAAACTCAATAAGGCTTGTGTTGTGGGTACTAGACGACGATATATTTAATTATATCTTCAAGACCGAGTTTAGCTCGGAAAACATATAAAAAGCGCGTTTTCCCGGAGATCGATTTTTCGCCCCCGAAAACCCCCATATAACAAATTTCATCGAAATCGTTAGACTCGTTTCCGAGATCCCCGAAATATATATATATATATAAGAATTGCTCGTTTAAAGGTGTTAGATTAGATACACATATAAACAAATACTTATAATACATAGAAAACATCCCTTCCCAGGATTCGAACTCGGGACCTCCTGCTTCGTAGGCAGGGTCACTACCGAGGTTTTAGGTTAACTGATAACAACTCCTGAAACGAACTTGCTTACAGAGGATTATTTCAGCTGTTTTGCGTAACTTACGATGTAGAGCAGCGATTCCCAAACTTTAATCAGAAGCCTATCGTGTCGTGTGAGTTGGAGCCCCATCGGTACCTATAATATTAATGTATTGATTATCGGTATTTAAGAAGGCGCGCCTGCCAGATTTCCTATGTTCTAATACAAAAGAAGACCTCCAACTACGAGCTATTTATTTTCCTAAGTTATAATTATTTATAAAACACAGCAACGTAATCTAAAACTCAGTTAATTAATTAAATTTAACAAGACAAAGTAGGTAATCAAATAGAATCACGTTTCTGTGTTCTCATTGTTAATTAAACTTTATTCATTACCCACTGTTACTCATTACCTTCCCGTCATTTTATTTATGTTCATTCAAGAATTTTTTTGTTTCAGTTAACATTCTCTAATTGCCTTGCAAACAGCTAGTTAAGGTAAAATCTATCTATCTATCTATCTTCTATACATATAATAAAGCTGAAGAGGGTCGAAAGTCTGTACATGGAAGATATTAGAAAAAAAGTTGGCTGGGGATACTTAGAATCGATAACAGAACACGTTCCAACAGTTTTTAGAATTTTTATCTGTTTGTCTGTTTATCTATTTATCTGTTTGTCTGTTTATTTGAACGCGCATCACGTGAAAACGGCTGAACGGATTTTGATGCAAACTTTACTAATCTGTCGAGAACATCTCCGGCCAGGTTATAGGCTATAAAAATTCAACCCCTAAAAGGGGGGGTAGCCACAACACTCGATTGACTTAAGTTTGCCCCTGAATCTTATGGCGCTACTTAGGAAGGAGGGGCAAACTTTTTTCAAATATGTGCTACCACTATTGAGTACCCTGGTAAACTAACAGATGGCGCTAGATTTAATACATTGTGACATGAATAAGCCACCGAAGAAAGATTTTGCCAAATTAACTCTAAGTTTAGAAGAGTGGGTAGTGTGGGTACGGAAGTACGGATATCAACAAAAAATAATTGAATAATTATGTTGATTTAATAAATTAATAATACAACAAAATTAAACTTTTTATTCAATATTCAAAATTAAATTAGGCAAAAAAACGCGCAGGCTGCATCAGCATTGCAGTCGTCGTGGAGTAGCTACCTATACATGAAACTTTTATACGTGTACAAGTACCCATCTAATAACGAAGGGTCGTAGGGATCAAGTAAGAGAGTACGTAAGAACATCTCCAACGTAGGCTTTCGATTTGACCTTACGCGGAGGCCCTGAAATTCATGGAAAAATATCTTGCTTTCGGGCTTGCGGCCAGCCGATTTTTTCGACATAGGGTACCGATTTTACAGCGAATTTTGCTCTCTTGCACGCCAGATTTGTCGACCAAGCCGAGTTGCTCCTTAGCCGCGATCCTGAGATCTAACTGTCAAAGTGTTATAAGGGGCCCCGTGAAAGCTGAAAACTAAAAGCATCCTATCAAGTAGCGCTTTCGAGTGAAGCCGAAGAGCGAGCAGTAGAAGAGTCGTTATTACATGACATTACATTCGATTTCAACCCACTCTTTTGCAGTTCGGCGTTAGGTCTTATGCGAGGCCTTCTGCCTTACGGCAAAGTTGATCTTCTGCCTTAATTACACTTGGGCGTGGATCCACATCCAAGCTTTCCTCTTTCGCAGCTGGGCCTTCTGCCTTGCTCACACTTCGCCAATTCAATTCACTTGGTCAATTCCAAGCTCTGCTTTCTTGCATCTTTTCACCTCTCTTGCATCAAACAACCTCGCTGAGACCCTTAAATATCGAGCCCTATGCGAAGCTAGGCTGATAAAAAAACTGTCCCATCCCTTCTCTGTATGAAATCCTGGATTCGCGCCTGGTTGGGACGAAAAGTAAAAATGTACAACTGTGTATCAAATTGTGTTTTTTATATCGAAAAATTTTCGCGCTCGCTTCGCTCGCGTTTTCAATTACTTTTTAACATATGATAAAGGTGACATTCGGGTGGCGACTGCAGCAGCATTATCTGTTGCAACGTTACTGCTCCAGCACTGTCAATTTTCGTGATAAAATGATGTGACTGATTTCCATACTAAAAGTAAAAATGTACAACTGTCTATCAAATTGCGTTTTTTATATCGAAAAATTTTCGCGCTCGCTTTGCTGGCGTTTTCAATAACTTTCTAAGATATGATAAAGGTGACATTCGGGTGGCGACTGCAGCAGCATTATTCTGTTGCAACGTTACTGCTACAGCACTGTCAATTTTCGTGATAAAATGATGTGACTGATTTCCATAATAAAAGAAAAAATGTACAACTGTCTATCAAATTGTGTTTTTTATATCGAAAAATTTTCACTAAGCAAAGGTTGTATGTACTATGGGTGTTAGGCGACGATATACATACTTATATAGATAAATACATACTTATATACATAGATTACAACCATGACTCAGGAACAAATATCTGTGTTATCACATAAATAAATGTCCTTACCGGGATCCGAACCCAGGACCATCGGCTTCGCAGGCAGGGCAAAATACTTAGAGAATATAACCAAACGGAGTGGTCATTAACAGGCGTTCCCCTCTGTCGAAAATAGGCGGCCAATGGTCAACCACATGTATGGACTGACGTTTATCTGACATGGCTATGTTTACGATACGTATACATTTGATGTGCCCCTCCCCCGCAAAAAACGGCAGACTATTTTGTACCGAAAATTATAGACATGGCGTCTCCGTTGGTTATATCCTCTAAGGCAAAATAGAAAGAAAGATAGAGGAAAGTGCCTAAATATGAACCACCGTGTGGATATATTTTGTAGATAATGAATCAAGAGTAAAAGAAACGTTATCTAAGGTAACCAGAAAAGTACCTACTTTAATCGAAGTCTATAGTCCTATATTGATAATACATATTATTTGTAAAGG